>NC_090399.1:605000-1205000 GCF_036365525.1 Heterodontus francisci | reverse complement strand
TCTCTCTCTCTCTGGGCTGTATATAAATGACCCACATGGTGTGTGTGTGTATCTCTCTGTCTCGAGGCGGTATATAAATGACCCACATGGTGTCTGTGTGTCTCTCTGTCTCTGGGCTGTATATAAATGATCCACATGGTGTGTGTGTGTCTCTCTCTGTCTCTGGGCTGTATATAAATGACCCACATGGTGTGTGTGTCTTTCTCTGTCTCTGGGCTGTATATAAATGGCCCACATGGTGTGTATGTGTCTCTCTGTCTCTTTGCTGTATATAAATGACCCACATGGTGTGTGTGTGTCTCTCTCTCTCTCTGGGCTGTGTATAAAAGACCCACATGGTGTGTGTGTGTGTCTCTCTCTCTGGGCTGTATAGAAATGACCCACATGTTGTGTGTGTGTCTCTCTCTGGGCTGTCCATAGATGATCCACATGGTGTGTGTGTGTCTCTCTCTGTCTCTGGGCTGTATATAAATGACCCACATGGTGTGTCTGTGTGTGTGTCTCTCTCTCTGGGTTGTATATAAATGACCCACATGGTGTGTGTGTGTGTGTCTCTCTCTGGGCTGTATATAAATGACCCACATGGTGTGTGTGTGTGTCTCTCTGTCTCTGGGCTGTATATAAATGACCCACATGGTGTGTGTGTGTCTCTCTCTGTCTCTGGGCTGTATATAAATGACCCACATGATGTGTGTGTCTCTCTCTGTCTCTGGGCTGTATATAAATGGCCCACATGGTGTGTGTGTGTCTCTCTGTCTCTGGGCTGTATATAAATGACCCACATGGTGTGTGTGTGGGTCTCTCTCTCTGGGCTGTATATAAATGACCCACATGGTGTCTGTGTGTCTGTCTGTCTCTGGGCTGTATATAAATGACCCACATGATGTGTGTGTGTCTCTCTCTGGGCTGTATATAAATGACTCACATGGTGTGTGTGTGGGTCCCTCTCTCTGGGCTTTATATAAATGACCCACATGGTGTGAGTCTGTGTCTCTCTCTGTCTCTGGTCTGTACATAAATGACCCAAATGGTGTGTGTGTTTCTCGCTGTCTCTGGGCTGTATATAAATGACCCACATGGTGTGTCTGTGTGTGTCTCTCTCTGGGCTGTATATAAATGACCCACATGCTGTGTGTGTGTCTCTCTCTGGGCTGTATACAAATGACCCACATGGTGTTTGTGTGTCTCTCTCTGTCTCTGGGCTGCATATAAATGACCCACATGATGTGTGAGTGTCTCTCTGTCTCTGGGCTGTATGTAAATGATCCACATGGTGTGTGTGTGTCTCTCTCTCCCTGGGTTAGATATAAATGACCCACATGGTGTGGTGTGTCTCTCTCTCTCTCTGGGCTGTATATAAATTACCCACATGATTTGTGTGTGTGTGTGTCTCTCTCTCTCTGGGCTGTATACAAATGACCCACATGGTGTGTGTGTGTGTCTCTCTCTCTGGGCTGTACATAAATGACCCAAATGGTGTGTGTGTCTCTCTCTGTCTCTGGGCTGTTCATAAAGTACCCACATGGTGTGTGTGTCTCTCTCTCTGTCTCTGGGCTGTATATAAATGACCCACATGGTGTGTGTTTGGGTCTCTCTCTCAGGGCCGAATATGAATGACCCACATGGTGTGTGTGTCTCTCTCTGTCTCCAGGCTGTACATAAATGACCCACATGGTGTGTGTGTCTCTCTCTCTGTCTCTGGGCTGTACATAAATGACCCAAATGGTGTGTGTGTCTCTCTCTGTCTCTGGGCTGTATATAAATGACCCACATGGTGTGCGTGTGTGTCTCTCTGTCTCTGGGCTGCATATAAATGACCCACATGATGTGTGAGTGTCTCTCTGTCTCTGGGCTGTATGTAAATGATCCACATGGTGTGTGTGTGTCTCTCTCTCCCTGGGTTAGATATAAATGACCCACATGGTGTGCGTGTGTGTCTCTCTGTCTCTGGGCTGCATATAAATGACCCACATGGTGCGTGTGTGTCTTTCTGTCTCTGGGCTGTATATAAATGACCCACATGGTGTGTGTGTGTGTCTTTCTCTCTGGGCTGTATATAAATGACCCACATGGTGTGTGTGTGTGTGTCTCTCTGTCTCTGGTCTGTACATAAATGACCCACATGGTGTGTGTGTCTCTCTCTGTCTCTGGGCTGTATATAAATGACCCACATGGTGTGTGTGTGTCTCTCTGTCTCTGGGCTGTATATAAATGACCCACATGTTGTGTGTGTCTCTCTCTGTCTCTGGGCTGTATGTCAATGACCCATATGGTGTGCGTGTGTCTCTCTGTCTCTGGGCTGTATATAAATGGCCCACAAGGTGTGTATGTCTCTCACTGTCTCTGGGCTGTACATAAATGACCCACATGGTGTGTGTCTCTCTCTCTGTCTCTGGGCTGTACATAAATGACCCAAATGGTGTGTGTGTCTCTCTCTGTCTCTGGGCTGTATATAAATGACCAACATGGTGTGTGTGTGTGTCTCTCTGTCTCTGGGATGTATATAAATGACCCAAATGGTGTGTGTGTGTCTCTCTCTCTCTGGGCTGTATATAAAGGACCCAAATGGTGTGCGTGTGTGTCTCTCTGTCTCTGGGCTGTATATAAATGACCCACATGGTGTGTGTGTGTGTCTTTCTGTCTCTGGGCTGTATATAAATGACCCACATGATGTATGTGTGTGTGTGTCTCTCTGGGCTGTATATAAATGACCCACATGGTGTGTGTGTGTGTCTCTCTGTCTCTGGGCTGTATATAAATGACCCACATGGTGTGTGTGTGTGTCTCTCTGTCTCTGGGCTGTACATAAATGACCCACATGGTGTGAGTGCCTCGCTCTGTCTCAGGGCAGTATATAAATGACCCACATGGTATGTGTGTGTGTCTCTCTCTCTGGGCTGTATATAAATGACACACGTGGTGTGTGTGTGTGTCTCTCTCTCTGGGCTGTATATAAATGATCCACATGGTGTGTGTGTGTGTGTGTCTCTGTCTCTGGGCTGTATATAAATGACCCACATGGTGTGTGTGTGTGTGTCTCTCTCTCTCTGGGTTGTATATAAATGACCCACATGGTGTGTGTGTGTGTCTCTCTCTCTGGGCTGCATATAAATGACCCTCATGGTGTGTGTGTGTGTCTCTCTGTCTCTGGGCTGCATATAAATGACCCACATGGTGTGTGTGTGTCTCTCTCTGTCTCTGGGCTGTATATAAATGACCCACATGGTGTGTGTGTGTCTCTCTCTGGGCTGTATATAAATGACCCACATGGTGTGTGTGTGTGTGTCTCTCTGTCTCTGGTCTGTACATAAATGATCCACATGGTGTGTGTGTGTCTCTCTCTCCCTGGGTTAGATATAAATGACCCACATGGTGTGGTGTGTCTCTCTCTCTCTCTGGGCTGTATATAAATTACCCACATGATTTGTGTGTGTGTGTCTCTCTCGCTCTGGGCTGTATACAAATGACCCACATGGTGTGTGTGTGTGTCTCTCTCTCTGGGCTGTACATAAATGACCCAAATGGTGTGTGTGTCTCTCTCTGTCTCTGGGCTGTTCATAAAGTACCCACATGGTGTGTGTGTCTCTCTCTCTGTCTCTGGGCTGTATATAAATGACCCACATGGTGTGTGTTTGGGTCTCTCTCTCAGGGCCGAATATGAATGACCCACATGGTGTGTGTGTCTCTCTCTGTCTCCAGGCTGTACATAAATGACCCACATGGTGTGTGTGTGGGTCTCTCTCTGGGCCGAATATAAATGACCCACATGGTGTGTGTGTCTCTCTCTGTCGCTGGGCTGTTCACAAATGACCCAAATGGTGTGTATGTCTCTCACTGTCTCTGGGCTGTACATAAATGACCCACATGGTGTGTGTCTCTCTCTCTGTCTCTGGGCTGTACATAAATGACCCAAATGGTGTGTGTGTCTCTCTCTGTCTCTGGGCTGTATATAAATGACCAACATGGTGTGTGTGTGTGTCTCTCTGTCTCTGGGATGTATATAAATGACCCAAATGGTGTGTGTGTGTCTCTCTCTCTCTGGGCTGTATATAAAGGACCCAAATGGTGTGCGTGTGTGTCTCTCTGTCTCTGGGCTGTATATAAATGACCCACATGGTGTGTGTGTGTGTCTTTCTGTCTCTGGGCTGTATATAAATGACCCACATGATGTATGTGTGTGTGTGTCTCTCTGGGCTGTATATAAATGACCCACATGGTGTGTGTGTGTGTCTCTCTGTCTCTGGGCTGTATATAAATGACCCACATGGTGTGTGTGTGTGTCTCTCTGTCTCTGGGCTGTACATAAATGACCCACATGGTGTGAGTGCCTCGCTCTGTCTCAGGGCAGTATATAAATGACCCACATGGTATGTGTGTGTGTCTCTCTCTCTGGGCTGTATATAAATGACACACGTGGTGTGTGTGTGTGTCTCTCTCTCTGGGCTGTATATAAATGATCCACATGGTGTGTGTGTGTGTGTGTCTCTGTCTCTGGGCTGTATATAAATGACCCACATGGTGTGTGTGTGTGTGTCTCTCTCTCTCTGGGTTGTATATAAATGACCCACATGGTGTGTGTGTGTGTCTCTCTCTCTGGGCTGCATATAAATGACCCTCATGGTGTGTGTGTGTGTCTCTCTGTCTCTGGGCTGCATATAAATGACCCACATGGTGTGTGTGTGTCTCTCTCTGTCTCTGGGCTGTATATAAATGACCCACATGGTGTGTGTGTGTCTCTCTCTGGGCTGTATATAAATGACCCACATGGTGTGTGTGTGTGTGTCTCTCTGTCTCTGGTCTGTACATAAATGACCCACATGGTGTGTGTGTCTCTCTCTGTCTCTGGGCTGTATATAAATGACCCACATGGTGTGTGTGTGTCTCTCTGTCTCTGGGCTGTATATAAATGACCCACATGTTGTGTGTGTCTCTCTCTGTCTCTGGGCTGTATATAAATGACCCACATGGTGTGAGTGTGTGTCTCTCTCTCTCTGGGCTGTATATAAATTACCCAAATGATTTGTGTGTGTGTGTCTCTCTGTCTCTGGGCTGTATACAAATGATCCACATGGTGTGTGTGTGTCTCTCTCTCTCTGGGCTGTTCATAAATGACCCAAATGGTGTGTGTGTCTCTCTCTGTCTCTGGGCTGTTCATAAATGAACCAAAAGGTGTCTGTGTCTCTCTCTGTCTCTGGGCTGTTCATAAATGACCCACATGGTGTGTGTGTCTCCCTCTCTGTCTCTGGGCTGTATATAAATGACCCACATGGTGTGTGTGTGTGTCTCTCTCTGGGCCGAATATAAATGACCCACATGGTGTGTGTGTCTCTCTCTGTCGCTGGGCTGTTCACAAATGACCCAAATGGTGTGTATGTCTCTCACTGTCTCTGGGCTGTATATAAATGACCCACATGGTGTGTGTGTGTCTCTCTCTCTCTGGGCTGTATATAAATGACCCACATGGTGTGTGTGTGTATCTCTCTGTCTCGAGGCGGTATATAAATGACCCACATGGTGTCTGTGTGTCTCTCTGTCTCTGGGCTGTATATAAATGATCCACATGGTGTGTGTGTGTCTCTCTCTGTCTCTGGGCTGTATATAAATGACCCACATGGTGTGTGTGTCTTTCTCTGTCTCTGGGCTGTATATAAATGGCCCACATGGTGTGTATGTGTCTCTCTGTCTCTTTGCTGTATATAAATGACCCACATGGTGTGTGTGTGTCTCTCTCTCTCTCTGGGCTGTGTATAAAAGACCCACATGGTGTGTGTGTGTGTCTCTCTCTCTGGGCTGTATAGAAATGACCCACATGTTGTGTGTGTGTCTCTCTCTGGGCTGTCCATAAATGATCCACATGGTGTGTGTGTGTGTCTCTCTGTCTCTGGGCTGTATATAAATGACCCACATGGTGTGTCTGTGTGTGTGTCTCTCTCTCTGGGTTGTATATAAATGACCCACATGGTGTGTGTGTGTGTGTCTCTCTCTGGGCTGTATATAAATGACCCACATGGTGTGTGTGTGTGTCTCTCTGTCTCTGGGCTGTATATAAATGACCCACATGGTGTGTGTGTGTCTCTCTCTGTCTCTGGGCTGTATATAAATGACCCACATGATGTGTGTGTCTCTCTCTGTCTCTGGGCTGTATATAAATGGCCCACATGGTGTGTGTGTGTCTCTCTGTCTCTGGGCTGTACATAAATGACCCACATGGTGTGTGTGTGGGTCTCTCTCTCTGGGCTGTATATAAATGACCCACATGGTGTCTGTGTGTCTGTCTGTCTCTGGGCTGTATATAAATGACCCACATGATGTGTGTGTGTCTCTCTCTGGGCTGTATATAAATGACTCACATGGTGTGTGTGTGGGTCCCTCTCTCTGGGCTTTATATAAATGACCCACATGGTGTGAGTCTGTGTCTCTCTCTGTCTCTGGTCTGTACATAAATGACCCAAATGGTGTGTGTGTTTCTCGCTGTCGCTGGGCTGTATATAAATGACCCACATGGTGTGTCTGTGTGTGTCTCTCTCTGGGCTGTATATAAATGACCCACATGCTGTGTGTGTGTCTCTCTCTGGGCTGTATACAAATGACCCACATGGTGTTTGTGTGTCTCTCTCTGTCTCTGGGCTGCATATAAATGACCCACATGATGTGTGAGTGTCTCTCTGTCTCTGGGCTGTATGTAAATGATCCACATGGTGTGTGTGTGTCTCTCTCTCTCTGGGTTAAATATAAATGACCCACATGGTGTGGTGTGTCTCTCTCTCTCTCTGGGCTGTATATAAATTACCCACATGATTTGTGTGTGTGTGTCTCTCTCGCTCTGGGCTGTATACAAATGACCCACATGGTGTGTGTGTGTGTCTCTCTCTCTGGGCTGTACATTAATGACCCAAATGGTGTGTGTGTCTCTCTCTGTCTCTGGGCTGTTCATAAAGTACCCACATGGTGTGTGTGTCTCTCTCTCTGTCTCTGGGCTGTATATAAATGACCCACATGGTGTGTGTTTGGGTCTCTCTCTCAGGGCCGAATATGAATGACCCACATGGTGTGTGTGTCTCTCTCTGTCTCCAGGCTGTACAAAAATGACCCACATGGTGTGTGTGTCTCTCTCTCTGTCTCTGGGCTGTACATAAATGACCCAAATGGTGTGTGTGTCTCTCTCTGTCTCTGGGCTGTATATAAATGACCCACATGGTGTGCGTGTGTGTCTCTCTGTCTCTGGGCTGCATATAAATGACCCACATGGTGTGTGTGTGTCTTTCTGTCTCTGGGCTGTATATAAATGACCCACATGGTGTGTGTGTGTGTGTGTTTCTCTCTGGGCTGTATATAAATGACCCACATGGTGTGTGCGTGTGTGTGTCTCTGTCTCTGGGCTGTACATAAATGACCCACATGGTGTGTGTGTCTCTCTCTGTCTCTGGACTGTATATAAATGACCCACATGGTGTCTGTGTGTCTCTCTCTGTCTCTGGGCTGTATATAAATGACACACATGGTGTGTGTGTGTCTCTCTGTCTCTGGGCTGTATATAAATGACCCACATGGTGTGTGTGTGTCTGTCTCTCTCTCGGCTGTATGTAAAGGACCCACATGATAAGTGTGTGTGTCTCTCTCTCTGGGCTGTATATAAATGACCCACGTGGTGTGTGTGTCTCTCTCTCTCTCTGGGCTGTATATAAATGATCCACATGGTGTGTGTGTGTGTGTCTCTCTGTCTCTGGGCTGTATATAAATGACCCACATGGTGTGTGTGTGTCTCTCTCTCTCTGGGCTGTATATAAATGACCCACATGGTGTGTGTGTGTATCTCTCTGTCTCGAGGCGGTATATAAATGACCCACATGGTGTCTGTGTGTCTCTCTGTCTCTGGGCTGTATATAAATGATCCACATGGTGTGTGTGTGTCTCTCTCTGTCTCTGGGCTGTATATAAATGACCCACATGGTGTGTGTGTCTTTCTCTGTCTCTGGGCTGTATATAAATGGCCCACATGGTGTGTATGTGTCTCTCTGTCTCTTTGCTGTATATAAATGACCCACATGGTGTGTGTGTGTCTCTCTCTCTCTCTGGGCTGTGTATAAAAGACCCACATGGTGTGTGTGTGTGTCTCTCTCTCTGGGCTGTATAGAAATGACCCACATGTTGTGTGTGTGTCTCTCTCTGGGCTGTCCATAAATGATCCACATGGTGTGTGTGTGTGTCTCTCTGTCTCTGGGCTGTATATAAATGACCCACATGGTGTGTCTGTGTGTGTGTCTCTCTCTCTGGGTTGTATATAAATGAACCACATGGTGTGTGTGTGTGTGTCTCTCTCTGGGCTGTATATAAATGACCCACATGGTGTGTGTGTGTGTCTCTCTGTCTCTGGGCTGTATATAAATGACCCACATGGTGTGTGTGTGTCTCTCTCTGTCTCTGGGCTGTATATAAATGACCCACATGATGTGTGTGTCTCTCTCTGTCTCTGGGCTGTATATAAATGGCCCACATGGTGTGTGTGTGTCTCTCTGTCTCTGGGCTGTATATAAATGACCCACATGGTGTGTGTGTGGGTCTCTCTCTCTGGGCTGTATATAAATGACCCACATGGTGTCTGTGTGTCTCTCTCTGTCTCTGGGCTGTATATAAATGACCCACATGATGTGTGTGTCTCTCTCTGTCTCTGGGCTGTATATAAATGGCCCACATGGTGTGTGTGTGTCTCTCTGTCTCTGGGCTGTATATAAATGACCCACATGGTGTGTGTGTGGGTCTCTCTCTCTGGGCTGTATATAAATGACCCACATGGTGTCTGTGTGTCTGTCTGTCTCTGGGCTGTATATAAATGACCCACATGATGTGTGTGTGTCTCTCTCTGGGCTGTATATAAATGACTCACATGGTGTGTGTGTGGGTCCCTCTCTCTGGGCTTTATATAAATGACCCACATGGTGTGAGTCTGTGTCTATCTCTGTCTCTGGTCTGTACATAAATGACCCAAATGGTGTGTGTGTTTCTCGCTGTCTCTGGGCTGTATATAAATGACCCACATGGTGTGTCTGTGTGTGTCTCTCTCTGGGCTGTATATAAATGACCCACATGGTGTTTGTGTGTCTCTCTCTGTCTCTGGGCTGCATATAAATGACCCACATGATGTGTGAGTGTCTCTCTGTCTCTGGGCTATATGTAAATGATCCACATGGTGTGTGTGTGTCTCTCTCTCCCTGGGTTAGATATAAATGACCCACATGGTGTGGTGTGTCTCTCTCTCTCTCTGGGCTGTATATAAATTACCCACATGATTTGTGTGTGTGTGTCTCTCTCTCTCTGGGCTGTATACAAATGACCCACATGGTGTGTGTGTGTGTCTCTCTCTCTGGGCTGTACATAAATGACCCAAATGGTGTGTGTGTCTCTCTCTGTCTCTGGGCTGTTCATAAAGTACCCACATGGTGTGTGTGTCTCTCTCTCTGTCTCTGGGCTGTATATAAATGACCCACATGGTGTGTGTTTGGGTCTCTCTCTCAGGGCCGAATATGAATGACCCACATGGTGTGTGTGTCTCTCTCTGTCTCCAGGCTGTACATAAATGACCCACATGGTGTGTGTGTCTCTCTCTCTGTCTCTGGGCTGTACATAAATGACCCAAATGGTTTGTGTGTCTCTCTCTGTCTCTCGGCTGTATATAAATGACCCACATGGTGTGTGTGTGTCTCTCTCTGTCTCTGGGCTGTATATAAATGACCCACATGGTGTGTGTGTGTGTGTGTTTCTCTCTGGGCTGTATATAAATGACCCACATGGTGTGTGTGTGTGTGTCTCTCTGTCTCTGGGCTGTACATAAATGACCCACATGGTGTGTGTGTCTCTCTCTGTCTCTGGGCTGTATATAAATGACCCACATGGTGTCTGTGTGTCTCTCTGTCTCTGGGCTGTATATAAATGGCCCACATGGTGTGTGTGTCTCTCTCTGTCTCTGGGCTGTATAAAAATGACCCACATGGTGTGTGTGTGTCTCTCTGTCTCTGGGCTGTATATGAAGGACCCACATGGTGTGTGTGTGTGTGTCTCTCTCTCTGGGCTGCATATAAATGACCCACATGGTGTGTGTGTGTGTGTCTCTCTCTCTCTGGGCTGTATATAAATGACCCACATGATGTGTGTGTGTGTGTCTCTCTGTCTCTGCGCTGTATATAAATGGCCCACATGGTGTGTGTGTGTCTCTCTCTCTCTGGGCTGTATATAAATGACCCACATGGTGTGTGTGTGTGTCTCTCTCTCTGGGCTGTATAGAAATGACCCACATGGTGTGTGTGTGTGTGTCTTCTATGGGCTGTCTATAAATGATCCACATGGTGTGTGTGTTTGTCTCTCTGTCTCTGGGCTGTATATAAATGACCCACATGGTGTGTGTGTGTCTCTCTGTCTCTGGGCTGTATATAAATGACCCACATGGTGTGTGTGTGTCTCTCTGTCTCTGGGCTGTATATAAATGACCCACATGGTGTGTGTGTGTGTCTCTCTCTCTGGGCTGTATATAAATGACCCACATGGTGTGTGTGTGTCTCTCTCTCTCTGGGCTGTATAGAAATGACCCACATGGTGTGTGTGTGTCTCTCTCTGGGCTGTCTATAAATGATCCACATGGTGTGTGTGTGTGTGTCTCTCTCTCTCTGGGTTGTATATAAATGACCCACATGGTGTGTGTGTGTGTCTCTCTCTGGGCTGTATATAAACGACCCACATGGTGTGTGTGTGTGTCTCTCTGTCTCTGGGCTGTATATAAATGACCCGCATGGTGTGTCTGTCTCTCTCTCTGTCTCTGGGCTGTATATAAATGACCCACATGGTGTGTGTGTCTCTCTCTGTCTCTGGGCTGTATATAAATGGCCCACATGGTTTGTGTGTGTCTCTCTGTCTCTGGGCTGCATATAAATGACCCACATGGTGTGTGTGTGGCTCTCTCTCTCTGGGCTGTATATAAATGAGCCACATGGTGTGTGTGTGTGTCTCTCTCTCTGGGCTGTATAGAAATGACCCACATGGTGTGTGTGTGTGTCTCTCTCTCTGGGCTGTCTATAAATGATCCCCATGGTGTGTGTGTGTGTCTCTCTGTCTCTGGGCTGTATATAAATGACCCACATGGTGTGTGTGTGTGTGTGTCTCTCTCTCTGGGTTGTATATAAATGACCCACATGGTAAGTGTTTGTGTCTCTCTCTCTGGGCTGTATATAAATGACCCACATGGTGTGTGTGTGGGTCTCTCTCTCTGGGCTGTATATAAATGACCCACATGGTGTCTGTCTGTCTCTCTGTCTCTGGGCTGTATATAAATGACCCACATGGTGTGTGTGTGTCTCTCTCTCTGGGCTGTATATAAATGACCCACATGGTGTGAGTCTGTGTCTCTCTCTGTCTCTGGTCTGTACATAAATGACCCAAATGGTGTGTGTGTTTCTCGCTGTCTCTTGGCTGTATATAAATGACCCACATGGTGTGCCTGTGTGTGTCTCTCTCTGGGCTGTATATAAATGACCCACATGCTGTGTGTGTGGTTCTCTGTCTCTGGGCTGTATACAAATGACCCACATGGTGTTTGTGTGTCTCTCTCTGTCTCTGGGCTGCATATAAATGACCCACATGATGTGTGAGTGTCTCTCTGTCTCTGGGCTGTATATAAATGATCCACATGGTGTGTGTGTGTCTCTCTCTCCCTGGGTTAGATATAAATGACCCACATCGTGTGTGTGTGTCTCTCTCTCTGGGCTGTATATAAATTACCCACATGATTTGTGTGTGTGTGTCTCTCTCTCTCTGGGCTGTATACAAATGACCCACATGGTGTGTGTGTGTCTCTCTCTCTCTGGGCTGTACATAAATGACCCAAATGGTGTGTGTGTCTCTCTCTGTCTCTGGGCTGTTCATAAAGTACCCACATGGTGTGTGTGCCTCTCTCTCTGTCTCTGGGCTGTATATAAATGACCCACATGGTGTGTGTGTGTGTGTCTCTCTGTCTCTGGGCTGTATATAAATGGCCCACATGGTGTGTGTGTGTCTCTCTCTCTCTGGGCTGTATATAAATGACCCACATGGTGTGTGTGTGTGTGTCTCTCTCTGGGCTGTATAGAAATGACCCACATTGTGTGTGTGTGTCTCTCTCTGGGCTGTCTATAAATGATCCACATGGTGTGTGTGTGTGTCTCTCTGTCTCTGGGCTGTATATAAATGACCCACATGGTGTGTGTGTCTCTCTCTCTCTCACTCTGGGTTGTATATAAATGACCCACATGGTGTGTGTGTGGGTCTCTCTCTCTGGGCTGTATATAAATGACCCACATGGTGTCTGCGTGTCTCTCTGTCTCTGGGCTGTATATAAATGACCCACATGGTGTGTGTGTGTGTCTCTCTCTCTGGGCTGTATATAAATGACTCACATGGTGTGTGTGTGGGTCCCTCTCTCTGGGCTGTATATAAATGACCCACATGGTGTGAGTCTGTGTCTCTCTCTGTCACTGGTCTGTACATAAATGACCCGAATGGTGTGTGTGTCTCTCGCTGTCTCTGGGCTGTATATAAATGACCCACATGGTGTGTCTGTGTGTGTCTCTCTCTGGGCTCTATATAAATGACCCACATGCTGTGTGTGTGGTTCTCTGTCTCTGGGCTGTATACAAATGACCCACATGGTGTTTGTGTGTCTCTCTCTGTCTCTGGGCTGCAGTTAAATGATCCACATGATGTGTGAGTGTCTCTCTGTCTCTGGGCTGCATATAAATGATCCACATGGTGTGTGTGTGTCTCTCTCTCCCTGGGTTAGATATAAATGACCCACATGGTTCTATAACTTTAGGGACTTTCAAACGGCTTTTAGATAGGTATATGGATAAAGGAGAATGATGGGGTATAGATTAAATTGTCCTTGACAGAGGACAAAGGATCGGCACAACATCGTGGGCCGAAGGGCCTGTTCTGTGCTGTATTTTCTATGTTCTATGTTCTATGGTGTGGTGTGTCTCTCTCTCTCTCTGGGCTCTATATAAATTACCCACATGATTTGTGTGTGTGTGTGTCTCTCTCTCTGGGCTGTATACAAATGACCCACATGGTGTGTGTGTCTCTCTCTGTCTCTGGGCTGTTCATAAAGTACCCACATGGTGTGTGTGTCTCTCTGTCTCTGGGCTGGATATAAATGACCCACATGGTGTGTGTTTGGGTCTCTCTCTCTGGGCCGAATATGAATGACCCACATGGTGTGTGTGTCTCTCTCTGTCTCCAGGCTGTACATAAATGACCCACATGGTGTGTGTGTCTCTCTCTCTGTCTCTGGGCTGTACATAAATGACCCAAATGGCGTGTGTGTATCCCTCTGTCTCTGGGCTGTATCTAAATGACCAACATGGTGTGTGTGTGTGTCTCTCTGTCTCTGGGCTGTATATAAATGACCCACATGGTGTGTGTGTCTCCCTCTCTCTCTCTGGGTGGTATATAAATGACCCACATGGTGTGCGTGTGTGTCTCTCTGTCTCTGGGCTGCATATAAATGACCCACATGGTGTGTGTGTGTCTTTCTGTCTCTGGGCTGTATATAAATGACCCACATGGTGTGTGTGTGTGTGTTTCTCTCTGGGCTGTATATAAATGACCCACATGGTGTGTGTGTGTGTGTCTCTCTGTCTCTGGGCTGTACATAAATGACCCACATGGTGTGTGTGTCTCTCTCTGACTCTGGGCTGTATATAAATGACCCACATGGTGTGTGTGTGTCTCTCTGTCTCTGGGCTGTATATAAATGACCCACATGTTGTGTGTGTCTCTCTCTGTCTCTGGGCTGTATGTCAATGACCCATATGGTGTGCGTGTGTCTCTCTGTCTCTGGGCTGTATATAAATGGCCCACATGGTGTGTGTGTCTCTCTCTGTCTTTGGGCTGTATATAAATGACCCACATGGTGTGTGTGTGTCTCTCTGTCTCTGGGCTGTAGATAAAGGACCCACATGGTGTGTGTGTGTGTCTCTCTCTCTGGGCTGTATATAAATGACCCACATGGTGTGTGTGTGTGTGTGTGTCCCTCTCTCTGGGCTGTATATAAATGACCCACATGATGTGTGTGTGTGTGTCTCTCTGTCTCTGGGCCGTATATAAATGACCCACATGATGTGTGTGTGTGTCTCTCTCTCTCTCTGGGCTGGATATAAATCACCCACATAGTGTGTGTGTGTTTGTCTCTCTCTCTCTCTCTCTGGGTTGTATCTCCATGACCCACATGGTAAGTGATTGTGTCTCTCTCTCTGGGCTGTATATAAATGACCCACATGGTGTGTGTGTGTGTCTCTCTGTCTCTGGGCTGTATATAAATGACGCACATGGTGTGTGTGTGTCTCTCTCTGTCTCTGGGCTGTATATCAATGACCCACATGGTGTGCGTGTGTGTCTCTCTGTCTCTGGGCTGGATATAAATCACCCACATGGTGTGTGTGTGTTTGTCTGGCTCTCTCTCTCTGGGTTGTATCTCCATGACCCACATGGTAAGCGATTGTGTCTCTCTCTCTGGGCTGTATATAAATGACCCACATGGTGTGTGTGTGTGTCTCTCTGTCTCTGGGCTGGAGATAAATGACCCACATGGTGTGTATGTGTCTCTCTGTCTCTGGGCTGTACATAAATGAACCACATGGTGTTTGTGTGTCTCTCTCTTTCTGGGCTGTATATAAATGATGTACATGGTGTGTGCGTGTGTGTCTCTCTCTCTGGGCTGTATATAAATGACCCTCATCGTGTGTGTGTGTCTCTCTTGTCTCTGGGCTGTATATAAACGACCCACATGGTGTGTATGTGTCTCTCTGTCTCTGGGCTGTATATAAATGACCCACATTGTGTGTGTGTGTCTCTCTGTCTCTGGGCTGTATATAAATGACCCACATGATGTTGTGTGTGTCTCTCTCTGTCTTTGGGCTGTATATAAATGACCCACATGGTGTGTGTGTGTCTCTGTGTCTCTGGGCTGTATATAAAGGACCCACATGGTGTGTGTGTGTGTCTCTCTCTCTGGGCTGTATATAAATGACCCACATGGTGTGTGTGTGTGTGTGTGTCCCTCTCTCTGGGCTGTATATAAATGACCCACATGATGTGTGTGTGTGTGTCTCTGTGTCTCTGGGCTGTATATAAAGGACCCACATGGTGTGTGTGTGTGTCTCTCTCTCTGGGCTGTATATAAATGACCCACATGGTGTGTGTGTGTGTGTGTGTCCCTCTCTCTGGGCTGTATATAAATGACCCACATGATGTGTGTGTGTGTGTCTCTGTGTCTCTGGGCTGTATATAAAGGACCCACATGGTGTGTGTGTGTGTCTCTGTGTCTCTGGGCTGTATATAAAGGACCCACATGGTGTGTGTGTGTGTCTCTCTGTCTCTGGGCCGTATATAAATGACCCACATGATGTGTGTGTGTGTGTCTCTCTGTCTCTGGGCTGGATATAAATCACCCACATGGTGTGTGTGTGTTTGTCTCTCTCTCTCTCTCTCTGGGTTGTATCTCCATGACCCACATGGTAAGTGATTGTGTCTCTCTCTCTGGGCTGTATATAAATGACCCACATGGTGTGTGTGTGTGTCTCTCTGTCTCTGGGCTGTATATAAATGATGCACATGGTGTGTGTGTGTCTCTCTCTGTCTCTGGGCTGTATATCAATGACCCACATGGTGTGCGTGTGTGTCTCTCTGTCTCTGGGCTGGATATAAATCACCCACATGGTGGGTGTGTGTTTGTCTGGCTCTCTCTCTCTGGGTTGTATCTCCATGACCCACATGGTAAGCGATTGTGTCTCTCTCTCTGGGCTGTATATAAATGACCCACATGGTGTGTGTGTGTGTCTCTCTGTCTCTGGGCTGGAGATAAATGACCCACATGGTGTGTATGTGTCTCTCTGTCTCTGGGCTGTACATAAATGAACCACATGGTGTTTGTGTGTCTCTCTCTTTCTGGGCTGTATATAAATGATGTACATGGTGTGTGCGTGTGTCTCTCTCTCTCTGGGCTGTATATAAATGACCCTCATCGTGTGTGTGTGTGTCTCTTGTCTCTGGGCTGTATATAAACGACCCACATGGTGTGTATGTGTCTCTCTGTCTCTGGGCTGGATAGAAATGACCCACATTGTGTGTGTGTGTCTCTCTGTCTCTGGGCTGTATAGTAAATGACCCACATGATGTGTGTGTGTCTCTCTCTCTGGGCTGTATATAAATGACCCACATGGTGTGTGTGTGTGTGTCTCTCTCTGGGCTGTATATAAATGACCCACATGATGTGTGTGTGTCTCTCTCTCTGGGCTTTACATAAATGACCCACATGGTGTGTGTGTGTCTCTCTGTCTCTGGGCTGTATTTAAATGACCCACATGGTGTGTGTGTGTGTCTCTCTCTCTGGGCTGTATATAAATGATGTACATGGTGTGTGTGTTTCTCTCTCTCTCTCTGGGCTGTATATAAATGACTCTCATCGTGTGTGTGTGTCTCTCTTGTCCCTGGGCTGTATCTAAATGACACACATTGTGTGTGTGTGTCTCTCTGTCTCTGGGCTGTATATAAATGACCCACATGATGTGTGTGTGTCTCTCTCTCTGGGCTGTATATAAATGACCCACATGTTGTGTGTGTGTTTGTCTCTCTCTGTGTGCTGTATATAAATGACCCACATGGTGTGTGTGTGTGTGTCTCTCTCTCTGGGCTGTATATAAATGATCCAAATGGTGTGTGTGTGTCTCTCTCTCTCTGGGCTGCAAATAAAAGACCCACATGGTGTTTGTGTGTGTCTCTCTGTCTCTGGGCTGTATGCAAATGAACCACATGGTGTGTGTGTGTCTCTCTGTCTCTGGGCTGTATATAAATGACCCACATGATTTGTGTGTGTGAGTCTCTCTGTCTCTGGGCTGTATAGAAATGACCCACATGGTGTGTGTGTGTGTCTCTCTATCTGTGCTGTATGCAAATGACCAAATGGTGTGTGTGTGTCTCTCTCTGTCTCTGGGCTGCATATAAATGACCCACATGGTGTTTGTGTGTCTCTCACTCTCTGGGTTGTATATAAATGATCCACATGGTGTGTGTGTGTCTCTCTCTGTCTCTGGGCTGTATATAAATGACCCACATGGTATGTGTTTGTGTCTCTCTCTCTGGGCTGTATATAAATGACCCACATGGGGTGTGTGTGTCTCTCTCTGTCTCTGGGCTGTATATAAATGACCCACATGATGTGTGTGCGTGTGTCTCTCTCTCTCTGGTTGTATATAAATGACCCACATGGTGTGTGTGTGTATCTCTGTTTCTGGGCTGTATATAAATGAACCACATGGTATGTATTTGTGTGTCTCTCTCTGGGCTGTATATAAATGACCCACATGGTGTGTGTGTATCTCTCTCACTCTGGGCTGTATATAAATGCCCCACATGGTGTGTGTGTCCCTCTCTCTGTCTCTGGGATGTATGTAAATGACCCACATGGTGTGTGCGTCTCTCTCTCTGTCTCTGGGCTGTATATAAATGACCCACATGGTGTGTGTGTGTGTCTCTCTCTCTGGGCTGTATATAAATGATGCACATGGTGTGTCTGTCTCTCTCTCACTCTGGGAAGTATATAAATGACTCACATGGTGTGTGTGTGGGTCTCTCTCTCTCTCTGGGCTGTATATAAATGACCCACATGGTGTCTGTGTGTCTCTCTGTCTCTTTGGGCTGTATATAAATGACCCACATGGTGTGTGTGTGTCTCTCTGTCTCTCTGGGCTGTATTTACATGACCCACATTGTGTGTGTGTGTCTCTCTGTCTCTGGGCTGTATATAAATGACCCACATGATGTGTCTGTGTGTGTCTCTCTTTGGGCTGTATATAAATAACCCAAATTGTGTGTGTGTGTGCCTCTCCATCTCTGGGTGTATAGAAATGACCCACATGGTGTGTGTTTGGGTCTCTCTCTCTGGGCCGAATATGAATGACCCACATGGTGTGTGTCTCTCTCTCTGCCTCCAGGCTGTACATAAATGACCCACATGGTGTGTGTGTCTCTCTCTCTGTCTCTGGGCTGTACATAAATGACCCAAATGGTGTGTGTGTCTCTCTCTGTCTCTGGGCTGTATATAAATGACCAACATGGTGTGTGTGTGTGTCTCTCTGTCTCCGGGCTGTATATAAATGATCCACATGGTGTGTGTGTGTCTCTCTCTGTCTCTGGGCTGTATATAAATGACCCACATGGTATGTGTTTGTGTCTCTCTCTCTGGGCTGTATATAAATGATCCACATGATGTGTGTGCGTGTGTCTCTCTCTCTCTGGTTGTATATAAATGACCCACATGGTGTGTGTGTGTATCTCTGTTTCTGGGCTGTATATAAATGAACCACATGGTATGTATTTGTGTGTCTCTCTCTGGGCTGTATATAAATGACCCACATGGTGTGTGTGTATCTCTCTCACTCTTGGCTGTATATAAATGGCCCACATGGTGTGTGTGTCCCTCTCTCTGTCTCTGGGATGTATGTAAATGACCCACATGGTGTGTGCGTCTCTCTCTCTGTCTCTGGGCTGTATATAAATGACCCACATGGTGTGTGTGTGTCTCTCTCTCTCTGGGCTGTATATAAATGATGCAGATGGTGTGTCTGTCTCTCTCTCACTCTGGGCAGTATATAAATGACTCACATGGTGTGTGTGTGGGTCACTCTCTCTCTGGGCTGTATATAAATGACCCACATGGTGTGTGTGTGTCTCTCTGTCTCTTTGGGCTGTATATAAATGACCCACATGGTGTGTGTGTGTCTCTCTGTCCCTCTGGGCTGTATTTACATGACCCACATTGTGTGTGTGTGTCTCTCTGTCTCTGGGCTGTATATAAATGACCCACATGATGTGTATGTGTGTGTCTCTCTTTGGGCTGTATATAAATAACCCAAATTGTGTGTGTGTGTGCCTCTCCATCTCTGGGTTGTATAGAAATGACCCACATGGTGTGTGTTTGGGTCTCTCTCTCTCTCTGGGCCGAATATGAATGACCCACATGGTGTGTGTGTCTCTCTCTGTCTCCAAGCTGTACATAAATGACCCACATGGTGTGTGTGTGTCTCTCTCTGTCTCTGGGCTGTACATAAATGACCCAAATGGTGTGTGTGTCTCTCTCTGTCTCTGGGCTGTATATAAATGACCAACATGGTGTGTGTGTGTGTCTCTCTGTCTCCGGGCTGTATATAAATGATCCACATGGTGTGTGTGTGTCTCTCTCTCCCTGGGTTAGATATAAATGACCCACATGGTGTGGTGTGTCTCTCTCTCTCTCTCTCTGGGCTGTATATAAATTACCCACATGATTTGTGTGTGTGTGTCTCTCTCTCTCTGGGCTGTATATAAATGACCCACATGCTGTGTGTGTGTCTCTCTCTGTCTCTGGGCTGCATTTAAATGATCCACATGATGTGTGAGTGTCTCTCTGTCTCTGGGCTGCATATAAATGATCCACATGGTGTGTGTGTGTCTCTCTCTCCCTGGGTTAGAGAGAATGACCCACATGGTGTGGTGTGTCTCTCTCTCTCTCTGGGCTGTATATAAATTACCCACATGATTTGTGTGTGTGTGTCTCTCTCTCTCTCTGGGCTGTATACAAATGACCCACATGGTGTGTGTGTCTCTCTCTCTGGGCTGTTCATAAAGTACCCACATGGTGTGTCTGTCTCTCTGTCTCTGGGCTGGATATAAATGACCCACATGGTGTGTGTTTGGGTCTCTCTCTCTGGGCCGAATATGAATGACCCACATGGTGTGTGTGTCTCTCTCTGTCTCCAGGCTGTACATAAATGACCCACATGGTGTGTGTGTCTCTCTCTCTGTCTCTGGGCTGTACATAAATGACCCAAATGGTGTGTGTGTCTCCCTCTGTCTCTGGGCTGTATCTAAATGACCAACATGGTGTGTGTGTGTGTCTCTCTGTCTCTGGGCTGTATATAAATGACCCACATGGTGTGTGTGTCTCCCTCTCTCTCTCTGGGTGGTATATAAATGACCCACATGGTGTGCGTGTGTGTCTCTCTGTCTCTGGGCTGCATATAAATGACCCACATGGTGTGTGTGTGTCTTTCTGTCTCTGGGCTGTATATAAATGACCCACATGGTGTGTGTGTGTGTGTTTCTCTCTGGGCTGTATATAAATGACCCACATGGTGTGTGTATGTGCCTCTCTCTGTCTCTGGGCTGTACATAAATGACCCACATGGTGTGTGTGTCTCTCTCTGTCTCTGGGCTGTATATAAATGACCCACATGGTGTGTGTGTGTCTCTCTGTCTCTGGGCTGTATATAAATGACCCACATGGTGTGTGTGTGTCTCTCTGTCTCTAGGCTGTATATAAAGGACCCACATGGTGTGTGTGTGTGTCTCTCTCTCTGGGCTGTATATAAATGACCCACATGGTGTGTGTGTGTGTGTCTCTCTCTCTGGGCTGTATATAAATGACCCACATGATGTGTGTGTGTGTGTCTCTCTGTCTCTGGGCCGTATATAAATGACCCACATGATGTGTGTGTGTGTGTCTCTCTGTCTCTGGGCTGGATATAAATCACCCACATGGTGTGTGTGTGTTTGTCTCTCTCTCTCTCTCTGGGTTGTATCTCCATGACCCACATGGTAGGTGATTGTGTCTCTCTCTCTCTGGGCTGTATATAAATGACCCACATGGTGTGTGTGTGTGTCTCTCTGTCTCTGGGCTGTATATAAATGACGCACATGGTGTGTGTGTGCCTCTCTCTGTCTCTGGGCTGTATATCAATGACCCACATGGTGTGCGTGTGTGTCTCTCTGTCTCTGGGCTGGATATAAATCACCCACATGGTGTGTGTGTGTTTGTCTCTCTCTCTCTCTCTGGGTTGTATCTCCATGACCCACATGGTAAGTGATTGTGTCTCTCTCTCTGGGCTGTATATAAATGACCCACATGGTGTGTGTGTGTGTCTCTCTGTCTCTGGGCTGGAGATAAATGACCCACATGGTGTGTATGTGTCTCTCTGTTTCTGGGCTGTACATAAACGAACCACATGGTGTTTGTGTGTCTCTCTCTTTCTGGGCTGTATATAAATGACCCACATGGTGTGTGTGTGTGCCTCTCTCTGTCTCTGGGCTGTACATAAATGACCCACATGGTGTGTGTGTCTCTCTCTGTCTCTGGGCTGTATATAAATGACCCACATGGTGTGTGTGTGTCTCTCTGTCTCTGGGCTGTATATAAATGACCCACATGGTGTGTGTGTCTCTCTCTGTCTCTGGGCTGTATGTCAATGACCCATATGGTGTGCGTGTGTCTCTCTGTCTCTGGGCTGTATATAAATGGCCCACATGGTGTGTGTGTCTCTCTCTGTCTTTGGGCTGTATATAAATGACCCACATGGTGTGTGTGTGTCTCTCTGTCTCTAGGCTGTATATAAAGGACCCACATGGTGTGTGTGTGTTTCTCTCTCTCTGGGCTGGAGATAAATGACCCACATGGTGTGTGTGTGTGTGTCTCTCTCTCTGGGCTGTATATAAATGACCCACATGGTGTGTGTGTGTGTGTCTCTCTGTCTCTGGGCCGTATATAAATGACCCACATGATGTGTGTGTGTGTGTCTCTCTGTCTCTGGGCTGGATATAAATCACCCACATGGTGTGTGTGTGTTTCTCTCTCTCTCTCTCTCTGGGTTGTATCTCCATGACCCACATGGTAAGTGATTGTGTCTCTCTCTCTCTGGGCTGTATATAAATGACCCACATGTTGTGTGTGTGTGTCTCTCTGTCTCTGGGCTGTATATAAATGACGCACATGGTGTGTGTGTGTCTCTCTCTGTCTCTGGGCTGTATATCAATGACCCACATGGTGTGCGTGTGTGTCTCTCTGTCTCTGGGCTGGATATAAATCACCCACATGGTGTGTGTGTGTTTGTCTCTCTCTCTCTCTCTGGGTTGTATTTCCATGACCCACATGGTAAGTGATTGTGTCTGTCTCTCTGGGCTGTATATAAATGACCCACATGGTGTGTGTGTGTGTCTCTCTGTCTCTGGGCTGGAGATAAATGACCCACATGGTGTGTATGTGTCTCTCTGTCTCTGGGCTGTACATAAACGAACCAACATGGTGTTTGTGTGTCTCTCTCTTTCTGGGCTGTATATAAATGATGTACATGGTGTGTGTGTGTCTCTCTCTCTCTCTGGGCTGTATATAAATGACCCTCATCGTGTGTGTGTGTCTCTCTTGTCTCTGGGCTGCATATAAAAGACCCACATGGTGTGTATGTGTCTCTCTGTCTCTGGGCTGTATATAAATGACCCACATTGTGTGTGTGTGTCTCTCTGTCTCTGGGCTGTATATAAATGACCCACATGATGTGTGTGTGTCTCTCTCTCTGGGCTGTATATAAATGACCCACATGGTGTGTGTGTGTGTGTCTCTCTCTGAGCTGTACATAAATGACCCACATGGTGTGTGTGTGTCTCTCTGTCTCTGGGCTGTATTTAAATGACCCACATGGTGTGTGTGTGTGTCTCTCTCTCTGGGCTGTATATAAATGATGTCCATGGTGTGTGTGTTTCGCTCTCTGTCTCTGGGCTGTATATAAATGACCCACATGGTGTGTGTGTGTCTCTCTCTATCTGTGCTGTATGCAAATGACCAAATGGTGTGTGTGTGTCTCTCTCTGTCTCTGGGCTGCATATAAATGACCCACATGGTGTGTGTGTGTCTCTCACTCTCTGGGTTGTATATAAATGACCCACATGGTGTGTGTGTGTCTCTCTCTCTCTCTGGGCTGTATATAAATGACCCACATGGTGTGTGTGTGTCTCTCTGTCTCTGGGCTGTATATAAATGACCCACATGGTATGTGTTTGTGTCTCTCTCTCTGGGCTGTATATAAATGACCCACATGGTGTGTGTGTGTCTCTCTCTGTCTCTGGGATGTATACAAATGACCCACATGGTATGTGTTTGTGTCTCTCTGTCTCTGGGCTGTATATAAATGACCCACATGGGGTGTGTGCGTGTGTCTCTCTCTCTCTGGTTGTATATAAATGACCCACATGGTGTGTGTGTGTATCTCTGTTTCTGGGCTGTATATAAATGAACCACATGGTATGTATTTGTGTGTCTCTCTCTGGGCTGTATATAAATGACCCACATGGTGTGTGTGTATCTCTCTCACTCTGGGCTGTATATAAATGCCCCACATGGTGTGTGTGTCCCTCTCTCTGTCTCTGGGGTGTATGTAAATGACCCACATGGTGTGTGTGTCTCTCTCTCTGTCTCTGGGCTGCATATAAATGACCCACATGGTGTGTGTGTGTCTCTCTGTCTCTGGGCTGTATATAAATGACCCACATGGTATGTGTTTGTGTCTCTCTCTCTGGGCTGTATATAAATGACCCACATGGTGTGTGTGTGTCTCTCTCTGTCTCTGGGATGTATACAAATGACCCACATGGTATGTGTTTGTGTCTCTCTGTCTCTGGGCTGTATATAAATGACCCACATGGGGTGTGTGCGTGTGTCTCTCTCTCTCTGGTTGTATATAAATGACCCACATGGTGTGTGTGTGTATCTCTGTTTCTGGGCTGTATATAAATGAACCACATGGTATGTATTTGTGTGTCTCTCTCTGGGCTGTATATAAATGACCCACATGGTGTGTGTGTATCTCTCTCACTCTGGGCTGTATATAAATGCCCCACATGGTGTGTGTGTCCCTCTCTCTGTCTCTGGGGTGTATGTAAATGACCCACATGGTGTGTGTGTCTCTCTCTCTGTCTCTGGGCTGCATATAAATGACCCACATGGTGTGTGTGTGTCTCTCTCTCTCTGGGCTGTATATAAATGATGCACATGGTGTGTCTGTCTCTCTCTCACTCTGGGCAGTATATAAATGACCCACATGGTGTGTGTGTCTCTCTCTCTGTCTCTGGGCTGCATATAAATGACCCACATGGTGTCTGTGTGTCTCTCTGTCTCTGGGCTGTATATAAATGACCCACATGGTGTGTGTGTGTCTCTCTGTCTCTTTGGGCTGTATATAAATGACCCACATGGTGTGTGTGTGTCTCTCTGTCTCTCTGGGCTGTATTTACATGACCCACATTGTGTGTGTGTGTCTCTCTGTCTCTGGGCTGTATATAAATGACCCACATGATGTGTATGTGTGTGTCTCTCTTTGGGCTGTATATAAATAACCCAAATTGTGTGTGTGTGTGCCTCTCCATCTCTGGGTTGTATAGAAATGACCCACATGGTGTGTGTTTGGGTCTCTCTCTCTGGGCCGAATATGAATGACCCACATGGTGTGTGTGTCTCCCTCTGTCTCCAGGCAGTACATAAATGACCCACATGGTGTGTGTGTCTCTCTCTCTGTCTCTGGGCTGTACATAAATGACCCAAATGGTGTGTGTGTCTCTCTCTGTCTCTGGGCTGTATAAAAATGACCAACATGGTGTGTGTGTGTGTCTCTCTGTCTCTGGGCTGTATATAAATGATCCACATGGTGTGTGTGTGTCTCTCTCTCCCTGGGTTAGATATAAATGACCCACATGGTGTGGTGTGTCTCTCTCTCCCTGGGTTAGATATAAATGACCCACATGGTGTGGTGTGTCTCTCTCTCTCTCTGGGCTGTATATAAATTACCCACATGATTTGTGTGTGTGTGTCTCTCTCTCTCTCGGCTGTATATAAATGACCCACATGCTGTGTGTGTGTCTCTCTCTGTCTCTGGGCTGCATTTAAATGATCCACATGATGTGTGAGTGTCTCTCTGTCTCTGGGCTGTATATAAATGATCCACATGGTGTGTGTGTGTCTCTCTCTCCCTGGGTTAGATATAAATGACCCACATGGTGTGGTGTGTGTGTCTCTCTCTCTGGGCTGTATATAAATTACCCACATGATTTGTGTGTGTGTGTCTCTCTCTCTGGGCTGTACATAAATGACCCAAATGGTGTGTGTGTCTCTCTCTGTCTCTGGGCTGTTCATAAAGTACCCACATGGTGTGTGTGTCTCTCTGTCTCTGGGCTGGATATAAATGACCCACATGGTGTGTGTTTGGGTCTCTCTCTCTGGGCCGAATATGAATGACCCACATGGTGTGTGTGTCTCTCTCTGTCTCCGGGCTGTACATAAATGACCCACATGGTGTGTGTGTCTCTCTCTCTGTCTCTGGGCTGTACATAAATGACCCAAATGGTGTGTGTGTCTCCCTCTGTCTCTGGGCTGTATATAAATGACCAACATGGTGTGTGTGTGTGTCTCTCTGTCTCTGGGCTGTATATAAATGACCCACATGGTGTGTGTGTCTCCCTCTCTCTCTCTGGGTGGTATATAAATGACCCACATGGTGTGCGTGTGTGTCTCTCTGTCTCTGGGCTGCATATAAATGACCCACATGGTGTGTGTTTGTGTCTCTCTCTCTGGGCTGTATATAAATGACCCACATGGTGTGTGTGTCTCTCTCTCTGTCTCTGGGCTGTATATAAATGACCCACATGGTATGTGTTTGTGTCTCTCTCTCTGGGCTGTATATAAGGGCGGCACAGTGGCGCAGTGGTTAGCACCGCAGCCTCACAGCTCCAGGGACCCGGGTTCGATTCCGGGTACTGCCTGTGTGGAGTTTGCAAGTTCTCCCTGTGTCTGCGTGGGTTTTCTCCGGGTGCTCCGGTTTCCTCCCACAAGCCAAAAGACTTGCAGGTTGATAGGTAAATTGGCCATTATAAATTGTCACTAGTATAGGTAGGTGGTAGGGAAATATAGGGACAAGTGGGGATGTTTGGGAATATGGGATTAGTGTAGGATTAGTATAAAATGGGTGGTTGATGTTCGGCACAGACTCGGTGGGCCGAAGGGCCTGTTTCAGTGCTGTATCTCTAATCTAAAAAAAAAAAAAAAAAAAAAAAAAAATGACCCACATGTGGTGTGTGTGTCTCTCTCTGTCTCTGGGCTGTATATAAATGACCCACATGATGTGTGTGTGTGTCTCTCTCTCTCTCTGGGCTGTATATGAATGACCCACATGGTGTGTGTGTGTCTCTCTGTCTCTGGGCTGTATATAAATGACCCACATGGTATGTGTTTGTGTCTCTCTCTCTGGGCTGTATATAAATGACCCACATGGTGTGTGTGTGTCTCTCTCTGTCTCTGGGCTGTATATAAATGACCCACATGGTATGTGTTTGTGTCTCTCTCTCTGGGCTGTATATAAATGACCCACATGGGGTGTGTGTGTCTCTCTCTGTCTCTGGGCTGTATATAAATGACCCACATGATGTGTGTGCGTGTGTCTCTCTCTCTCTGGTTGTATATAAATGACCCACATGGTGTGTGTGTGTATCTCTGTTTCTGGGCTGTATATAAATGAACCACATGGTATGTATTTGTGTGTCTCTCTCTGGGCTGTATATAAATGACCCACATGGTGTGTGTGTATCTCTCTCACTCTGGGCTGTATATAAATGCCCCACATGGTGTGTGTGTCCCTCTCTCTGTCTCTGGGATGTATGTAAATGACCCACATGGTGTGTGCGTCTCTCTCTCTCTGTCTCTGGGCTGTATATAAATGACCCACATGGTGTGTGTGTGTGTCTCTCTCTCTGGGCTGTATATAAATGATGCACATGGTGTGTCTGTCTCTCATCTCACTCTGGGCAGTATATAAATGACTCACATGGTGTGTGTGTGGGTCTCTCTCTCTCTGGGCTGTATATAAATGACCCACATGGTGTCTGTGTGTCTCTCTGTCTCTGGGCTGTATATAAATGACCCACATGGTGTGTGTGTGTCTCTCTCTGTCTCTTTGGGCTGTATATAAATGACCCACATGGTGTGTGTGTGTCTCTCTGTCTCTCTGGGCTGTATTTACATGACCCACATTGTGTGTGTGTGTCTCTCTGTCTCTGGGCTGTATATAAATGACCCACATGATGTGCATGTGTGTGTCTCTCTTTGGGCTGTATATAAATAACCCAAATTGTGTGTGTGTGTGCCTCTCCATCTCTGGGTTGTATAGAAATGACCCACATGGTGTGTGTTTGGGTCTCTCTCTCTGGGCCGAATATGAATGACCCACATGGTGTGTGTGTCTCCCTCTGTCTCCAGGCAGTACATAAATGACCCACATGGTGTGTGTGTCTCTCCCTCTGTCTCTGGGCTGTACATAAATGACCCAAATGGTGTGTGTGTCTCTCTCTGTCTCTGGGCTGTATATAAATGACCAACATGGTGTGTGTGTGTGTCTCTCTGTCTCCGGGCTGTATATAAATGATCCACATGGTGTGTGTGTGTCTCTCTCTCCCTGGGTTAGATATAAATGACCCACATGGTGTGGTGTGTCTCTCTCTCTCTCTGGGCTGTATATAAATTACCCACATGATTTGTGTGTGTGTGTCTCTCTCTCTCTGGGCTGTATATAAATGACCCACATGCTGTGTGTGTGGTTCTCTGTCTCTGGGCTGTATACAAATGACCCACATGGTGTTTGTGTGTCTCTCTCTGTCTCTGGGCTGCATTTAAATGATCCACATGATGTGTGAGTGTCTCTCTGTCTCTGGGCTGTATATAAATGATCCACATGGTGTGTGTGTGTCTCTCTCTCCCTGGGTTAGATATAAATGACCCACATGGTGTGGTGTGTGTCTCTCTCTCTCTGGGCTGTATATAAATTACCCACATGATTTGTGTGTGTGTGTCTCTCTCTCTCTGGGCTGTATACAAATGACCCACATGGTGTGTGTGTCTCTCTCTCTGGGCTGTACATAAATGACCCAAATGGTGTGTGTGTCTCTCTCTGTCTCTGGGCTTTTCATAAAGTACCCACATGGTGTGTGTGTCTCTCTGTCTCTGGGCTGGATATAAATGACCCACATGGTGTGTGTTTGGGTCTCTCTCTCTGGGCCGAATATGAATGACCCACATGGTGTGTGTGTCTCTCTCTGTCTCCAGGCTGTACATAAATGACCCACATGGTGTGTGTGTGTCTCTCTCTCTCTCTGGGTGGTATATAAATGCCCCACATGGTGTGTGTGTCCCTCTCTCTGTCTCTGGGATGTATGTAAATGACCCACATGGTGTGTGTGTCTCTCTCTCTCTGTCTCTGGGCTGTATATAAATGACCCACATGGTGTGTGTGTGTGTCTCTCTCTCTGGGCTGTATATAAATGATGCACATGGTGTGTCTGTCTCTCTCTCACTCTGGGCAGTATATAAATGACTCACATGGTGTGTGTGTGGGTCTCTCTCTCTCTGGGCTGTATATAAATGACCCACATGGTGTCTGTGTGTCTCTCTGTCTCTGGGCTGTATATAAATGACCCACATGGTGTGTGTGTGTCTCTCTGTCTCTTTGGGCTGTATATAAATGACCCACATGGTGTGTGTGTGTCTCTCTGTCTCTCTGGGCTGTATTTACATGACCCACATTGTGTGTGTGTGTCTCTCTGTCTCTGGGCTGCATATAAATAACCCAAATTGTGTGTGTGTGTGCCTCTCCATCTCTGGGTTGTATAGAAATGACCCACATGGTGTGTGTTTGGGTCTCTCTCTCTGGGCCGAATATGAATGACCCACATGGTGTGTGTGTCTCTCTCTGTCTCCAGGCTGTACATAAATGACCCACATGGTGTGTGTGTCTCTCTCTCTGTCTCTGGGCTGTACATAAATGACCCAAATGGTGTGTGTGTCTCTCTCTGTCTCTGGGCTGTATATAAATGACCAACATGGTGGGTGTGTGTGTCTCTCTGTCTCCGGGCAGTATATAAATGATCCACATGGTGTGTGTGTGTCTCTCTCTCCCTGGGTTAGATATAAATGACCCACATGGTGTGGTGTGTGTCTCTCTCTCTCTGGGCTGTATATAAATTACCCACATGATTTGTGTGTGTGTCTCTCTCTCTCTCTGGGCTGTATATAAATGACCCACATGCTGTTTGTGTGGTTCTCTGTCTCTGGGCTGTATACAAATGACCCACATGGTGTTTGTGTGTCTCTCTCTGTCTCTGGGCTGCATTTAAATGATCCACATGATGTGTGAGTGTCTCATTGTCTCTGGGCTGTATATAAATGATCCACATGGTGTGTGTGTGTCTCTCTCTCTCTGGGCTGTATATAAATTACCCACATGATTTGTGTGTGTGTGTCTCTCTCTCTCTGGGCTGTATACAAATGACCCACATGGTGTGTGTGTGTCTCTCTCTGGGCTGTACATAAATGACCCAAATGGTGTGTGTGTCTCTCTCTGTCTCTGGGCTGTTCATAAAGTACCCACATGGTGTGTGTGTCTCTCTGTCTCTGGGCTGGATATAAATGACCCACATGGTGTGTGTTTGGGTCTCTCTCTCTGGGCCGAATATGAATGACCCACATGGTGTGTGTGTCTCTCTCTGTCTCCAGGCTGTACATAAATGACCCACATGGTGTGTGTGTCTCTCTCTCTGTCTCTGGGCTGTACATAAATGACCCAAATGGTGTGTGTGTCTCCCTCTGTCTCTGGGCTGTATATAAATGACCAACATGGTGTGTGTGTGTGTCTCTCTGTCTCTGGGCTGTATATAAATGACCCACATGGTGTGTGTGTCTCCCTCTCTCTCTCTGGGTGGTATATAAATGACCCACATGGTGTGCGTGTGTGTCTCTCTGTCTCTGGGCTGCATATAAATGACCCACATGGTGTGTGTTTGTGTCTCTCTCTCTGGACTGTATATAAATGACCCACATGGTGTGTGTGTCTCTCTCTCTGTCTCTGGGCTGTATATAAATGACCCACATGGTATGTGTTTGTGTGTCTCTCTCTGGGCTGTATATAAATGACCCACATGGGGTGTGTGTGTCTCTCTCTGTCTCTGGGCTGTATATAAATGACCCACATGATGTGTGTGTGTCTCTCTCTCTCTCTCTGGGCTGTATATAAATGACCCACATGGTGTGTGTTTGTCTCTCTGTCTCTGGGCTGTATATAAATGACCCACATGGTATGTGTTTGTGTCTCTCTCTCTGGGCTGTATATAAATGACCCACATGGTGTGTGTGTGTCTCTCTCTGTCTCTGGGCTGTATATAAATGACCCACATGGTATGTGTTTGTGTCTCTCTCTCTGGGCTGTATATAAATGACCCACATGGGGTGTGTGTGTCTCTCTCTGTCTCTGGGCTGTATATAAATGACCCACATGATGTGTGTGCGTGTGTCTCTCTCTCTCTGGTTGTATATAAATGACCCACATGGTTTGTGTGTGTATCTCTGTTTCTGGGCTGTATATAAATGAACCGCATGGTATGTATTTGTGTGTCTCTCTCTGGGCTGTATATAAATGACCCACATGGTGTGTGTGTATCTCTCTCACTCTGGGCTGTATATAAATGCCCCACATGGTGTGTGTGTCCTTCTCTCTGTCTCTGGGATGTATGTAAATGACCCACATGGTGTGTGCGTCTCTCTCTCTCTGTCTCTGGGCTGTATATAAATGACGCACATGGTGTGTGTGTGTCTCTCTCTCTCTGGGCTGTATATAAATGATGCACATGGTGTGTCTGTCTCTCTCTCACTCTGGGCAGTATATAAATGACTCAAATGGTGTGTGTGTGGGTCTCTCTCTCTCTGGGCTGTATATAAATGAACCACATGGTGTCTGTGTGTCTCTCTGTCTCTGGGCTGTATATAAATGACCCACATGGTGTGTGTGTGTCTCTCTGTCTCTTTGGGCTGTATATAAATGACCCACATGGTGTGTGTGTGTCTCTCTGTCTCTCTGTGCTGTATTTACATGACCCACATTGTGTGTGTGTGTCTCTCTGTCTCTGGGCTGTATATAAATGACCCACATGATGTGTATGTGTGTGTCTCTCTTTGGGCTGTATGTAAATAACCCAAATTGTGTGTGTGTGTGCCTCTCCATCTCTGGGTTGTATAGAAATGACCCACATGGTGTGTGTTTGGGTCTCTCTCTCTGGGCCGAATATGAATGACCCACATGGTGTGTGTGTCTCTCTCTGTCTCCAGGCTGTACATAAATGACCCACATGGTGTGTGTGTCTCTCTCTCTGTCTCTGGGCTGTACATAAATGACCCAAATGGTGTGTGTGTCTCTCTCTGTCTCTGGGCTGTATATAAATGACCAACATGGTGTGTGTGTGTCTCTCTCTGTCTCCGGGCTGTACATAAATGACCCAAATGGTGTGTGTGTCTCTCTCTGTCTCTGGGCTGTATATAACTGGCCCACATGGTGTGTGTGTCTCTCTCTCTGTCTCTGGGCTGTATAGAAATGACCCACATGGTGTGTGTGTGTCTCTCTGTCTCTGGGCTGTATATAAAGGACCCACATGGTGTGTGTGTGTGTCTCTCTCTCTCTGGGCTGTACATAAATGACCCACATGATGTGTGTGTGTGTGTCTCTCTGTCTCTGGGCTGTATATAAATGACCCACATGGTGTCTGTGTGTCTCTCTGTCTCTGGGCTGTATATAAATGACGCACATGATGTGTGTGTGTGTCTCTCTGTCTCTGGGCTGGATATCAATGACCCACATGGTGTGCGTGTGTGTCTCTCTGTCTCTGGGCTGGATATAAATCACCCACATGGTGTGTGTATGTTTGTCTCTCTCTCTCTCTCTCTGGGTTGTATCTCAATGACCCACATGGTAAGTGATTGTGTCTCTCTCTCTGGGCTGTATATAAATGACCCACATGGTGTGTGTGTGTGTCTCTCTGTCTCTGGGCTGTATATAAATGACCCACATGGTGTGTCTGTGTCTCTCTGTCTGTGGGCTGTATATCAATGACCCACATGGTGTGTGTGTCTCTCTCTCTTTCTGGGCTGTATACAAATGATGTACATGGTGTGTGCGTGTGTCTCTCTCTCTCTGGGCTGTATATAAATGACCCTCATCGTGTGTGTGTGTCTCTCTTGTCTCTGGGCTGTATATAAATGACCCACATGGTGTTTATGTGTCTCTCTGTCTCTGGGCTGCATATAAATGACCCACATTGTGTGTGTGTGTCTCTCTGTCTCTGGGCAGTATATAAATGACCCACATGATGTGTGTGTGTCTCTCTCTCTGGGCTGTATATAAATGACCCACATGGTGTGTGTGTGTGTCTCTCTCTCTGGGCTGTATATAAATGACCCACATGGTGTGTGTGTGTGTCTTTCTGTCTCTGGGCTGTATGTAAATGACCCACATGGTGTGTGTGTGTTTGTCTCACTCTCTCTCTCTGGGTTGTATATAAATGACCCACATGGTAAGTGATTGTGTGTCTCTCTCTGGGCTGTATACAAATGACCCACATGGTGTGTGTGTGTGTCTCTCTGTCTCTGGGCTGTATATAAATGACCCACATGGTGTGTATGTGTCTCTCGGCTGTATTTAAATGACCCACATGGTGTGTATGTGTCTCTCTGTCTCTGGGCTGTATCTAAATGACACACATTTTGTGTGTGTGTCTCTCTGTCTCTGGGCTGTACATAAATGACCCACATGATGTGTGTGTGTCTCTCTCTCTGGGCTGTATATAAATGACCCACATGGTGTGTGTGTGTTTGTCTCTCTCTCTGTGCTGTATATAAATGACCCACATGGTGTGTGTGTGTGTCTCTCTCTCTCTGGGCTGCATATAAATGATCCAAATGGTGTGTGTGTGTGTCTCTCTCTCTGGGCAGTATATAAAAGACCCACATGGTGTTTGTGTGTGTCTCTCTGTCTCTGGGCTGTATGCAAATGACCCACATGGTGTGTGTGTGTCTCTCTGTCTCTGGGCTGTATATAAATGACCAACATGATTTGTGTGTGTGTGTCTCTCTGTCTCTGGGCTGTGTATGAATGACCCACATTGTGTGTGTGAGTCTCTCTGTCTCTGGGCTGTATAGAAATGACCCACATGGTGTGTGTGTGTCTCTCTCTCTCTGTGCTGTATGCAAATGACCAAATGGTGTGTGTCTCTCTCTCTCTGTCTCTGGGCTACATATAAATGACCCACATGGTGTGTGTGTGTCTCTCACTCTCTGGGTTGTATATAAATGACCCACATGGTGTGTGTGTGTCTCTCTCTCTGGGCTGTATATAAATGACCCACATGGTGTGTGCGTGTCTCTCTGTCTCTGGGCTGTATATAAATGACCCACTTGGTATGTGTTTGTGTCTCTCTCTCTGGGCTGTATATAAATGACCCATATGGTGTGTGTGTCTCTCTCTCTGTCTCTGGGCTGTATATAAATGACCCACATGGTGTGTGTGTGTGTCTCTCTCTCTCTCTGGTTGTATATAAATGACCCACATGGTGTGTGTGTGTATCGCTGTTTCTGGGCTGTATATAAATGAACCACATGGTATGTATTTGTGTGTCTCTCTCTGGGCTGTATATAAATGACCCACATGGTGTGTGTGTATCTCTCTCACTCTGGGCTGTATATAAATGCCCCACATGGTGTGTGTGTCCCTCTCTCTGTCTCTGGGATGTATGTAAATGACCCACATGGTGTGTGCGTCTCTCTCTCTGTCTCTGGACTGTATATAAATGATTCACATGGTGTGTGTGTCTCTCTCTCTCTCTGGGCTGTATATAAATGATGCACATGGTGTGTCTGTCTCTCTCTCACTCTGGGCAGTATATAAATGACTCACATGGTGTCTGTGTGTCTCTCTGTCTCTGGGCTGTATATAAATGACCCACATGGTGTGTGTGTGTCTCTCTGTCTCTTTGGGCTGTATAGAAATGACCCACATGGTGGGTGTGTGTCTCTCTGTCTCTCTGGGCTGTATTTACATGACCCACATTGTGTGTGTGTGTCTCTCTGTCTCTGGGCTGTATATAAATGACCCACATGATGTGTATGTGTGTGTCTCTCTTTGGGCTGTATATAAATAACCCAAATTGTGTGTGTGTGTGTGTCTCTCCATCTCTGGGTTGCATAGAAATGACCCACATGGTGTGTGTCTCTCTCTCTGTGCTGTATATAAATGACCCACATGGTATGTGTGTGTGTCTCTCTCGCTGGGCTGTATATAAATGACCCACATGGTGTGTGTTTATCTCTGTCTCTTTGGGCTGTATATAAATGACCCACAAGGTGAGTGTGTGTGTCTCTCTCTTTGGGCTGTATATAAATGACCCACATGGTGTGTGTGTCTCTCTCCATCTGGGCTGCATATAAATGACCCACATGGTATGTGTGTGTGTCTCTCTCTCTGGGCTGTATATAAATGACCCACATAGTACATGTTTGTGTCTCTCTCTCTGGGCTGTATATAAATGGCCCACATGGTGTGTGTGTGTCTCTCTCTCTCTGGGCTGTATATAAATGATGTACATGGTGTGTGTGTGTGTCTCTCTCTCACTCTGGGCTGTATATAAATGACCCACATGGTAAGTGATTGTGTCTCTTCTCTGGGCTGTATATAAATGACCCACATGGTATGTGTGTGTCTCTCTCTCTGTCTCTGGGCTGTATAGAAATGACCCATATGGTGTGTGTGTGTGTCTCTCTCTCTGGGCTGTATATAAATGACCCTCATCGTGTGTGTGTGTCTCTCTTGTCTCTGGGCTGTATATAAATGACCCACATGGTGTGTATGTGTCTCTCTGTCTCTGGGCTGTACATAAATGACCCACATTGTGTGTGTGTGTCTCTCTGTCTCTGGGCTGTATATAAATGACCCACATGATGTGTGTGTATCTCATCTCTCTGGGCTGTATATAAATAACCCACATGGTGTATGTTTGTCTCTGTCTCTTTGGGCTGTATGTAAATGACCCACAATGTGAGTTTGTGTGTCTCTCTCTTTGGGCTGTATATAAATGACCCACATGGTGTTTGTGTCTCTCTCTATCTGGGCTATATATAAATGACCCACATGGTGTGTGTGTGTGTGTCTCTCTCTCTCTGTTTTGTATATAAATGACCCACATGGTAAGTGATTGTGTCTCACTCTCTGGGCTGCATATAAATGACCCACATGGTATGTGTTTGTGTCTCTCTGTCTCTGGGCTGTATATAAATGACCCACATGATGTGTGTGTGTCTCTCTCTGTCTCTGGGCTGTATATCAATGACCCACATGGTGTGTATGTGTCTCTCTGTTTCTGGGCTGTATATAAATGACCCACATGGTGTATGTGTGTCTCTCTGTCTCTGGGCAATATATAAATGACCCACATGGTGTGTGTGTGTGTCTCTGTCTCTTTGGGCTGTATATAAATGACCCTCATCGTGTGTGTCTCTCTCTTGTCTCTGGGCTATAGATAAATGACCCACATGGTGTGTATCTGTCTCTCTGTCTCTGGGCTGTAGATAAATGACCCACATGGTGTGTGTGTGTCTCTCTGTCTCTGGACTGTATATAAATTACCCAAATGATGTGTGTGTGTCTCTCTCTCTGGGCTGTATATAAATGACCCACATGGTGTGTGTGTTTGTCTCTCTCTCTCTGGGCTGTATATAAATGACCCACATGGTGTGTGTGTGTGTCTCTCTCTCTCTCTGGGCTGTATATAAATGATCCACATGGTGTGTGTGTGTCTCTGTCTCTCTGGGCTGCATATAAAAGACCCACATGGTGTTTGTGTGTCTCTCTCTGTCTCTGGGCTGTATACAAATGACCCACATGGTGTGTGTGTGTCTCTCTGTCTCTGGGCTGCATATAAATGATCCACATGATTTGTGTGTGTGTGTCTCTCTGTCTCTGGGCTGTATATGAATGACCCACATTGTGTGTGTGTGTCTCTCTGTCTCTGGGCTGTACACAAATGACCCACATGGTGTGTGTGTGTGTCTCTCTCTCTGTGCTGTATGTAAATGACCCACATGGTGTGTGTGTGTCTCTCTCTGTGGGCTGCATATAAATGACCCACATGATGTGTGTGTGTCTCTCTCTCTGGGCTGTATATAAATGACCCACATGGAGTGTGTGTGTGTGTCTCACTCTCTGGTTGTATATAAATGATCCACATGGTGTGTGTGTGTCTCTCTGTCTCTGGGCTGGAAATAAATGATGCACATGGTGTGTGTCTGTGTCTCTCTCTCTGGGCTGTATATAAATGACCCACATGGTGTCTGTGTGTCTCTCTATCTCAGGGCTGTATATAATTGACCCACATGGTGTGTGTGTGTCTCTCTCTGTCTCTGGGCTGTATATAAATGACCCACATGGTGTGTGTGTGTGTCTCTCTGTCTCTGGGTTGTATAAAAATGACCCACAAGGTGAGTGTGTGTATCTCTCTCTTTGGGCTGTAAAGAAATGACCCACATGGTGTGTGTGTGTGTCTCTCTCTCTGGGCTGTATATAAATGACCCACATGGTATGTGTGTGTGTCTCTCTCTCTGGCCTGTATATAAATGACCCACACGGTGTGTGTGTGTGTCTCTCTCTCTCTCTGGGTTGTATATAAATGACCCACATGGTGTGTGTGTGTGTCTCTCTGTCTCTGAGCTGTATATAAATGACCCACATGGTGTGTATGTGTCTCTCTGTTTCTGGGCTGGATATAAATGTCCCAAATGGTGTGTGTGTGTCTCTCTCTCTCTGGGCTCTATATAAATGACCCTCATCGTGTGTGTGTGTCTCTCTTGTCTCTGGGCTGTATATAAATGACCCACATGGTGTGTATGTGTCTCTCTCTGTCTCTGGGATGTATATAAATGACCCACATGGTGTGTGTGTGTCTCTCTTTCTCTGGGTTGTATATAAATGGCCCACATGGTGTGTGTGTGTCTCTCACTGTGGGCTGTATACAAATGACCCACATTGTGTGTATGTGTCTCTCTGTTTCTGGGCTGTATATTAATGTCCCAAATGGTTTGTGTGTGTGTCTCTCTCTCTGGGCTGTATATAAATGACCCACATGGTGTGTGTGTGTGTCTCTCTCTCTGTGCTGTATGTAAATGACCCACATGGTGTGTGTGTGTCTCTCTCTCTGGGCTGTATATAAATGACCCACATGGAGTGTGTTTGTGTGTCTCACTCTCTGGTTGTATATAAATGATCCACATGGTGTGTGTGTGTCTCTCTGTCTCTGGGCTGGAAATAAATGATGCACATGGTGTGTGTCTGTGTCTCTCTCTCTGGGCTGTATATAAATGACCCACATGGTGTCTGTGTGTCTCTCTATCTAAGGGCTGTATATAATTGACCCACATGGTGTGTGTGTGTCTCTCTCTGTCTCTGGGCTGTATATAAATGACCCACATGGTGTGTGTGTGTGTCTCTCTGTCTCTGGGTAGTATAAAAATGACCCACAAGGTGAGTGTGTGTATCTCTCTCTTTGGGCTGTAAAGAAATGAACCACATGGTGTGTGTGTGTCTCTCTCTCTCTGGGCTGTATATAAATGACCCACATGGTATGTGTGTGTGTCTCTCTCTCTGGCCTGTATATAAATGACCCACACGGTGTGTGTGTGTGTCTCTCTCTCTCTCTGGGCTGTATATAAATGACCCACATGGTGTGTGTGTGTGTCTCTCTGTCTCTGAGCTGTATATAAATGACCCACATGGTGTGTATGTGTCTCTCTGTTTCTGGGCTGGATATAAATGTCCCAAATGGTGTGTGTGTGTCTCTCTCTCTCTGGGCTGTATATAAATGACCCTCATCGTGTGTGTGTGTCTCTCTTGTCTCTGGGCTGTATATAAATGACCCACATGGTGTGTATGTGTCTCTCTCTGTCTCTGGGATGTATATAAATGACCCACATGGTGTGTGTGTGTCTCTCTTTCTCTGGGTTGTATATAAATGGCCCACATGGTGTGTGTGTGTCTCTCACTGTGGGCTGTATACAAATGACCCACATTGTGTGTATGTGTCTCTCTGTTTCTGGGCTGTATATAAATGTCCCAAATGGTTTGTGTGTGTCTCTCTCTCTCTGGGCTGTATATAAATGACCCTCATCGTGTGTGTGTGTCTCTCTTGTCTCTGGGCTGTATATAAATGACCCACATGGTGTGTATGTGTCTCTCTCTGTCTCTGGGATGTATATAAATGACCCACATGGTGTGTGTGTGTCTCTCTGTCTCTTTGGGCTGTATATAAATGACCCACATGGTGTGTGTGTGTCTCTCTGTCTCTCTGGGCTGTATTTACATGACCCACATTGTGTGTGTGTGTCTCTCTGTCTCTGGGCTGTATATAAATGACCCACATGATGTGTATGTGTGTGTCTCTCTTTGGGCTGTATATAAATAACCCAAATTGTGTGTGTGTGTGCCTCTCCATCTCTGGGTTGTATAGAAATGACCCACATGGTGTGTGTTTGGGTCTCTCTCTCTGGGCCGAATATGAATGATCCACATGGTGTGTGTGTCTCCCTCTGTCTCCAGGCTGTACATAAATGACCCACATGGTGTGTGTGTCTCTCTCTCTGTCTCTGGGCTGTACATAAATGACCCAAATGGTGTGTGTGTCTCTCTCTGTCTCTGGGCTGTATATAAATGACCAACATGGTGTGTGTGTGTGTCTCTCTGTCTCCGGGCTGTATATAAATGATCCACATGGTGTGTGTGTGTCTCTCTCTCCCTGGGTTAGATATAAATGACCCACATGGTGTGGTGTGTCTCTCTCTCTCTCTGGGCTGTATATAAATTACCCACATGATTTGTGTGTGTGTGTCTCTCTCTCTCTGGGCTGTATATAAATGACCCACATGCTGTGTGTGTGGTTCTCTGTCTCTGGGCTGTATACAAATGACCCACATGGTGTTTGTGTGTCTCTCTCTGTCTCTGGGCTGCATTTAAATGATCCACATGATGTGTGAGTGTCTCTCTGTCTCTGGGCTGTATATAAATGATCCACATGGTGTGTGTGTGTCTCTCTCTCCCTGGGTTAGATATAAATGACCCACATGGTGTGGTGTGTGTCTCTCTCTCTCTGGGCTGTATATAAATTACCCACATGATTTGTGTGTGTGTGTCTCTCTCTCTCTGGGCTGTATACAAATGACCCACATGGTGTGTGTGTCTCTCTCTCTGGGCTGTACATAAATGACCCAAATGGTGTGTGTGTCTCTCTCTGTCTCTGGGCTTTTCATAAAGTACCCACATGGTGTGTGTGTCTCTCTGTCTCTGGGCTGGATATAAATGACCCACATGGTGTGTGTTTGGGTCTCTCTCTCTGGGCCGAATATGAATGACCCACATGGTGTGTGTGTCTCTCTCTGTCTCCAGGCTGTACATAAATGACCCACATGGTGTGTGTGTCTCTCTCTCTCTCTCTGGGTGGTATATAAATGCCCCACATGGTGTGTGTGTCCCTCTCTCTGTCTCTGGGATGTATGTAAATGACCCACATGGTGTGTGCATCTCTCTCTCTCTGTCTCTGGGCTGTATATAAATGACCCACATGGTGTGTGTGTGTGTCTCTCTCTCTGGGCTGTATATAAATGATGCACATGGTGTGTCTGTCTCTCTCTCACTCTGGGCAGTATATAAATGACTCACATGGTGTGTGTGTGGGTCTCTCTCTCTCTGGGCTGTATATAAATGACCCACATGGTGTCTGTGTGTCTCTCTGTCTCTGGGCTGTATATAAATGACCCACATGGTGTGTGTGAGTCTCTCTGTCTCTTTGGGCTGTATATAAATGACCCACATGGTGTGTGTGTGTCTCTCTGTCTCTCTGGGCTGTATTTACATGACCCACATTGTGTGTGTGTGTCTCTCTGTCTCTGGGCTGTATATAAATAACCCAAATTGTGTGTGTGTGTGCCTCTCCATCTCTGGGTTGTATAGAAATGACCCACATGGTGTGTGTTTGGGTCTCTCTCTCTGGGCCGAATATGAATGACCCACATGGTGTGTGTGTCTCTCTCTGTCTCCAGGCTGTACATAAATGACCCACATGGTGTGTGTGTCTCTCTCTCTGTCTCTGGGCTGTACATAAATGACCCAAATGGTGTGTGTGTCTCTCTCTGTCTCTGGGCTGTATATAAATGACCAACATGGTGGGTGTGTGTGTCTCTCTGTCTCCGGGCTGTATATAAATGATCCACATGGTGTGTGTGTGTCTCTCTCTCCCTGGGTTAGATATAAATGACCCACATGGTGTGGTGTGTCTCTCTCTCTCTCTGGGCTGTATATAAATTACCCACATGATTTGTGTGTGTGTGTCTCTCTCTCTCTGGGCTGTATATAAATGACCCACATGCTGTGTGTGTGGTTCTCTGTCTCTGGGCTGTATACAAATGACCCACATGGTGTTTGTGTGTCTCTCTCTCCCTGGGTTAGATATAAATGACCCACATGGTGTGGTGTGTCTCTCTCTCTCTCTGGGCTGTATATAAATTACCCACATGATTTGTGTGTGTGTGTCTCTCTCTCTCTGGGCTGTATACAAATGACCCACATGGTGTGTGTGTCTCTCTCTCTGGGCTGTACATAAATGACCCAAATGGTGTGTGTGTCTCTCTCTGTCTCTGGGCTGTTCATAAAGTACCCACACGGTGTGTGTGTCTCTCTGTCTCTGGGCTGGATATAAATGACCCACATGGTGTGTGTTTGGGTCTCTCTCTCTGGGCCGAATATGAATGACCCACATGGTGTGTGTGTCTCTCTCTGTCTCCAGGCTGTACATAAATGACCCACATGGTGTGTGTGTGTCTCTCTCTGTCTCTGGGCTGTACATAAATGACCCAAATTGTGTGTGTGTCTCCCTCTGTCTCTGGGCTGTATATAAATGACCAACATGGTGTGTGTGTGTGTCTCTCTGTCTCTGGGCTGTATATAAATGACCCACATGGTGTGTGTGTCTCCCTCTCTCTCTCTGGGTGGTAGATAAATGACCCACATGGTGTGCGTGTGTGTCTCTCTGTCTCTGGGCTGCATATAAATGACCCACATGGTGTGTGTTTGTGTCTCTCTCTCTGGGCTGTATATAAATGACCCACATGGTGTGTGTGTCTCTCTCTCTGTCTCTGGGCTGTATATAAATGACCCACATGGTATGTGTTTGTGTCTCTCTCTCTGGGCTGTATATAAATGACCCACATGGGGTGTGTGTGTCTCTCTCTGTCTCTGGGCTGTATATAAATGACCCACATGATGTGTGTGTGTCTCTCTCTCTCTCTCTGGGCTGTATATAAATGACCCACATGGTGTGTGTGTGTCTCTCTGTCTCTGGGCTGTATATAAATGACCCACATGGTATGTGTTTGTGTCTCTCTCTCTGGGCTGTATATAAATTACCCACATGATTTGTGTGTGTGTGTCTCTCTCTCTCTGGGCTGTATACAAATGACCCACATGGTGTGTGTGTCTCTCTCTCTGGGCTGTACATAAATGACCCAAATGGTGTGTGTGTCTCTCTCTGTCTCTGGGCTGTTCATAAAGTACCCACACGGTGTGTGTGTCTCTCTGTCTCTGGGCTGGATATAAATGACCCACATGGTGTGTGTTTGGGTCTCTCTCTCTGGGCCGAATATGAATGACCCACATGGTGTGTGTGTCTCTCTCTGTCTCCAGGCTGTACATAAATGACCCACATGGTGTGTGTGTGTCTCTCTCTGTCTCTGGGCTGTACATAAATGACCCAAATTGTGTGTGTGTCTCCCTCTGTCTCTGGGCTGTATATAAATGACCAACATGGTGTGTGTGTGTGTCTCTCTGTCTCTGGGCTGTATATAAATGACCCACATGGTGTGTGTGTCTCCCTCTCTCTCTCTGGGTGGTAGATAAATGACCCACATGGTGTGCGTGTGTGTCTCTCTGTCTCTGGGCTGCATATAAATGACCCACATGGTGTGTGTTTGTGTCTCTCTCTCTGGGCTGTATATAAATGACCCACATGGTGTGTGTGTCTCTCTCTCTGTCTCTGGGCTGTATATAAATGACCCACATGGTATGTGTTTGTGTCTCTCTCTCTGGGCTGTATATAAATGACCCACATGGGGTGTGTGTGTCTCTCTCTGTCTCTGGGCTGTATATAAATGACCCACATGATGTGTGTGTGTCTCTCTCTCTCTCTCTGGGCTGTATATAAATGACCCACATGGTGTGTGTGTGTCTCTCTGTCTCTGGGCTGTATATAAATGACCCACATGGTATGTGTTTGTGTCTCTCTCTCTGGGCTGTATATAAATGACCCACATGGTGTGTGTGTGTCTCTCACTGTCTCTGGGCTGTATATAAATGACCCACATGGTATGTGTTTGTGTCTCTCTCTCTGGGCTGTATATAAATGACCCACATGGGGTGTGTGTGTCTCTCTCTGTCTCTGGGCTGTATATAAATGACCCACATGATGTGTGTGCGTGTGTCTCTCTCTCTTTGGTTGTATATAAATGACCCACATGGTGTGTGTGTGTATCTCTGTTTCTGGGCTGTATATAAATGAACCATATGGTATGTATTTGTGTGTCTCTCTCTGGGCTGTATATAAATGACCCACATGGTGTGTGTGTATCTCTCTCACTCTGGGCTGTATATAAATGCCCCACATGGTGTGTGTGTCCTTCTCTCTGTCTCTGGGATGTATGTAAATGACCCACATGGTGTGTGCGTCTCTCTCTCTTTGTCTCTGGGCTGTATATAAATGACGCACATGGTGTGTGTGTGTCTCTCTCTCTCTGGGCTGTATATAAATGATGCACATGGTGTGTCTGTCTCTCTCTCACTCTGGGCAGTAAATAAATGACTCACATGGTGTGTGTGTGGGTCTCTCTCTCTCTGGGCTGTATATAAATGAACCACATGGTGTCTGTGTGTCTCTCTGTCTCTGGGCTGTATATAAATGACCCACATGGTGTGTGTGTGTCTCTCTGTCTCTTTGGGCTGTATATAAATGACCCACATGGTGTGTGTGTCTCTCTCTGTCTCTCTGGGCTGTATTTACATGACCCACATTGTGTGTGTGTCTCTCTCTGTCTCTGGGCTGTATATAAATGACCCACATGATGTGTATGTGTGTGTCTCTCTTTGGGCTGTATATAAATAACCCAAATTGTGTGTGTGTATGCCTCTCCATCTCTGGGTTGTATAGAAATGACCCACATGGTGTGTGTTTGGGTCTCTCTCTCTCTCTGGGCCGAATATGAATGACCCACATGGTGTGTGTGTCTCTCTCTGTCTCCAAGCTGTACATAAATGACCCACATGGTGTGTGTGTGTCTCTCTCTGTCTCTGGGCTGTACATAAATGACCCAAATGGTGTGTGTGTCTCTCTCTGTCTCTGGGCTGTATATAAATGACCAACATGGTGTGTGTGTGTGTCTCTCTGTCTCCGGGCTGTATATAAATGATCCACATGGTGTGTGTGTGTCTCTCTCTCCCTGGGTTAGATATAAATGACCCACATGGTGTGGTGTGTGTGTCTCTCTCTCTCTCTGGGCTGTATATAAATTACCCACATGATTTGTGTGTGTGTGTCTCTCTCTCTCTGGGCTGTATATAAATGACCCACATGCTGTGTGTGTGTCTCTCTCTGTCTCTGGGCTGCATTTAAATGATCCACATGATGTGTGAGTGTCTCTCTGTCTCTGGGCTGCATATAAATGATCCACATGGTGTGTGTGTGTCTCTCTCTCCCTGGGTTAGAGAGAATGACCCACATGGTGTGGTGTGTCTCTCTCTCTCTCTGGGCTGTATATAAATTACCCACATGATTTGTGTGTGTGTGTCTCTCTCTCTCTGGGCTGTATACAAATGACGCACATGGTGTGTGTGTCTCTCTCTCTGGGCTGTTCATAAAGTACCCACATGGTGTGTCTGTCTCTCTGTCTCTGGGCTGGAGATAAATGACCCACATGGTGTGTGTTTGGGTCTCTCTCTCTGGGCCGAATATGAATGACCCACATGGTGTGTGTGTCTCTCTCTGTCTCCAGGCTGTACATAAATGACCCACATGGTGTGTGTGTCTCTCTCTCTGTCTCTGGGCTGTACATAAATGACCCAAATGGTGTGTGTGTCTCCCTCTGTCTCTGGGCTGTATCTAAATGACCAACATGGTGTGTGTGTGTGTCTCTCTGTCTCTGGGCTGTATATAAATGACCCACATGGTGTGTGTGTCTCCCTCTCTCTCTCTGGGTGGTATATAAATGACCCACATGGTGTGCGTGTGTGTCTCTCTGTCTCTGGGCTGCATATAAATGACCCACATGGTGTGTGTGTGTCTTTCTGTCTCTGGGCTGTATATAAATGACTCACATGATGTGTGCGTGTCTCTCTGTCTCTGGGCTGTATATAAATGACCCACTTGGTATGTGTTTGTGTCTCTCTCTCTGGGCTGTATATAAATGACCCACATGGTGTGTGTGTCTCTCTCTCTGTCTCTGGGCTGTATATAAATGACCCACATGGTGTGTGTGTGTGTGTCTCTCTCTCTCTGGTTGTATATAAATGACCCACATGGTGTGTGTGTGTATCGCTGTTTTTGGGCTGTATATAAATGAACCACATGGTATGTATTTGTGTGTCTCTCTCTGGGCTGTATATAAATGACCCACATGGTGTGTGTGTATCTCTCTCACTCTGGGCTGTATATAAATGCCCCACATGGTGTGTGTGTCCCTCTCTCCGTCTCTGGGATGTATGTAAATGACCCACATGGTGTGTGCGTCTCTCTCTCTGTCTCTGGGCTGTATATAAATGATCCACATGGTGTGTGTGTCTCTCTCTCTCTCTGGGCTGTATATAAATGATGCACATGGTGTGTCTGTCTCTCTCTCACTCTGGGCAGTATATAAATGACTCACATGGTGTGTGTGTGGGTCTCTCTCTCTCTGGGCTGTATATAAATGACCCACATGGTGTCTGTGTGTCTCTCTGTCTCTGGGCTGTATATAAATGACCCACATGGTGTGTGTGTGTCTCTCTGTCTCTTTGGGCTGTATATAAATGACCCACATGGTGTGTGTGTGTCTCTCTGTCTCTCTGGGCTGTATTTACATGACCCACATTGTGTGTGTGTGTCTCTCTGTCTCTGGGCTGTATATAAATGACCCACATGATGTGTATGTGTGTGTCTCTCTTTGGGCTGTATATAAATAACCCAAATTGTGTGTGTGTGTGTCTCTCCATCTCTGGGTTGCATAGAAATGACCCACATGGTGTGTGTCTCTCTCTCTGTGCTGTATATAAATGACCCACATGGTATGTGTGTGTGTCTCTCTCGCTGGGCTGTATATAAATGACCCACATGGTGTGTGTTTATCTCTGTCTCTTTGGGCTGTATATAAATGACCCACAAGGTGAGTGTGTGTCTCTCTCTCTTTGGGCTGTATATAAATGACCCACATGGTGTGTGTGTCTCTCTCCATCTGGGCTGCATATAAATGACCCACATCGTATGTGTGTGTCTCTCTCTCTCTGGGCTGTATATAAATGACCCACATAGTATATGTTTGTGTCTCTCTCTCTGGGCTGTATATAAATGACCCACAGGGTAAGTGATTGTGTCTCTTCTCTGGGCTGTATATAAATGACCCACATGGTATGTGTGTGTCTCTCTCTCTGTCTCTGGGCTGTATAGAAATGACCCATATGGTGTGTGTGTGTGTCTCTCTCTCTGGGCTGTATATAAATGATGTACATGGTGTGCGTGTGTGTGTGTCTCTCTCTCTGGGCTGTATATAAATGACCCTCATCGTGTGTGTGTGTCTCTCTTGTCTCTGGGCTGTATATAAATGACCCACATGGTGTGTATGTGTCTCTCTGTCTCTGGGCTGTATATAAATGACCCACATGATGTGTGTGTATCTCTCTCTCTGGGCTGTATATAAATAACCCACATGGTGTATGTTTGTATCTGTCTCTTTGGGCTGTATGTAAATGACCAACAATGTGAGTGTGTGTGTCTCTCTCTTTGGGCTGTATATAAATGACCCACATGGTGTTTGTGTCTCTCTCTATCTGGGCTGTATATAAATGACCCACATGGTGTGTGTGTGAGTGTGTCTCTCTCTCTGTTTTGTATATAAATGACCCACATGGTAAGTGATTGTGTCTCTCTCTCTGGGATGTATATAAATGACCCACATGGTATGTGTTTGTGTCTCTCTCTCTCTGGGCTGTATATAAATGACCCACATGATGTGTGTATGTGTCTCTCTGTTTCTGGGCTGTATATAAATGACCCACATGGTGTGTGTGTGTGTGTCTCTCTCTCTGGGCTGTATATAAATGACCCTCATCGTGTGTGTCTCCCTCTTGTCTCTGGGCTATAGATAAATGACCCACATGGTGTGCATCTGTCTCTCTGTCTCTGGGCTGTAGATAAATGACCCACATGGTGTGTGTGTGTCTCTCTGTCTCTGGACTGTATATAAATTACCCACATGATGTGTGTGTGTCTCTCTCTCTGGGCTGTATATAAATGACCCACATGGTGTGTGTGTTTGTCTCTCTCTCTCTGGGCTGTATATAAATGACCCACATGGTGTGTGTGTGTGTGTCTCTCTCTCTCTGGGCTGTATATAAATGATCCACATGGTGTGTGTGTGTCTCTGTCTCTCTGGGCTGCATATAAAAGACCCACATGGTGTTTGTGTGTCTCTCTCTGTCTCTGGGCTGTATACAAATGACCCACATGGTGTGTGTGTGTGTCTCTGTCTCTGGGCTGTATATAAATGACCCACATGATTTGTGTGTGTGTGTCTCTCTGTCTCTGGGCTGTATATGAATGACCCACATTGTGTGTGTGTGTCTCTCTGTCTCTGGGCTGTACACAAATGACCCACATGGTGTGTGTGTGTCTCTCTCTCTCTGTGCTGTATGTAAATGACCCACATGGTGTGTGTGTCTCTCTCTCTGTGGGCTGCATATAAATGACCCACATGATGTGTGTGTGTGTCTCTCTCTCTGGGCTGTATATAAATGAAGCACATGGAGTGTGTGTGCGTGTCTCTCTCTCTGGTTGTATATAAATGATCCACATGGTGTGTGTGTGTCTCTCTGTCTCTGGGCTGGAAATAAATGATGCACATGGTGTGTGTCTGTGTCTCTCTCTCTGGGCTGTATATAATTGACCCACATGGTGTGTGTGTGTCTCTCTCTGTCTCTGGGCTGTATATAAATGACCCACATGGTGTGTGTGTGTCTCTCTCTTTCTCTGGGTTGTATATAAATGGCCCACATGGTGTGTGTGTGTCTCTCACTGTGGGCTGTATACAAATGATCCACATCATGTATGTGTGTCTCTCTCTCTGGGCTGTATATAAATGACCCACATGGTGTGTGTGTCTCTCTCTCTGTCTCTGGGCTGTATATAAATGACCCACATGGTGTGTGTGTGTGTCTCTCTGTCTCTGGGTTGTATGAAAATGACCCACAAGGTGAGTGTGTGTATCTCTCTCTTTGGGCTGTAAAGAAATGACCCACATGGTGTGTGTGTGTGTCTCTCTCTGGGCTGTATATAAATGACCCACATGGTATGTGTGTGAGTCTCTCTCTCTGGCCTGTATATAAATGACCCACACGGTGTGTGTGTGTGTGTCTCTCTCTCTCTGGGTTGTATATAAATGACCCACATGGTGTGTGTGTGTGTCTCTCTGTCTCTGGGCTGTATATAAATGACCCACATGGTGTGTATGTGTCTCTCTGTTTCTGGGCTGTATATAAATGTCCCAAATGGTGTGTGTGTGTGTCTCTCTCTCTGGGCTGTATATAAATGACCCTCATCGTGTGTGTGTGTCTCTCTTGTCTCTGGGCTGTATATAAATGACCCGCATGGTGTGTATGTGTCTCTCTCTGTCTCTGGGATGTATATAAATGACCCACATGGTGTGTGTGTGTCTCTCTTTCTCTGGGTTGTATATAAATGACCCACATGGTGTGTGTGTGTCTCTCACTGTGGGCTGTATACAAATGATCCACATCATGTATGTGTGTCTCTCTCTCTGGGCTGTAAATAAATGACCCACATGGTGTGTGTGTGTCTCTCTGTCTCTGGGCTGTATATAAATGACCCACATGGTATGTGTTTGTGTCTCTCTCTCTGGGCTGTATATAAATGACCCACATGGTGTGTGTGTGTCTCTCTCCGTCTCTGGGCTGTATATAAATGACCCACATGGTGTGCGTGTGTATCTCTCTCTCTCTGGTTGTATGTCAATGACCCACATGGTGTATGTGTGTATCTCTGTCTCTGGGCTGTATATAAATGACCCACATGGTATGTGTTTGTGTCTCTCTCTCTGGGATGTATATAAATGACCCACATGGTGTGTGTGTGTCTCTCTCTGTCTCTGGGCTGCATATAAATGCCCCACATGGTGTGTGTGTCTCTCTCTCTGTCTCTGGGCTGTATATAAATGACCCACATGGTGTGTGTGTCTCTCTCTGTCTCTGGGCTGTATATAAATGACCCACATGGTGTGTGTGTGAGTCTCTCTCTCTGGGCTGTATATAAATGATGCACATGGTGTGTGTGTGTCTCTCTCTCTCTGGGCTGCATATGAATGACTCACATCGTGTGTGAGTGGGTCTCTCTCTCTGGGCTGTATATAAATGACCCACATGGTGTGTGTGTGTCTCTCTGTCTCTGGGCTGTATATAAATGACCCACATGATGTGTATGTGTGTGTCTCTCTTTGGGCTGTAAATAAATAACCCAAATGGTGTGTGTGTGTGTGTCTCTCCGTCTCTGGGTTGTATAGAAATGACCCAAATGGTGTGTGTGTGTGTGTCTCTCTCTCTCTGTGCTGTATATAAATGACCCACATGGTGTGTGTTTGTCTCTGTCTCTTTGGGCTGAATATAAATGACCCACATGGTGTGTGTGTGTGTTTCTCTCTCTGGGCTGTATATAAAAGACCCACATGGTGTGTGTGTGTCTCTCTCTCTCTCTGGGCTGTATATATAAGACCCACATGGTAATGTGTGTCTCTCTCTGTCTCTGGGCTGTATATTAATGACCCTCATCGTGTGTGTGTGTGTCTCTCTGTCTCTGTGCTGAATATAAATGACCCACATGGTGTGTATGTGTCTCTCTGTCTCTGGGCTGTATATAAATGACCCACATTGTGTGTGTGTGTCTCTCTCTCTCTGGGCTGCATATAAAAGACCCACATGGTGTCTGTGTGTGTCTCTCTGTCTCGGGGCTGTATATAAATGACCCACATGGTGAGTATGTGTCTCTCTGTTTCTGGGCTGTAAATAAAAGACCCACTTGGTGTTTGTGTGTGTCTCTCTGTCTCTGGGCTTTATACAAATGACCCACATGGTGTGTGCGTGTCTCTCTGTCTCTGGTCTGTATATAAATGACCCACATGGTGTGTATGTGTCTCTCTGTTTCTGGGCTGTATATAAATGACCCACATGATGTGTATGTGTCTCTCTTGTCTCTGGGCTTTAGATAAATGACCCACATGGTGTGTATGTGTTTCTCTGTCTCTGGGCTGTATATAAATGACCCACATTGTGTGTGTGTGTCTCTATGTCTCTGGGCTGTATATAAATGACCCACGTTGTGTGTGTGTGCCTCTCTGTTTCTGGGCTGTCGATAAATGACCCACATGGTGTGTGTGTGTGTCTCTCTCTCTGCGCTGTATATAAATGATGCACATGGTGTGTGTGTGTGTCTCTCTCTCCCTGGGCTGTATATACATGACCCTCATCGTGTCTGTGTGTCTCTCTTGTCTCTGGGCAATATATAAATGACCCACATGATGTGTGTGTGTCTCTCTCTCTGGGCTGTATATAAATGACCCACATGGCGTGTGTGTGTGTCTCTCTCTCTCTGGGCTGTATATAAATGTCCCACATGGTGTGTGTGTGTGTGTCTCTCTCTCTGGGCTGTATATAAATGATCCACATGGTGTGTGTGTGTGTGTCTCTCTCTGGGCTGTATATAAAAGACCCACATGGTGTTTGTGTGTCTCTCTCTGTCTCTGGGCTGTTTACAAATGACCCACATGGTGTGTATGTGTTTCTCTGTCTCTGGGCTGTATATAAATGACCCACATTGTGTGTGTGTGTCTCTCTGTTTCTGGGCTGTAGATAAATGACCCACATGGTGTGTGTGTGTGTCTCTCTCTCTGCGCTGTATATAAATGATGCACATGGTGTGTGTGTGTCTCTCTCTCTCCCTGGGCTGTATATACATGACCCTCATCGTGTCTGTGTGTCTCTCTTGTCTCTGGGCAATATATAAATGACCCACATGATGTGTGTGTGTCTCTCTCTCTGGGCTGTATATAATTGACTCACATGGCGTGTGTGTGTGTGTCTCTCTCTATGGGCTGTATATAAATGTCCCACATGGTGTGTGTGTGTGTGTGTCTCTCTCTCTGGGCTGTATATAAATGATCCACATGGTGTGTGTGTGTGTGTCTCTCTCTGGGCTGCATATAAATGACCCAAATGATTTGTGTGTGTGTGTCTCTCTGTCTCTGGGCTGTATATGAATGACCCACATTGTGTGTGTGTGTCTCTCTTGTCTCTGGGCAATATATAAATGACCCACATGATGTGTGTGTGTCTCTCTCTCTGGGCTGTATATAAATGACCCACATGGTGTGTGTGTCTCTCTCTCTGTCTCTGGGCTGTATATAAATGACCCACATGGTGTGTGTGTGTGTCTCTCTCTCTCTCTGGTTGTATATAAATGACCCACATGGTGTGTGTGTGTATCTCTGTTTCTGGGCTGTATATAAATGACCCACATGGTATGCATTTGTCTGTCTCTCTCTGGGCTGTACATAAATGACCCACATGGTGTGTGTGTATCTCTCTCACTCTGGGCTGTATATAAATGCCCCACATGGTGTGTGTGTCCCTCTCTCTGTCTCTGGGATGTATGTAAATGACCCACATGGTGTGTGCGTCTCTCTCTCTGTCTCTGGGCTGTATATAAATGATCCACATGGTGTGTGTGTCTCTCTCTCTCTCTGGGCTGTATATAAATGATGCACATGGTGTGTCTGTCTCTCTCTCACTCTGGGCAGTATATAAATGACTCACATGGTGTCTGTGTGTCTCTCTGTCTCTGGGCTGTATATAAATGACCCACATGGTGTGTTTGTGTCTCTCTGTCTCTTTGGGCTGTATATAAATGACCCACATGGTGTGTGTGCGTCTCTCTGTCTCTCTGGGCTGTATTTACATGACCCACATTGTGTGTGTGTGTCTCTCTGTCTCTGGGCTGTATATAAATGACCCACATGATGTGTATGTGTGTGTCTCTCTTTGGGCTGTATATAAATAACCCAAATTGTGTGTGTATGTGTCTCTCCATCTTTGGGTTGCATAGAAATGACCCACATGGTGTGTGTCTCTCTCTCTGTGCTGTATATAAATGACCCACATGGTGTGTGTTTATCTCTGTCTCTTTGGGCTGTATATAAATGACCCACAAGGTGAGTGTGTGTCTCTCTCTCTTTGGACTGTATATAAATGACCCACATGGTGTGTGTGTCTCTCTCCATCTGGGCTGCATATAAATGACCCATATGGTATGTGTGTGTGTCTCTCTCTCTGGGCTGTATATAAATGACCCACATGGTGTGTGTGTGTGTGTCTCTCTCTCTCTGGGTTGTATATAAATGAACCACATGGTAAGTGATTGACTCTCTCTCTCTGGGCTGTATATAAATGACCCAAATGGTATATGTTTGTGTCTCTCTCTTTGGGCTGTATATAAATGGCCCACATGGTGTGTGTGTCTCTCTCTCTCTCTGGGCTGTATATAAATGATGTACATGGTGTGTGTGTCTCTCTCTCTCTCTCTCTGGGCTGCATATAAATGACCCACATGGTAAGTGATTGTGTCTCTTCTCTGGGTTGTATATAAATGACCCAGATGGTATGTGTGTGTCTTTCTCTCTGTCTCTGGGCTGTATAGAAATGACCCATATGGTGTGTGTGTGTCTCTCTCTCTCTGGGCTGTATATAAATGATGTACATGGTGTGCGTGTGTGTGTCTCTCTCTCTCTGGGCTGTATATAAATGACCCTCATCGTGTGTGTGTGTCTCTCTTGTCTCTGGGCTGTATATAAATGACCCACATGGTGTGTATGTGTCTCTCTGTCTCTGGGCTGTACATAAATGACCCACATTGTGTGTGTGTGTCTCTCTGTCTCTGGGCTGTATATAAATGACCCACATGATGTGTGTGTATCTCTCTCTCTGGGCTGTATATAAATAACCCACATGGTGTATGTTTGTCTCTGTCTCTTTGGGCTGTATATAAATGACCCACAAGGTGAGTGTGTGTGTCTCTCTCTTTGGGCTGTATATAAATGACCCACATGGTGTTTGTGTCTCTCTCTATCTGGGCTGTATATAAATGACCCACATGGTGTGTGTGTGTGTGTCTCTCTCTCTCTGTTTTGTATATAAATGACCCACATGGTAAGTGATTGTGTCTCTCTCTCTGGGCTGTATATAAATGACCCACATGGTATGTGTTTGTGTCTCTCTCTCTCTGGGCTGTATATAAATGACCCACATGGTGTGTGTGTGTCTCTCTCTGTCTCTGGGCTGTATATCAATGACCCACATGGTGTGTATGTGTCTCTCTGTTTATGGGCTGTATATAAATGACCCACATGGTGTGTGTGTGTGTGTCTCTCTCTCTGGGCTGTATATAAATGACCCTCATCGTGTGTGTCTCTCTCTTGTCTCTGGGCTATAGATAAATGACCCACATGGTGTGTATCTGTCTCTCTGTCTCTGGGCTGTAGATAAATGACCCACATGGTGTGTGTGTGTCTCTCTGTCTCTGGACTGTATATAAATTACCCACATGATGTGTGTGTGTCTCTCTCTCTGGGCTGTATATAAATGACCCACATGGTGTGTGAGTGTGTCTCTCTCTCTCTGGGCTGTATATAAATGACCCACATGGTGTGTGTGTGTGTGTCTCTCTCTCTCTGGGGTGTATATAAATGATCCACATGGTGTGTGTGTGTCTCTGTCTCTCTGGGCGGCATATAAAAGACCCACATGGTGTTTGTGTGTCTCTCTCTGTCTCTGGGCTGTATACAAATGACCCACATGGTGTGTGTGTGTCTCTCTGTCTCTGGGCTGTATATAAATGACCCACATGATTTGTGTGTGTGTGTCTCTCTGTCTCTGGGCTGTATATGAATGACCCACATTGTGTGTGTGTGTCTCTCTGTCTCTGGGCTGTACACAAATGACCCACATGGTGTGTGTGTGTGTCTCTCTCTCTGTGCTGTATGTAAATGACCCACATGGTGTGTGTGTGTCTCTCTCTGTGGGCTGCATATAAATAACCCACATGATGTGTGTGTGTCTCTCTCTCTGGGCTGTATATAAATGACCCACATGGAGTGTGTGTGTGTGTCTCTCTCTCTGGTTGTATATAAATGATCCACATGGTGTGTGTGTGTCTCTCTGTCTCTGGGCTGGAAATAAATGATGCACATGGTGTGTGTCTGTGTCTCTCTCTCTGGGCTGTATATAAATGACCCACATGGTGTCTGTGTGTCTCTCTATCTCAGGGCTGTATATAATTGACCCACATGGTGTGTGTGTGTCTCTCTCTGTCTCTGGGCTGTATATAAATGACCCACATGGTGTGTGTGTGTGTCTCTCTGTCTCTGGGTTGTATAAAAATGACTCACAAGGTGAGTGTGTGTGTCTCTCTATCTCAGGGCTGTATATAATTGACCCACATGGTGTCTGTGTGTCTCTCTATCTCAGGGCTGTATATAATTGACCCACATGGTGTGTGTGTGTCTCTCTCTGTCTCTGGGCTGTATATAAATGACCCACATGGTATGTGTTTGTGTCTCTCTCTCTCTGGCCTGTATCTCAATGACCCACACGGTGTGTGTGTGTGTCTCTCTCTCTCTCTGGGTTGTATATAAATGACCCACATGGTAAGTGATTGTGTCTCTCTCTCTGGGCTGTATATAAATGACCCACATGGTGTGTGTGTGTGTCTCTCTGTCTCTGGGCTGTATATCAATGACCCACATGGTGTGTATGTGTCTCTCTGTTTCTGGGCTGTATATAAATGTCCCAAATGGTGTGTGTGTGTCTCTCTCTCTCTGGGCTGTATATAACTGACCCTCATTGTGTGTGTGTGTCTCTCATGTCTCTGGGCTGTATATAAATGACCCACATGGTGTGTATGTGTCTCTCTCTGTCTCTAGGATGTATATAAATGACCCACATGGTGTGTGTGTGTCTCTCTTTCTCTGGGTTGTATATAAATGACCCACATGGTGTGTGTGTGTCTCTCACTGTGGGCTGTATACAAATGATCCACATCATGTATGTGTGTCTCTCTCTCTGGGCTGAATATAAATGACCCACATGGTGTGTGTGTGTCTCTCTGTCTCTGGGCTGTATATAAATGACCCACATGGTGTGTGTGTCTCTCTCTCCGTCTCTGGGCTATATATAAATGACCCACATGGTGTGCGTGTGTGTCTCTCTCTCTCTGGTTGTATGTCAATGACCCACATGGTGTATGTGTGTATCTCTGTCTCTGGGCTGTATATAAATGACCCACATGGTATGTGTTTGTGTCTCTCTCTCTGGGATGTATATAAATGACCCACATGGTGTGTGTGTGTCTCTCCGTCTCTGGGTTGTATAGAAATGACCCAAATGGTGTGTGTGTGTGTCTCTCTCTCTCTGTGCTGTATATAAATGACCTACATGGTATGTGTGTGTGTCACTCTCTCTGGGCTCTACATAAATGACCCACATGGTGTGTGTTTGTCTCTGTCTCTTTGGGCTGTATATAAATGACCCACATGGTGTGTGTGTCTCTCTCTCTCTCTCTGGGCTGTATATATAAGACCCACATGGTATTGTGTGTCTCTCTCTGTCTCTGGGCTGTATATAAATGACCCTCATCGTGTGTGTGTGTGTCTCTCTGTCTCTGGGCTGTATATAAATGACCCACATGGTGTGTATGTGTCTCTCTGTCTCTGGGCTGTATATAAATGACCCACATTGTGTGTGTGTGTCTCTCTCTCTCTGGGCTGCATATAAAAGATCCACATGGTGTCTGTGTGTGTCTCTCTGTCTCGGGGCTGTATATAAATGACCCACATGGTGAGTATGTGTCTGTCTGTTTCTGGGCTGTAAATAAAAGACCCACTTGGTGTTTGTTTGTGTCTCTCTGTCTCTGGGCTTTATACAAATGACCCACATGGTGTGTGCGTGTCTCTCTGTCTCTGGTCTGTATATAAATGACCCACATGGTGTGTATGTGTCTCTCTGTTTCTGGGCTGTATATAAATGACCCACATGATGTGTATGTGTCTCTCTTGTCTCTGGGCTTTAGATAAATGACCCTCATCGTGTCTGTGTGTCTCTCTTGTCTCTGGGCTGTATATAAATGACCCACATTGTGTGTGTGTGTCTCTATGTCTCTGGGCTGTATATAAATGACCCACGTTGTGTGTGTGTGCCTCTCTGTTTCTGGGCTGTCGATAAATGACCCACATGGTGTGTGTGTGTGTCTCTCTCTCTGCGCTGTATATAAATGATGCACATGGTGTGTGTGTGTGTCTCTCTCTCCCTGGGCTGTATATACATGACCCTCATCGTGTCTGTGTGTCTCTCTTGTCTCTGGGCAATATATAAATGACCCACATGATGTGTGTGTGTCTCTCTCTCTGGGCTGTATATAAATGACCCACATGGCGTGTGTGTGTGTGTCTCTCTCTCTGGGCTGTATATAAATGTCCCACATGGTGTGTGTGTGTGTCTCTCTCTCTCTGGGCTGTATATAAATGATCCACATGGTGTGTGTGTGTGTGTCTCTCTCTGGGCTGTATATAAAAGACCCACATGGTGTTTGTGTGTCTCTCTCTGTCTCTGGGCTGTTTACAAATGACCCACATGGTGTGTATGTGTTTCTCTGTCTCTGGGCTGTATATAAATGACCCACATTGTGTGTGTGTGTCTCTCTGTTTCTGGGCTGTAGATAAATGACCCACATGGTGTGTGTGTGTGTCTCTCTCTCTGCGCTGTATATAAATGATGCACATGGTGTGTGTGTGTCTCTCTCTCTCCCTGGGCTGTATATACATGACCCTCATCGTGTCTGTGTGTCTCTCTTGTCTCTGGGCAATATATAAATGACCCACATGATGTGTGTGTGTCTCTCTCTCTGGGCTGTATATAAATGACTCACATAGCGTGTGTGTGTGTGTCTCTCTCTCTGGGCTGTATATAAATGTCCCACATGGTGTGTGTGTGTGTCTCTCTCTCTCTGGGCTGTATATAAATGATCCACATGGTGTGTGTGTGTGTGTCTCTCTCTGGGCTGCATATAAATGAACCAAATGATTTGTGTGTGTGTGTCTCTCTGTCTCTGGGCTGTATATGAATGACCCACATTGTGTGTGTGTCTCTCTCTGACTCTGGGCTGTATATAAATGACCCACATGGTGTGTGTGTGTGTCTCTCTCTCTGGGCTGTATATAAATGATGTACATGGTGTGTGTGTCTCTCTCTCTCTCCCTGGGCTGTATATAAATGACCCTCATCGTGACTGTGTGTCTCTCTTGTCTCTGGGCTGTATATAAATGACCCACATGATGTGTGTGTGTGTCTCTCTCTGGGCTGTATATAAATGACCCACATGGTCTGTGTGTGTCTCTCTCTCTCTGGGCTGTATATAAATGTCCCACATGGTGTGTGTGTGTGTCTCTCTCTCCCTGGGCTGTATATAAATGATCCACATGGTGTGTGTGTGTGTGTGTGTCTTTCTCTGGGCAGTATATAAAAGACCCACATGGTGTTTGTGTGTCTCTCTCTGTTCTGGGCTGTTTACAAATGACCCACATGGTGTGTGTGTGTCTCTCTCTCTGTGCTGTATGTAATTGACCCACATGGTGTGTGTGTGTCTCTCTCTGTCTCTGGGCTGTATATAAATGACCCACATGGTGTGTGTGTCTCTCTCTCTTTCTCTGGGTTGTATATAAATGACCCACATAGTGTGTGTGTGTGTTTCTCTCTCTCTCTGGGCTGTATATAAATAACCCACATGATGTGTGTTTGTCTCTCTCTCTGGGCTGTATATAAATGACCCACATGGTGTGTGTGTGTGTGTCTCTCTCTCTGGTTGTATATAAATGACCCACATGGTGTATGTGTGTATCTCTGTCTCTGGGCTGTAGATAAATGACCCACATGGTATGTGTTTGTATCTCTCTCTCTGGGCTGTATATAAATGACCCACATGGTGTTTGTGTGTCTCTCTGTCTCTGGGCTGTATATAAATGACCCACATGGTGTGTGTGTGTGTCTCTCTGTCTCTGGGCTGTATATAAATGACCCACATGGCGTGTATGTGTCTCTCTGTTTCTTGGCTGTATATAAATGACCCACATGATGTGTACATGTTTCTCTGTCTCTGGGCTGTATATAAATGACCCACATTGTGTGTACATGTTTCTCTGTCTCTGGGCTGTATATAAATGACCCACATTGTGTGTGTGTGTCTCTCTGTCTCTGGGCTGTATATAAATGACCCACGTTGTGTGTGTGTGTCTCTCTGTTTCTGGGCTGTATGTAAATGACCCACATGGTGTGTGTGTGTGTGTCTCTCTCTCTGGGCTGTATATGAATGACTCACATGGTGTGTGAGTGTGTCTCTCTCTCTGGGCTGTATATAAATGACCCACATGGTGTATGTGTGTCTCTCTGTCTCTGGGCAATATATAAATGACCCACATGGTGTGTGTGTGTCTCTCTGTCTCTTTGGGCTGTATATAAATGACCCACATGGTGTGTGTGTGTCTCTCTACCTCTCTGGGCTGCATATACATGACCCACATTGTGTGTGTGTGTCTCTCTGTCTCTGGGCTGTATATAAATGACCCACATGATGTGTATGTGTGTGTCTCTCTTTGGGCTGTAAATAAATAACCCAAATGGTGTGTGTGTGTGTGTCTCTCCGTCTCTGGGTTGTATAGAAATGACCCAAATGGTGTGTGTGTGTCTCTCTCTCTCTCTCTCTGCTGTATATAAATGACCTACATGGTATGTGTGTGTGTCTCTCTCTCTGGGCTCTACATAAATGACCCACATGGTGTGTGTTTGTAGCTCTCTCTTTGGGCTGTATATAAATGACCCACATGGTGTGTGTGTCTCTCACTCTCTGGGCTGTATATATAAGACCCACATGGTATTGTGTGTCTCTCTCTGTCTCTGGGCTGTATATAAATGACCCTCATCGTGTGTGTGTGTGTCTCTCTCTCTGGGCTGTATATAAAACACCCACATGGTGTCTGTTTGTGTCTCTCTGTCTCGGGGCTGTATATAAATGACCCACATGGTGAGTATGTGTCTCTCTGTTTCTGGGCTGTATATAAATGACCCACATGGTGTGTGTGTGTCTCTCTCACTCTGGGCTGTAAATAAAAGACCCACTTGGTGTGTGTGTGTGTGTCTCTCTCTGTCTCTGGGCTTTATACAAATGACCCACATGGTGTGTGTGTCTCTCTCTGTCTCTGGTCTGTATATAAATGACCCACATGGTGTGTGTGTGTGTGTCTCTCTGTCTCTGGGCTGTATATAAATGACCCACATGGTGTGCATGTGTCTCTCTGTTTCTGGGCTGTATATAAATGACCCACATGATGTGTATGTGTCTCTCTTGTCTCTGGGCTGTATATAAATGACCCACATGGTGTGTATGTGTTTCTCTGTCTCTGGGCTTTATATAAATGACCCACATTGTGTGTGTGTGTCTCTATGTCTCTGGGCTGTATATAAATGACCCACGTTGTGTGTGTGTGTCTCTCTGTTTCTGGGCTGTAGATAAATGACCCACATGGTGTGTGTGTGTCTCTCTCTCTCTGGGCTTTATATAAATGATGCACATGGTGTGTGTGTGTGTCTCTCTCTCCCTGGGCTGTATATAAATGACCCTCATCGTGTCTGTGTGTCTCTCTTGTCTCTGGGCTGTATATAAATGACCCACATGATGTGTGTGTGTCTCTCTCTCTGGGCTGTATATAAATGACCCACATGGCGTGTGTGTGTGTGTCTCTCTCTCTGGGCTGTATATAAATGTCCCACATGGTGTGTGTGTGTGTCTCTCTCTCTCTGGGCTGTATATAAATGATCCACATGGTGTGTGTGTGTGTGTCTCTCTCTGGGCTGTATATAAAAGACCCACATGGTGTTTGTGTGTCTCTCTCTGTCTCTGGGCTGTTTACAAATGACCCACATGGTGTGCTGTTTGTCTCTCTGTCTCTGGGCTGCATATAAATGACCCACATGATGTGTGTGTGTGTCTCTCTCTGGGCTGTATATAAATGACCCACATGGTGTGTGTGTGTGTCTCTCTCTCTGGGCTGTATATAAATGTCCCACATGGTGTGTGTGTGTGTCTCTCTCTCCCTGGGCTGTATATAAATGATCCACATGGTGTGTGTGTGTGTGTGTCTTTCTCTGGGCAGTATATAAAAGACCCACATGGTGTTTGTGTGTCTCTCTCTGTTCTGGGCTGTTTACAAATGACCCACATGGTGTGTGTGTGTCTCTCTGTCTCTGGGCTGTATATAAATGACCCACATGATGTGTGTGTGTGTCTCTCTCTGGGCTGTATATAAATGACCCACATGGTGTGTGTGTGTGTCTCTCTCTCTGGGCTGTATATAAATGTCCCACATGGTGTGTGTGTGTGTCTCTCTCTCCCTGGGCTGTATATAAATGATCCACATGGTGTGTGTGTGTGTGTGTCTTTCTCTGGGCAGTATATAAAAGACCCACATGGTGTTTGTGTGTCTCTCTCTGTTCTGGGCTGTTTACAAATGACCCACATGGTGTGTGTGTGTCTCTCTCTCTGTGCTGTATGTAATTGACCCACATGGTGTGTGTGTGTGTCTCTCTCTGTCTCTGGGCTGTATATAAATGACCCACATGGTGTGTGTGTGTCTCTCTCTTTCTCTGGGTTGTATATTAATGACCCACATGGTGTGTGTGTGTGTTTCTCTCTCTCTCTGGGCTGTATATAAATAACCCACATGATGTGTGTTTGTCTCTCTCTCTGGGCTGTATATAAATGACCCACATGGTGTGTGTGTGTGTCTCTCTCTCTCTGGTTGTATATAAATGACCCACATGGTGTATGTGTGTATCTCTGTCTCTGGGCTGTAGATAAATGACCCACATGGTATGTGTTTGTATCTCTCTCTCTGGGCTGTATATAAATGACCCACATGGTGTTTGTGTGTCTCTCTGTCTCTGGGCTGTATATAAATGACCCACATGGTGTGTGTGTGTGTCTCTCTGTCTCTGGGCTGTATATAAATGACCCACATGGCGTGTATGTGTCTCTCTGTTTCTTGGCTGTATATAAATGACCCACATGATGTGTACATGTTTCTCTGTCTCTGGGCTGTATATAAATGACCCACATTGTGTGTACATGTTTCTCTGTCTCTGGGCTGTATATAAATGACCCACATTGTGTGTACATGTTTCTCTGTCTCTGGGCTGTATATAAATGACCCACGTTGTGTGTGTGTGTCTCTCTGTTTCTGGGCTGTATGTAAATGACCCACATGGTGTGTGTGTGTGTGTCTCTCTCTCTGGGCTGTATATGAATGACTCACATGGTGTGTGAGTGTGTCTCTCTCTTTGGGCTGTATATAAATGACCCACATGGTGTATGTGTGTCTCTCTGCCTCTGGGCAATATATAAATGACCCACATGGTGTGTGTGTGTCTCTCTGTCTCTTTGGGCTGTATATAAATGACCCACATGGTGTGTGTGTGTCTCTCTACCTCTCTGGGCTGCATATACATGACCCACATTGTGTGTGTGTGTCTCTCTGTCTCTGGGCTGTATATAAATGACCCACATGATGTGTATGTGTGTGTCTCTCTTTGGGCTGTAAATAAATAACCCAAATGGTGTGTGTGTGTGTGTCTCTCCGTCTCTGGGTTGTATAGAAATGACCCAAATGGTGTGTGTGTGTGTCTCTCTCTCTCTCTCTGCTGTATATAAATGACCTGCATGGTATGTGTGTGTGTCTGTCTCTCTGGGCTCTACATAAATGACCCACATGGTGTGTGTTTGTAGCTCTCTCTTTGGGCTGTATATAAATGACCCACATGGTGTGTGTGTCTCTCACTCTCTGGGCTGTATATAAAAGACCCACATGGTGTGTGTGTGTCTCTCTCTCTCTGGGCTGTATATATAAGACCCACATGGTATTGTGTGTCTCTCTCTGTCTCTGGGCTGTATATAAATGACCCTCATCGTGTGTGTGTGTGTCTCTCTCTCTGGGCTGTATATAAAACACCCACATGGTGTCTGTTTGTGTGTCTCTGTCTCGGGGCTGTATATAAATGACCCACATGGTGAGTATGTGTCTCTCTGTTTCTGGGCTGTATATAAATGACCCACATGGTGTGTGTGTGTCTCTCTCACTCTGGGCTGTAAATAAAAGACCCACTTGGTGTGTGTGGGTGTGTCTCTCTCTGTCTCTGGGCTTTATACAAATGACCCACATGGTGTGTGTGTCTCTCTCTGTCTCTGGTCTGTATATAAATGACCCACATGGTGTGTGTGTGTGTGTCTCTCTGTCTCTGGGCTGTATATAAATGACCCACATGGTGTGTATGTGTCTCTCTGTTTCTGGGCTGTATATAAATGACCCACATGATGTGTATGTGTCTCTCTTGTCTCTGGGCTGTATATAAATGACCCACATGGTGTGTATGTGTTTCTCTGTCTCTGGGCTTTATATAAATGACCCACATTGTGTGTGTGTGTCTCTATGTCTCTGGGCTGTATATAAATGACCCACGTTGTGTGTGTGTGTCTCTCTGTTTCTGGGCTGTAGATAAATGACCCACATGGTGTGTGTGTGTGTCTCTCTCTCTCTGGGCTTTATATAAATGATGCACATGGTGTGTGTGTGTGTCTCTCTCTCCCTGGGCTGTATATAAATGACCCTCATCGTGTCTGTGTGTCTCTCTTGTCTCTGGGCTGTATATAAATGACCCACATGATGTGTGTGTGTCTCTCTCTCTGGGCTGTATATAAATGACCCACATGGCGTGTGTGTGTGTCTCTCTCTCTCTGGGCTGTATATAAATGTCCCACATGGTGTGTGTGTGTGTCTCTCTCTCTCTGGGCTGTATATAAATGATCCATATGGTGTGTGTGTGTGTGTCTCTCTCTGGGCTGTATATAAAAGACCCACATGGTGTTTGTGTGTCTCTCTCTGTCTCTGGGCTGTTTACAAATGACCCACATGGTGTGTGTGTGTCTCTCTGTCTCTGGGCTGCATATAAATGACCCACATGATTTGTGTGTGTGTGTCTCTCTGTCTCTGGGCTGTATATGAATGACCCACATTGTGTGTGTGCGTCTCTCTGTCTCTGGGCTGTATATAAATGACCCACATGGTGTGTGTGTGTGTCTCTCTCTCTGGGCTGTATATAAATGATGTATATGGTGTGTGTGTGTGTCTCTCTCTCCCTGGGCTGTATATAAATGACCCTCATCGTCTGTGTGTCTCTCCTGTCTCTGGGCTGTATATAAATGACCCACATGGTGTGTGTGTGTGTGTCTCTCTCTCTGTGGGCTGTATATAAATGTCCCACATGGTGTGTGTGTGTGTGTCTCTCTCTCTGGGCTGCATATAAATGATCCACATGGTGTGTGTGTGTGTCTCTCTCTGGGCTGTGTATAAAAGACACACATGGTGTTTGTGTGTCTCTCTCTGTCTCTGGGCTGTTTACAAATGACCCACATGGTGTGTGTGTGTCTCTCTGTCTCTGGGCTGTATATAAATGACCCACATGATTTGTGTGTGTGTGTCTCTCTGTCTCTGGGCTGTATATGAATGACCCACATTGTGTGTGTGTGTCTCTCTGTCTCTGGGCTGTATACAAATGACCCACATGGAGTGTGTGTGTGTCTCTCTCTCTGTGCTGTATGTAATTGACCCACATGGTGTGTGTGTGTCTCTCTCTGTTCTGGGCTGTTTACAAATGACCCACATGGTGTGTGTGTGTCTCTCTCTCTGTGCTGTATGTAATTGACCCACATGGTGTGTGTGTGTGTCTCTCTCTGTCTCTGGGCTGTATATAAATGACCCACATGGTGTGTGTGTGTCTCTCTCTCTCTCTGGGTTGTATATAAATGACCCACATGGTGTGTGTGTGTGTCTCTCTCTCTCTGGGCTGTATATAAATAACCCACATGATGTGTGTTTGTCTCTCTCTCTGGGCTGTATATAAATGACCCACATGGTGTGTGTGTGTGTGTGTCTCTCTCTCTGGTTGTACATAAATGACCCACATGGTGTATGTGTGTATCTCTGTCTCTGGGCTGTTGATAAATGACCCACATGGTATGTGTTTGTATCTCTTTCTCTGGGCTGTATATAAATGACCCACATGGTGTGTGTTTGTCTCTCTGTCTCTGGGCTGTATATAAATGACCCACATGGTGTGTGTGTGTGTCTCTCTGTCTCTGGGCTGTATATAATTGACCCACATGGTGTGTATGTGTCTCTCTGTTTCTGGGCTGTATATAAATGACCCACATGATGTGTGTGTGTCTCTCTTGTCTCTGGGCTGTATATAAATGACCCACATGGTGTGTATGTGTTTCTCTGTCTCTGGGCTGTATATAAATGACCCACATTGTGTGTGTGTGTCTCTCTGTCTCTGGGCTGTATATAAATGACCCACGTTGTGTGTGTGTGTCTCTCTGTTTCTGGGCTGTATATAAATGACCCACATGGTGTGTGTGTGTGTCTCTCTCTCTGGGCTGTATATAAAAGATGTACATGGTGTGTGTGTGTGTCTCTCTCCCCCTGGGCTGTAGATAATTTACCCTCATCGTGTCTGTTTGTCTCTCTTGTCTCTGGGCTGTATATAAATGACCCACATGCTGTGTGTGTGTCTATCTCTCTGGGCTGTATATAAATGACCCACATGGTGTGTGTGTGTGTCTCTCTCTCTCTGGGCTGAAAATAAATGTCCCACATGGTGTGTGTGTGTCTCTCTCTCTCTCTGGGCTGTATATAAATGATCCACATAGTGTGTGTGTGTGTGTCTCTCTCTGGGATGTATATAAAAGACCCACATGGTGTTTGTGTGGCTCTCTCTGTCTCTGGGCTGTTTACAAATGACCCACATGGTGTGTGTGTGTCTCTCTGTCTCTGGGCTGTATATAAATGACCCACATGATTTGTGTGTGTGTGTCTCTCCGTCTCTGGGCTGTATATGAATGACCCACATTGTGTGTGTGTGTGTCTCTCTCTCTCTGGGTTGTATATAAATGACCCACATGGTGTGTGTGTGTGTGTGTCTCTCTCTCTCTGGGCTGTATATAAATGACCCACATGGTGTGTCTCTCTCTCTCTCTCTCTCTGGGTTGTATATAAATGACCCACATGGTAAGTGATTCTGTCTCTCTCTCTGGGCTGTATACAAATGACCCACATGGTGTGTGTGTGTGTCTCTCTCTCTGTGCTGTATGTAATTGACCCACATGGTGTGTGTGTGTGTCTCTCTGTCTCTGGGCTGTATATAAATGACCCACATGGTGTGTGTGTGTCTCTCTCTCTGTGCTGTATGTAATTGACCCACATGGTGTGTGTGTGTGTCTCTCTCTGTCTCTGGGCTGTATATAAATGACCCACATGGTGTGTGTGTGTCTCTCTCTCTCTCTGGGTTGTATATAAATGACCCACATGGTGTGTGTGTGTGTCTCTCTCTCTCTGGGCTGTATATAAATAACCCACATGATGTGTGTTTGTCTCTCTCTCTGGGCTGTATATAAATGACCCACATGGTGTGTGTGTGTGTGTGTCTCTCTCTCTGGTTGTACATAAATGACCCACATGGTGTATGTGTGTATCTCTGTCTCTGGGCTGTTGATAAATGACCCACATGGTATGTGTTTGTATCTCTTTCTCTGGGCTGTATATAAATGACCCACATGGTGTGTGTTTGTCTCTCTGTCTCTGGGCTGTATATAAATGACCCACATGGTGTGTGTGTGTGTCTCTCTGTCTCTGGGCTGTATATAATTGACCCACATGGTGTGTATGTGTCTCTCTGTTTCTGGGCTGTATATAAATGACCCACATGATGTGTGTGTGTCTCTCTTGTCTCTGGGCTGTATATAAATGACCCACATGGTGTGTATGTGTTTCTCTGTCTCTGGGCTGTATATAAATGACCCACATTGTGTGTGTGTGTCTCTCTGTCTCTGGGCTGTATATAAATGACCCACGTTGTGTGTGTGTGTCTCTCTGTTTCTGGGCTGTATATAAATGACCCACATGGTGTGTGTGTGTGTCTCTCTCTCTGGGCTGTATATAAAAGATGTACATGGTGTGTGTGTGTGTCTCTCTCCCCCTGGGCTGTAGATAATTTACCCTCATCGTGTCTGTTTGTCTCTCTTGTCTCTGGGCTGTATATAAATGACCCACATGCTGTGTGTGTGTCTATCTCTCTGGGCTGTATATAAATGACCCACATGGTGTGTGTGTGTGTCTCTCTCTCTCTGGGCTGAAAATAAATGTCCCACATGGTGTGTGTGTGTCTCTCTCTCTCTCTGGGCTGTATATAAATGATCCACATAGTGTGTGTGTGTGTGTCTCTCTCTGGGATGTATATAAAAGACCCACATGGTGTTTGTGTGGCTCTCTCTGTCTCTGGGCTGTTTACAAATGACCCACATGGTGTGTGTGTGTCTCTCTGTCTCTGGGCTGTATATAAATGACCCACATGATTTGTGTGTGTGTGTCTCTCCGTCTCTGGGCTGTATATGAATGACCCACATTGTGTGTGTGTGTGTCTCTCTCTCTCTGGGTTGTATATAAATGACCCACATGGTGTGTGTGTGTGTGTGTCTCTCTCTCTCTGGGCTGTATATAAATGACCCACATGGTGTGTCTCTCTCTCTCTCTCTCTCTCTGGGTTGTATATAAATGACCCACATGGTAAGTGATTCTGTCTCTCTCTCTGGGCTGTATACAAATGACCCACATGGTGTGTGTGTGTGTCTCTCTCTCTGTGCTGTATGTAATTGACCCACATGGTGTGTGTGTGTGTCTCTCTGTCTCTGGGCTGTATATAAATGACCCACATGGTGTGTGTGTGTCTCTCTCTCTCTCTGGGTTGTATATAAATGACCCACATGGTGTGTGTGTATGTGTCTCTCTTTTCTCTGGGCTGTATATAAATGACCCACATGGTGTGTATGTGTTTCTCTGTCTCTGGGCTGTATATAAATGACCCACATTGTGTGTGTGTGTCTCTATGTCTCTGGGCTGTATATAAATGACCCACGTTGTGTGTGTGTGTCTCTCTGTTTCAGGGCTGTAGATAAATGACCCACATGGTGTGTGTGTGTGTGTCTCTCTCTCTGGGCTTTATATAAATAATGCACATGGTGTGTGTGTGTGTCTCTCTCTCCCTGGGCTGTATATAAATGACCCTCATCGTGTCTGTGTGTCTCTCTTGTCTCTGGGCTGTATATAAATGACCCACATGATGTGTGTGTGTGTCTCTCTCTGGGCTGTATATAAATGACCCACATGGCGTGTGTGTGTGTGTCTCTCTCTCTGGGCTGTATATAAATGTCCCACATGGTGTGTGTGTGTGTCTCTCTCTCTCTGGGCTGTATATAAATGATCCACATGGTGTGTGTGTGTGTGTCTCTCTCTCTGGGCTGTATATAAAAGACCCACATGGTGTTTGTGTGTCTCTCTCTGTCTCTGGGCTGTTTACAAATGACCCACATGGTGTGTGTGTGTCTCTCTGTCTCTGGGCTGCATATAAATGACCCACATGATTTGTGTGTGTGTGTCTCTCTGTCTCTGGGCTGTATATGAATGACCCTCATTGTGTGTGTGCGTCTCTCTGTCTCTGGGCTGTATATAAATGACCCACATGGTGTGTGTGTGTCTCTCTCTCTCTGGGCTGTATATAAATGATGTACATGGTGTGTGTGTGTGTCTCTCTCTCCCTGTGCTGTATATAAATGACCCTCATTGTGTCTGTGTGTCTCTCTTTTCTCTGGGCTGTATATAAATGACCCACATGGTGTGTGTGTGTGTGTCTCTCTCTCTCTGTGGGCTGTATATAAATGTCCCACATGGTGTGTGTGTGTGTGTGTCTCTCTCTCTGGGCTGCATATAAATGATCCACATGGTGTGTGTGTGTGTGTCTCTCTCTGGGCTGTGTATAAAAGACACACATGGTGTTTGTGTGTCTCTCTCTGTCTCTGGGCTGTTTACAAATGACCCACATGGTGTGTGTGTGTCTCTCTGTCTCTGGGCTGTATATAAATGACCCACATGATTTGTGTGTGTGTGTCTCTCTGTCTCTGGGCTGTATATGAATGACCCACATTGTGTGTGTGTGTCTCTCTGTCTCTGGGCTGTATACAAATGACCCACATGGAGTGTGTGTGTCTCTCTCTCTCTGTGCTGTATGTAATTGACCCACATGGTGTGTGTGTGTCTCTCTCTGTCTCTGGGCTGTATATAAATGACCCACATGGTGTGTGTGTGTGTCTCTCTCTCTCTGGGTTGTATATAAATGACCCACATGGTGTGTGTGTGTGTCTCTCTCTCTCTCTGGGCTGTATATATACATAACCCACATGATGTGTGTTTGTCTCTCTCTCTGGGCTGTATATAAATGACCCACATGGTGTGTGTGTGTGTCTCTCTCTCTCTGGTTGTATATAAATGACCCACATGGTGTATGTGTGTATCTCTGTCTCTGGGCTGTAGATAAATGACCCACATGGTATGTGTTTGTATCTCTCTCTCTGGGCTGTATATAAATGACCCACATGGTGTTTGTGTGTCTCTCTGTCTCTGGGCTGTATATAAATGACCCACATGGTGTGTGTGTGTGTCTCTCTGTCTCTGGGCTGTATATAAATGACCCACATGGCGTGTATGTGTCTCTCTGTTTCTTGGCTGTATATAAATGACCCACATGATGTGTACATGTTTCTCTGTCTCTGGGCTGTATATAAATGACCCACATTGTGTGTACATGTTTCTCTGTCTCTGGGCTGTATATAAATGACCCACATTGTGTGTGAGTGTCTCTCTGTCTCTGGGCTGTATATAAATGACCCACGTTGTGTGTGTGTGTCTCTCTGTTTCTGGGCTGTATGTAAATGACCCACATGGTGTGTGTGTGTGTGTGTCTCTCTCTGGGCTGTATATAAATGACCCACATGGTGTATGTGTGTCTCTCTGTCTCTGGGCAGTATATAAATGACCCACATGGTGTGTGTGTGTCTCTCTGTCTCTTTGGGCTGTATATAAATGACCCACATGGTGTGTGTGTGTCTCTCTACCTCTCTGGGCTGCATATACATGACCCACATTGTGTGTGTGTGTCTCTCTGTCTCTGGGCTGTATATAAATGACCCACATGATGTGTATGTGTGTGTCTCTCTTTGGGCTGTAAATAAATAACCCAAATGGTGTGTGTGTGTGTGTCTCTCCGTCTCTGGGTTGTATAGAAATGACCCAAATGGTGTGTGTGTGTGTCTCTCTCTCTCTCTCTGCTGTATATAAATGACCTACATGGTATGTGTGTGTGTCTCTCTCTCTGGGCTCTACATAAATGACCCACATGGTGTGTGTTTGTAGCTCTCTCTTTGGGCTGTATATAAATGACCCACATGGTGTGTGTGTCTCTCACTCTCTGGGCTGTATATAAAAGACCCACATGGTGTGTGTGTGTGTCTCTCTCTCTGGGCTGTATATATAAGACCCACATGGTATTGTGTGTCTCTCTCTGTCTCTGGGCTGTATATAAATGACCCTCATCGTGTGTGTGTGTGTCTCTCTCTCTGGGCTGTATATAAAACACCCACATGGTGTCTGTTTGTGTGTCTCTGTCTCGGGGCTGTATATAAATGACCCACATGGTGAGTATGTGTCTCTCTGTTTCTGGGCTGTATATAAATGACCCACATGGTGTGTGTGTGTCTCTCTCACTCTGGGCTGTAAATAAAAGACCCACTTGGTGTGTGTGTGTGTGTCTCTCTCTGTCTCTGGGCTTTATACAAATGACCCACATGGTGTGTGTGTCTCTCTCTGTCTCTGGTCTGTATATAAATGACCCACATGGTGTGTATGTGTCTCTCTGTTTCTGGGCTGTATATAAATGACCCACATGATGTGTATGTGTCTCTCTTGTCTCTGGGCTGTATATAAATGACCCACATGGTGTGTATGTGTTTCTCTGTCTCTGGGCTTTATATAAATGACCCACATTGTGTGTGTGTGTCTCTATGTCTCTGGGCTGTATATAAATGACCCACGTTGTGTGTGTGTGTCTCTCTGTTTCTGGGCTGTAGATAAATGACCCACATGGTGTGTGTGTGTGTCTCTCTCTCTCTGGGCTTTATATAAATGATGCACATGGTGTGTGTGTGTCTCTCTCTGTCTCTGGGCTGTTTACAAATGACCCACATGGTGTGTGTGTGTCTCTCTGTCTCTGGGCTGCATATAAATGACCCACATGATTTGTGTGTGTCTGTCTCTCTGTCTCTGGGCTGTATATGAATGACCCACATTGTGTGTGTGCGTCTCTCTGTCTCTGGGCTGTATATAAATGACCCACATGGTGTGTGTGTGTGTGTCTCTCTCTGGGCTGTATATAAATGATGTATATGGTGTGTGTGTGTGTCTCTCTCTCCCTGGGCTGTATATAAATGACCCTCATCGTCTGTGTGTCTCTCTTGTCTCTGGGCTGTATATAAATGACCCACATGGTGTGTGTGTGTGTGTCTCTCTCTGTGGGCTGCATATAAATGATCCACATGGTGTGTGTGTGTGTGTGTGTCTCTCTGGGCTGTGTATAAAAGACACACATGGTGTTTGTGTGTCTCTCTCTGTCTCTGGGCTGTTTACAAATGACCCACATGGTGTGTGTGTGTCTCTCTGTCTCTGGGCTGTATATAAATGACCCACATGATTTGTGTGTGTGTGTCTCTCTGTCTCTGGGCTGTATATGAATGACCCACATTGTGTGTGTGTGTCTCTCTGTCTCTGGGCTGTATACAAATGACCCACATGGAGTGTGTGTGTGTCTCTCTCTCTGTGCTGTATGTAATTGACCCACATGGTGTGTGTGTGTCTCTCTCTGTCTCTGGGCTGTATATAAATGACCCACATGGTGTGTGTGTGTGTCTCTCTCTCTCTGGGTTGTATATAAATGACCCACATGGTGTGTGTGTGTGTCTCTCTCTCTCTCTGGGCTGTATATAAATAACCCACATGATGTGTGTTTGTCTCTCTCTCTGGGCTGTATATAAATGACCCACATGGTGTGTGTGTGTGTGTCTCTCTCTCTCTGGTTGTACATAAATGACCCACATGGTGTATGTGTGTATCTCTGTCTCTGGGCTGTTGATAAATGACCCACATGGTATGTGTTTGTATCTCTTTCTCTGGGCTGTATATAAATGACCCACATGGTGTGTGTTTGTCTCTCTGTCTCTGGGCTGTATATAAATGACCCACATGGTGTGTGTGTGTGTCTCTCTGTCTCTGGGCTGTATATAATTGACCCACATGGTGTGTATGTGTCTCTCTGTTTCTGGGCTGTATATAAATGACCCACATGATGTGTGTGTGTCTCTCTTGTCTCTGGGCTGTATATAAATGACCCACATGGTGTGTATGTGTTTCTCTGTCTCTCGGCTGTATATAAATGACCCACATTGTGTGTGTGTGTCTCTCTGTCTCTGGGCTGTATATAAATGACCCACGTTGTGTGTGTGTGTCTCTCTGTTTCTGGGCTGTATATAAATGACCCACATGGTGTGTGTGTGTGTCTCTCTCTCTGGGCTGTATATAAAAGATGTACATGGTGTGTGTGTGTGTCTCTCTCCCCCTGGGCTTTAGATAAATTACCCTCATCGTGTCTGTTTGTCTCTCTTGTCTCTGGGCTGTATATAAATGACCCACATGATGTGTGTGTGTCTATCTCTCTGGGCTGTATATAAATGACCCACATGGTGTGTGTGTGTGTCTCTCTCTCTCTGGGCTGAAAATAAATGTCCCACATGGTGTGTGTGTGTGTCTCTCTCTCTCTGGGCTGTATATAAATGATCCACATAGTGTGTGTGTGTGTGTGTCTCTCTGGGCTGTATATAAAAGACCCACATGGTGTTTATAGAACATAGAACATAGAACATACAGCACAGAACAGGCCCTTCGGCCCACAATGTTGTGCCGATCCTTTGTCCTCTGTCAAGGACAATTTAATCTATACCCCATCATTCTCCTTTATCCATATACCTATCCAAAAGCCTTTTGTGTGGCTCTCTCTGTCTCTGGGCTGTTTACAAATGACCCACATGGTGTGTGTGTGTCTCTCTGTCTCTGGGCTGTATATAAATGACCCACATGATTTGTGTGTGTGTGTCTCTCCGTCTCTGGGCTGTATATGAATGACCCACATTGTGTGTGTGTGTGTCTCTCTCTCTCTGGGTTGTATATAAATGACCCACATGGTGTGTGTGTGTGTGTGTGTCTCTCTCTCTCTGGGCTGTATATAAATGACCCACATGGTGTGTCTCTCTCTCTCTCTCTCTCTGGGTTGTATATAAATGACCCACATGGTAAGTGATTCTGTCTCTCTCTCTGGGCTGTATACAAATGACCCACATGGTGTGTGTGTGTGTCTCTCTCTCTGTGCTGTATGTAATTGACCCACATGGTGTGTGTGTGTGTCTCTCTGTCTCTGGGCTGTATATAAATGACCCACATGGTGTGTGTGTCTCTCTCTCTCTCTCTGGGTTGTATATAAATGACCCACATGGTGTGTGTGTATGTGTCTCTCTTTTCTCTGGGCTGTATATAAATGACCCACATGGTGTGTATGTGTTTCTCTGTCTCTGGGCTGTATATAAATGACCCACATTGTGTGTGTGTGTCTCTATGTCTCTGGGCTGTATATAAATGACCCACGTTGTGTGTGTGTGTCTCTCTGTTTCTGGGCTGTAGATAAATGACCCACATGGTGTGTGTGTGTGTCTCTCTCTCTCTGGGCTTTATATAAATGATGCACATGGTGTGTGTGTGTGTCTCTCTCTCCCTGGGCTGTATATAAATGACCCTCATCGTGTCTGTGTGTCTCTCTTGTCTCTGGGCTGTATATAAATGACCCACATGATGTGTGTGTGTCTCTCTCTCTGGGCTGTATATAAATGACCCACATGGCGTGTGTGTGTGTGTCTCTCTCTCTGGGCTGTATATAAATGTCCCACATGGTGTGTGTGTGTCTCTCTCTCTCTGGGCTGTATATAAATGATCCACATGGTGTGTGTGTGTGTGTGTCTCTCTCTCTGGGCTGTATATAAAAGACCCACATGGTGTTTGTGTGTCTCTCTCTGTCTCTGGGCTGTTTACAAATGACCCACATGGTGTGTGTGTGTCTCTCTGTCTCTGGGCTGCATATAAATGACCCACATGATTTGTGTGTGTGTGTCTCTCTGTCTCTGGGCTGTATATGAATGACCCACATTGTGTGTGTGCGTCTCTCTGTCTCTGGGCTGTATATAAATGACCCACATGGTGTGTGTGTGTGTCTCTCTCTCTGGGCTGTATATAAATGATGGACATGGTGTGTGTGTGTGTCTCTCTCTCCCTGGGCTGTATATAAATGACCCTCATTGTGTCTGTGTGTCTCTCTTGTCTCTGGGCTGTATATAAATGACCCACATGGTGTGTGTGTGTGTGTCTCTCTCTCTGTGGGCTGTATATAAATGTCCCACATGGTGTGTGTGTGTGTGTGTCTCTCTCTCGGGGCTGCATATAAATGATCCACATGGTGTGTGTGTGTGTGTCTCTCTCTGGGCTGTGTCTAAAAGACACACATGGTGTTTGTGTGTCTCTCTCTGTCTCTGGGCTGTTTACAAATGACCCACATGGTGTGTGTGTGTCTCTCTGTCTCTGGGCTGTATATAAATGACCCACATGATTTGTGTGTGTGTGTCTCTCTGTCTCTGGGCTGTATATGAATGACCCACATTGTGTGTGTGTGTCTCTCTGTCTCTGGGCTGTATACAAATGACCCACATGGAGTGTGTGTGTGTCTCTCTCTCTGTGCTGTATGTAATTGACCCACATGGTGTGTGTGTGTCTCTCTCTGTCTCTGGGCTGTATATAAATGACCCACATGGTGTGTGTGTGTCTCTCTCTCTCTCTGGGTTGTATATAAATGACCCACATGGTGTGTGTGTGTGTCTCTCTCTCTCTCTGGGCTGTATATAAATAACCCACATGATGTGTGTTTGTCTCTCTCTCTGGGCTTTATATAAATGACCCACATGGTGTGTGTGTGTGTGTCTCTCTCTCTCTGGTTGTACATAAATGACCCACATGGTGTATGTGTGTATCTCTGTCTCTGGGCTGTTGATAAATGACCCACATGGTATGTGTTTGTATCTCTTTCTCTGGGCTGTATATAAATGACCCACATGGTGTGTGTTTGTCTCTCTGTCTCTGGGCTGTATATAAATGACCCACATGGTGTGTGTGTGTGTCTCTCTGTCTCTGGGCTGTATATAATTGACCCACATGGTGTGTATGTGTCTCTCTGTTTCTGGGCTGTATATAAATGACCCACATGATGTGTGTGTGTCTCTCTTGTCTCTGGGCTGTATATAAATGACCCACATGGTGTGTATGTGTTTCTCTGTCTCTGGGCTGTATATAAATGACCCACATTGTGTGTGTGTGTCTCTCTGTCTCTGGGCTGTATATAAATGACCCACGTTGTGTGTGTGTGTCTCTCTGTTTCTGGGCTGTATATAAATGACCCACATGGTGTGTGTGTGTGTCTCTCTCTCTGGGCTGTATATAAAAGATGTACATGGTGTGTGTGTGTGTCTCTCTCCCCCTGGGCTTTAGATAAATTACCCTCATCGTGTCTGTTTGTCTCTCTTGTCTCTGGGCTGTATATAAATGACCCACATGATGTGTGTGTGTCTATCTCTCTGGGCTGTATATAAATGACCCACATGGTGTGTGTGTGTGTCTCTCTCTCTCTGGGCTGAAAATAAATGTCCCACATGGTGTGTGTGTGTGTCTCTCTCTCTCTGGGCTGTATATAAATGATCCACATAGTGTGTGTGTGTGTGTGTCTCTCTGGGCTGTATATAAAAGACCCACATGGTGTTTATAGAACATAGAACATACAGCACAGAACAGGCCCTTCGGCCCACAATGTTGTGCCGATCCTTTGTCCTCTGTCAAGGACAATTTAATCTATACCCCATCATTCTCCTTTATCCATATACCTATCCAAAAGCCTTTTGTGTGGCTCTCTCTGTCTCTGGGCTGTTTACAAATGACCCACATGGTGTGTGTGTGTCTCTCTGTCTCTGGGCTGTATATAAATGACCCACATGATTTGTGTGTGTGTGTCTCTCCGTCTCTGGGCTGTATATGAATGACCCACATTGTGTGTGTGTGTGTCTCTCTCTCTCTGGGTTGTATATAAATGACCCACATGGTGTGTGTGTGTGTGTGTGTCTCTCTCTCTCTGGGCTGTATATAAATGACCCACATGGTGTGTCTCTCTCTCTCTCTCTCTCTGGGTTGTATATAAATGACCCACATGGTAAGTGATTCTGTCTCTCTCTCTGGGCTGTATACAAATGACCCACATGGTGTGTGTGTGTGTCTCTCTCTCTGTGCTGTATGTAATTGACCCACATGGTGTGTGTGTGTGTCTCTCTGTCTCTGGGCTGTATATAAATGACCCACATGGTGTGTGTGTCTCTCTCTCTCTCTCTGGGTTGTATATAAATGACCCACATGGTGTGTGTGTATGTGTCTCTCTTTTCTCTGGGCTGTATATAAATGACCCACATGATGTGTATGTGTTTCTCTGTCTCTGGGCTGTATATAAATGACCCACATTGTGTGTGTGTGTCTCTATGTCTCTGGGCTGTATATAAATGACCCACGTTGTGTGTGTGTGTCTCTCTGTTTCTGGGCTGTAGATAAATGACCCACATGGTGTGTGTGTGTGTCTCTCTCTCTCTGGGCTTTATATAAATGATGCACATGGTGTGTGTGTGTGTCTCTCTCTCCCTGGGCTGTATATAAATGACCCTCATCGTGTCTGTGTGTCTCTCTTGTCTCTGGGCTGTATATAAATGACCCACATGATGTGTGTGTGTCTCTCTCTCTGGGCTGTATATAAATGACCCACATGGCGTGTGTGTGTGTGTCTCTCTCTCTGGGCTGTATATAAATGTCCCACATGGTGTGTGTGTGTCTCTCTCTCTCTGGGCTGTATATAAATGATCCACATGGTGTGTGTGTGTGTGTGTCTCTCTCTCTGGGCTGTATATAAAAGACCCACATGGTGTTTGTGTGTCTCTCTCTGTCTCTGGGCTGTTTACAAATGACCCACATGGTGTGTGTGTGTCTCTCTGTCTCTGGGCTGCATATAAATGACCCACATGATTTGTGTGTGTGTGTCTCTCTGTCTCTGGGCTGTATATGAATGACCCACATTGTGTGTGTGCGTCTCTCTGTCTCTGGGCTGTATATAAATGACCCACATGGTGTGTGTGTGTGTCTCTCTCTCTGGGCTGTATATAAATGATGGACATGGTGTGTGTGTGTGTCTCTCTCTCCCTGGGCTGTATATAAATGACCCTCATTGTGTCTGTGTGTCTCTCTTGTCTCTGGGCTGTATATAAATGACCCACATGGTGTGTGTGTGTGTGTCTCTCTCTCTGTGGGCTGTATATAAATGTCCCACATGGTGTGTGTGTGTGTGTGTCTCTCTCTCGGGGCTGCATATAAATGATCCACATGGTGTGTGTGTGTGTGTCTCTCTCTGGGCTGTGTCTAAAAGACACACATGGTGTTTGTGTGTCTCTCTCTGTCTCTGGGCTGTTTACAAATGACCCACATGGTGTGTGTGTGTCTCTCTGTCTCTGGGCTGTAGATAAATGACCCACATGATTTGTGTGTGTGTGTCTCTCTGTCTCTGGGCTGTATATGAATGACCCACATTGTGTGTGTGTGTCTCTCTGTCTCTGGGCTGTATACAAATGACCCACATGGAGTGTGTGTGTGTCTCTCTCTCTGTGCTGTATGTAATTGACCCACATGGTGTGTGTGTGTCTCTCTCTGTCTCTGGGCTGTATATAAATGACCCACATGGTGTGTGTGTGTGTCTCTCTCTCTCTGGGTTGTATATAAATGACCCACATGGTGTGTGTGTGTGTCTCTCTCTCTCTCTGGGCTGTATATATACATAACCCACATGATGTGTGTTTGTCTCTCTCTCTGGGCTGTATATAAATGACCCACATGGTGTGTGTGTGTGTCTCTCTCTCTCTGGTTGTATATAAATGACCCACATGGTGTATGTGTGTATCTCTGTCTCTGGGCTGTAGATAAATGACCCACATGGTATGTGTTTGTATCTCTCTCTCTGGGCTGTATATAAATGACCCACATGGTGTTTGTGTGTCTCTCTGTCTCTGGGCTGTATATAAATGACCCACATGGTGTGTGTGTGTGTCTCTCTGTCTCTGGGCTGTATATAAATGACCCACATGGCGTGTATGTGTCTCTCTGTTTCTTGGCTGTATATAAATGACCCACATGATGTGTACATGTTTCTCTGTCTCTGGGCTGTATATAAATGACCCACATTGTGTGTACATGTTTCTCTGTCTCTGGGCTGTATATAAATGACCCACATTGTGTGTGTGTGTCTCTCTGTCTCTGGGCTGTATATAAATGACCCACGTTGTGTGTGTGTGTCTCTCTGTTTCTGGGCTGTATGTAAATGACCCACATGGTGTGTGTGTGTGTGTGTCTCTCTCTGGGCTGTATATGAATGACTCACATGGTGTGTGAGTGTGTCTCTCTCTCTGGGCTGTATATAAATGACCCACATGGTGTATGTGTGTCTCTCTGTCTCTGGGCAGTATATAAATGACCCACATGGTGTGTGTGTGTCTCTCTGTCTCTTTGGGCTGTATATAAATGACCCACATGGTGTGTGTGTGTCTCTCTACCTCTCTGGGCTGCATATACATGACCCACATTGTGTGTGTGTGTCTCTCTGTCTCTGGGCTGTATATAAATGACCCACATGATGTGTATGTGTGTGTCTCTCTTTGGGCTGTAAATAAATAACCCAAATGGTGTGTGTGTGTGTGTCTCTCCGTCTCTGGGTTGTATAGAAATGACCCAAATGGTGTGTGTGTGTGTGTCTCTCTCTCTCTCTGATGTATATAAATGACCTACATGGTATGTGTGTGTGTCTCTTTCTCTGGGCTCAACATAAATGACCCACATGGTGTGTGTTTGTAGCTCTCTCTTTTGGCTGTATATAAATGACCCACATGGTGTGTGTGTCTCTCACTCTCTGGGCTGTATATAAAAGACCCACATGGTGTGTGTGTGTGTCTCTCTCTCTGGGCTGTATATATAAGACCCACATGGTATTGTGTGTCTCTCTCTGTCTCTGGGCTGTATATAAATGACCCTCATCGTGTGTGTGTGTGTCTCTCTCTCTGGGCTGTATATAAAACACCCACATTGTGTCTGTTTGTGTCTCTCTGTCTCGGGGCTGTATATAAATGACCCACATGGTGAGTATGTGTCTCTCTGTTTCTGGGCTGTATATAAATGACCCACATGGTGTGTGTGTGTCTCTCTCACTCTGGGCTGTAAATAAAAGACCCACTTGGTGTGTGTGTGTGTGTCTCTCTCTGTCTCTGGGCTTTATACAAATGACCCACATGGTGTGTGTCTCTCTCTCTGTCTCTGGTCTGTATATAAATGACCCACATGGTGTGTGTGTGTGTGTCTCTCTGTCTCTGGGCTGTATATAAATGACCCACATGGTGTGTATGTGTCTCTCTGTTTCTGGGCTGTATATAAATGACCCACATGATGTGTATGTGTCTCTCTTGTCTCTGGGCTGTATATAAATGACCCACATGGTGTGTATGTGTTTCTCTGTCTCTGGGCTTTATATAAATGACCCACATTGTGTGTGTGTGTCTCTATGTCTCTGGGCTGTATATAAATGACCCACGTTGTGTGTGTGTGTCTCTCTGTTTCTGGGCTGTAGATAAATGACCCACATGGTGTGTGTGTGTGTGTCTCTCTCTCTGGGCTTTATATTAATGATGCACATGGTGTGTGTGTGTGTCTCTCTCTCCCTGGGCTGTATATAAATGACCCTCATCGTGTCTGTGTGTCTCTCTTGTCTCTGGGCTGTATATAAATGACCCACATGATGTGTGTGTGTGTCTCTCTCTGGGCTGTATATAAATGACCCACATGGCGTGTGTGTGTGCGTCTCTCTCTCTGGGCTGTATATAAATGTCCCACATGGTGTGTGTGTGTCTCTCTCTCTCTCTGGGCTGTATATAAATGATCCACATGGTGTGTGTGTGTGTGTGTCTCTCTCTGGGCTGTATATAAAAGACCCACATGGTGTTTGTGTGTCTCTCTCTCTGTCTCCGGGCTGTTTACAAATGACCCACATGGTGTGTGTGTGTCTCTCTGTCTCTGGGCTGCATATAAATGACCCACATGATTTGTGTGTGTGTGTCTCTCTGTCTCTGGGCTGTATATGAATGACCCACATTGTGTGTGTGCGTCTCTCTGTCTCTGGGCTGTATATAAATGACCCACATGGTGTGTGTGTGTGTCTCTCTCTCTGGGCTGTATATAAATGATGTATATGGTGTGTGTGTGTGTCTCTCTCTCCCTGGGCTGTATATAAATGACCCTCATCGTGTCTGTGTGTCTCTCTTGTCTCTGGGCTGTATATAAATGACCCACATGGTGTGTGTGTGTGTGTCTCTCTCTCTGTGGGCTGTATATAAATGTCCCACATGGTGTGTGTGTGTGTGTCTCTCTATCTGGGCTGCATATAAATGATCCACATGGTGTGTGTGTGTGTGTCTCTCTCTGGGCTGTGTATAAAAGACACACATGGTGTTTGTGTGTCTCTCTCTGTCTCTGGGCTGTTTACAAATGACCCACATGGTGTGTGTGTGTCTCTCTGTCTCTGGGCTGTATATAAATGACCCACATGATTTGTGTGTGTGTGTCTCTCTGTCTCTGGGCTGTATATGAATGACCCACATTGTGTGTGTGTGTCTCTCTGTCTCTGGGCTGTATACAAATGACCCACATGGAGTGTGTGTGTGTCTCTCTCTCTGTGCTGTATGTAATTGACCCACATGGTGTGTGTGTGTGTGTCTCTCTATCTGGGCTGCATATAAATGATCCACATGGTGTGTGTGTGTGTGTCTCTCTCTGGGCTGTGTATAAAAGACACACATGGTGTTTGTGTGTCTCTCTCTGTCTCTGGGCTGTTTACAAATGACCCACATGGTGTGTGTGTGTCTCTCTGTCTCTGGGCTGTATATAAATGACCCACATGATTTGTGTGTGTGTGTCTCTCTGTCTCTGGGCTGTATATGAATGACCCACATTGTGTGTGTGTGTCTCTCTGTCTCTGGGCTGTATATAAATGACCCACATGGTGTGTGTGTCTCTCTCTCTCTCTGGGTTGTATATAAATGACCCACATGGTGTGTGTGTGTGTGTGTCTCTCTCTCTGGGCTGTATATAAATAACCCACATGATGTGTGTTTGTCTCTCTCTCTGGGCTGTATATAAATGACCCACATGGTGTGTGTGTGTGTGTCTCTCTCTCTCTGGTTGTACATAAATGAGCCACATGGTGTATGTGTGTATCTCTGTCTCTGGGCTGTTGATAAATGACCCACATGGTATGTGTTTGTATCTCTTTCTCTGGGCTGTATATAAATGACCCACATGGTGTGTGTTTGTCTCTCTGTCTCTGGGCTGTATATAAATGACCCACATGGTGTGTGTGTGTGTCTCTCTGTCTCTGGGCTGTATATAATTGACCCACATGGTGTGTATGTGTCTCTCTGTTTCTGGGCTGTATATAAATGACCCACATGATGTGTGTGTGTGTCTCTTGTCTCTGGGCTGTATATAAATGACCCACATGGTGTGTATGTGTTTCTCTGTCTCTGGGCTGTATATAAATGACCCACATTGTGTGTGTGTGTCTCTCTGTCTCTGGGCTGTATATAAATGACCCACGTTGTGTGTGTGTGTCTCTCTGTTTCTGGGCTGTATATAAATGACCCACATGGTGTGTGTGTGTGTCTCTCTCTCTGGGCTGTATATAAAAGATGTACATGGTGTGTGTGTGTGTCTCACTCCCCCTGGGCTGTAGATAAATTACCCTCATCGTGTCTGTTTGTCTCTCTTGTCTCTGGGCTGTATATAAATGACACACATGATGTGTGTGTGTCTATCTCTCTGGGCTGTATATAAATGACCCACATGGTGTGTGTGTGTGTCTCTCTCTCTCTGGGCTGAAAATAAATGTCCCACATGGTGTGTGTGTGTGTGACTCTCTCTCTCTGGGCTGTATATAAATGATCCACATAGTGTGTGTGTGTGTGTCTCTCTCTGGGCTGTATATAAAAGACCCACATGGTGTTTGTGTGGCTCTCTCTGTCTCTGGGCTGTTTACAAATGACCCACATGGTGTGTGTGTGTCTCTCTGTCTCTGGGCTGTATATAAATGACCCACATGATTTGTGTGTGTGTGTCTCTCCGTCTCTGGGCTGTATATGAATGACCCACATTGTGTGTGTGTGTCTCTCTCTCTCTCTGGGTTGTATATAAATGACCCACATGGTGTGTGTGTGTGTGTGTGTCTCTCTCTCTCTGGGCTGTATATAAATGACCCACATGGTGTGTCTCTCTCTCTCTCTCTCTCTGGGTTGTATATAAATGACCCACATGGTAAGTGATTCTGTCTCTCTCTCTGGGCTGTATACAAATGACCCACATGGTGTGTGTGTGTGTCTCTCTCTCTGTGCTGTATGTAATTGACCCACATGGTGTGTGTGTGTATCTCTCTGTCTCTGGGCTGTATATAAATGACCCACATGGTGTGTGTGTCTCTCTCTCTCTCTCTCTCTGGGTTGTATATAAATGACCCACATGGTGTGTGTGTATGTGTCTCTCTTGTCTCTGGGCTGTATATAAATGATCCACATGGTGTGTATGTGTTTCTCTGTCTCTGGGCTGTATATAAATGACCCACATTGTGTGTGTGTGTCTCTATGTCTCTGGGCTGTATATAAATGACCCACATTGTGTGTGTGTGTCTCTCTGTCTCTGGGCTGTATACAAATGACCCACATGGAGTGTGTGTGTGTCTCTCTCTCTGTGCTGTATGTAATTGACCCACATGGTGTGTGTGTGTCTCTCTCTGTCTCTGGGCTGTATATAAGTGACCCACATGGTGTGTGTGTGTCTCTCTCTCTCTCTGGGTTGTATATAACTGACCCACATGGTGTGTGTGTGTGTCTCTCTCTCTCTCTGGGCTGTATATATACATAACCCACATGATGTGTGTTTGTCTCTCTCTCTGGGCTGTATATAAATGACCCACATGGTGTGTGTGTGTGTGTGTGTCTCTCTCTCTGGTTGTACATAAATGACCCACATGGTGTATGTGTGTATCTCTGTCTCTGGGCTGTTGATAAATGACCCACATGGTATGTGTTTGTATCTCTTTCTCTGGGCTGTATATAAATGACCCACATGGTGTGTGTTTGTCTCTCTGTCTCTGGGCTGTATATAAATGACCCACATGGTGTGTGTGTGTGTCTCTCTGTCTCTGGGCTGTATATAATTGACCCACATGGTGTGTATGTGTCTCTCTGTTTCTGGGCTGTATATAAATGACCCACATGATGTGTGTGTGTCTCTCTTGTCTCTGGGCTGTATATAAATGACCCACATGGTGTGTATGTGTTTCTCTGTCTCTGGGCTGTATATAAATGACCCACATTGTGTGTGTGTGTCTCTCTGTCTCTGGGCTGTATATAAATGACCCACGTTGTGTGTGTGTGTCTCTCTGTTTCTGGGCTGTATATAAATGACCCACATGGTGTGTGTGTGTGTCTCTCTCTCTGGGCTGTATATAAAAGATGTACATGGTGTGTGTGTGTGTCTCTCTCCCACTGGGCTGTAGATAAATGTCCCACATGGTGTGTGTGTGTGTCTCTCTCTCTCTGGGCTGTATATAAATGATCCACATAGTGTGTGTGTGTGTGTCTCTCTCTGGGCTGTACATAAAAGACCCACATGGTGTTTGTGTGGCTCTCTCTGTCTCTGGGCTGTTTACAAATGACCCACATGGTGTGTGTGTGTCTCTCTGTCTCTGGGCTGTATATAAATGACCCACATGATTTGTGTGTGTGTGTCTCTCTGTCTCTGGGCTGTATATGAATGACCCACATTGTGTGTGTGTGTCTCTCTCTCTCTCTGGGTTGTATATAAATGACCCACATGGTGTGTGTGTGTGTGTCTCTCTCTCTCTGGGCTGTATATAAATGACCCACATGGTGTGTGTCTCTCTCTCTCTCTCTCTGGGTTGTATATAAATGACCCACATGGTAAGTGATTCTGTCTCTCTCTCTGGGCTGTATACAAATGACCCACATGGTGTGTGTGTGTCTCTCTCTCTCTGTGCTGTATGTAATTGACCCACATGGTGTGTGTGTGTGTCTCTCTGTCTCTGGGCTGTATATAAATGACCCACATGGTGTGTGTGTCTCTCTCTCTCTCTCTGGGTTGTATATAAATGACCCACATGGTGTGTGTGTGTGTGTCTCTCTCTCTCTGGGCTGTATATAAATGACCCACATGGAGTGTGTCTCTCTCTCTCTCTCTCTGGGTTGTATATAAATGACCCACATGGTAAGTGATTCTGTCTCTCTCTCTGGGCTGCATACAAATGACCCACATGGTATGTGTTTGTGTCTCTCTCTCTGGGTTGTATATAAATGACCCACAAGGTGAGTGTGTCTCTCTCTCTCTGGGCTGTATATAAATGACCCACATGGTATGTGTTTGTATCTCTCTCTCTCGGCTGTATATAACTGACCCACATGGTGTGTGTGTCTCTCTCTCTGTCTCTGGGCTGTATATAAATGACCCACATGGTGTGTGTGTGTGTGTCTCTCTCTGGGCTGTATATAAATGACCCACATGGTGTGTGTGTGTCTCTCTCTCTCTGGGCTATATATAAATGATGCACATGGTGTGTGTGTCTCTCTCTCACTCTGGGCTGTATATGAATGACTCACATGGTGTGTGTGTGGGTCTCTCTCTCTGGGCTGTATATAAATGACCCACATGGTGTCTGTGTGTCTCTCTGTCTCTGGGCTGTATATAAATGACCCACATGGTGTGTGTGTGTCTTTCTGTCTCTCTGGGCTGTATATACATGACCCACATTGTGTGTGTGTCTCTCTCTGTCTCTGGGCTGTAGAGAAATGACCCACATGATGTGTGTGTGTGTGTCTCTCTCTGAGCTGTATATAAATAACCCAAATGGTGTGTGTGTGCGTCCCTCCGTCTCTGGGTTGTATAGAAATGACCCACATGGTGTGTGTGTGTGCATCTCTCTCTGTGCAGCACATACATGACGCACATGGTATGTGTGTGTGTCTCTCTCTCTGGGCTGTATATAAATGACCCACATGGTGTGTGTGTGTCTCTCTGTCTCGGGGCTGTATATAAATGACCCACATGGTGTGTGTGTGTCTCTCTTTCTCTTGAGGCGGTATATAAATGACCCACATGGTGTCTGTGTGTCTCTCTATCTCAGGGCAGTATATAATTGACCCACATGGTGTGTGTGTGCCTCTCTCTGTCTCTGGGCTGTATCGATCTGCACCACATGGTGTGTGTGTGTCTCTCTCTCTCTGGGCTGTATATAAATGACCCACATGGTAAGTGTGTGTGTCTCTCTCTCTGGGCTGTATATAAATGACCCACATGTTGTGTCTGTGTCTCTCTGTCTCTGGGCTGTATATAAATGACCCACATTGTGTGTGTGTGTCTCTCTGTCTCTGGGCTGTATATAAAAGACCCACATGATGTGTGTGTGTCTCTCTCTCTGGGCTGTATATAAATGACCCGCATGGTGTGTGTGTGTGTGTCTCTCTCTCTGGGCAGTATATAAATGTCCCAGATGGTGTGTGTGTGTGTCGCTCTCTCTCTGGGCTGTATATAAATGATCCACATGGTGTGTGTGTGTGTCTCTCTGGGCTGTATATAAAAGACCCACATGGTGTTTGTGTGTCTCTCTCTCTGTCTCTGGGCTGTATATAAATGACCCACATGATTTGTGTGTGTGTGTCTCTCTGTCTCCGGGCTGTATATGAATGACCCACATTGTGTGTGTGTGTCTCTCTGTCTCTGGGCTGTATACAAATGACCCACATGGTGTGTGTGTGTGTCTCTCTCTCTGTGCTGTATGTAATTGACCCACATGGTGTGTGTGTGTGGCTCTCTCTGTCTCTGGGCTGTATATAAATGACCCACATGGTGTGTGTGTGTATCTCTCTCTCTCTCTGGGTTGTATATAAATGACCCACATGGTGTGTGTGTGTGTCTCTCTCTCTCTGGGCTGTTTATAAATGACCCACATGATGTGTGTGTGTGTCTCTGTCTCTCTGGTTGTATATAAATGACCCACATGGTGTATGTGTGTATCTCTGTCTCTGGGCTGTAGATAAAAGACCCATATGGTATGTGTTTGTGTCTCTCTCTCTGGGCTGTATATAAATGACCCACATGGTGTGTGTGTGTCTCTCTCTGTCTCTGGGCCGCATATAAATGACCCACATGGTGTGTGTGTCTCTCTCTCACTCTGGGCTGTATATAAATGACTCACATGGTGTGTGTGTGGGTCTCTCTCTCTGGGCTGTATATAAATGACCCACATGGTGTCTGTGTGTCTCTCTGTCTCTGGGCTGTATATAAATGACCCACATGGTGTGTGTGTGTCTCTCTGTCTCTCTGGGCTGTATATACATGACCCACATTGTGTGTGTGTGTCTCTGTGTCTCTGGGCTGTATATAAATGATCCACATGGTGTGTGTGTGTCTCTCTGTCTCTGGGCTGTATTGGAATGACCCACATGGTGTGTGTGTGTGTGTCTCCCTGTCTCTGGGCTGTTTATAAATGATGCACATGGTGTGTGTCTGTGTCTCTTTCTCTGGGTTGTATATAAATGACCCACATGGTGTGTGTGTCTCTCTCTTTCTCTCGAGGCGGTATATAAATGACCAACATGGTGTCTGTGTGTCTCTCTATCTCAGGGCAGTATATAATTGACCCACATGGTGTGTGTGTGCCTCTCTCTGTCTCTGGGCTGTATAGAACTGCACCACATGGTGTGTGTGTGTCTCTCTCTCTCTGGGTTGTATATAAATGACCCACAAGGTGAGTGTGTCTCTCTCTCTCTGGGCTGTATATAAATGACCCACATGGTATGTGTTTGTATCTCTCTCTCTCGGCTGTATATAAATGACCCACATGGTGTGTGTGTCTCTCTCTCTGTCTCTGGGCTGTATATAAATGACCCACATGGTGTGTGTGTGTGTCTCTCTCTCAGGGCTGTATATAAATGACCCACATGGTGTGTGTGTGTCTCTCTCTCTCTGGGCTATATATAAATGATGCACATGGTGTGTGTGTCTCTCTCTCACTCTGGGCTGTATATGAATGACTCACATGGTGTGTGTGTGGGTCTCTCTCTCTGGGCTGTATATAAATGACCCACATGGTGTCTGTGTGTGTGTCTCTCTCTGGGCTGTATATAAATGACCCACATGGTATGTGTTTGTATCTCTCTCTCTCGGCTGTATATAAATGACCCACATGGTGTGTGTGTCTCTCTCTCTGTCTCTGGGCTGTAAAAAATGACCCACATGGTGTGTGTGTGTCTCTCTCTCTCTGGGCTGTATATAAATGACCCACATGGTGTGTGTGTGTCTCTCTCTCTCTTGGCTATATATAAATGATGCACATGGTGTGTGTGTCTCTCTCTCACTCTGGGCTGTATAAGAATGACTCACATGGTGTGTGTGTGGGTCTCTCTCTCTGGGCTGTATATAAATGACCCACATGGTGTCTGTGTGTCTCTCTGTCTCTGGGCTGTATATAAATGACCCACATGGTGTGTGTGTGTCTCTCTGTCTCTCTGGGCTGTATGTACATGACCCACATTGTGTGTGTCTGTCTCTCTGTCTCTGGGCTGCAGAGAAATGACCCACATGATGTGTGTGTGTGTGTCTCTCTCTGAGCTGTATATAAATAACCCAAATGGTGTGTGTGTGTGTCCCTCCGTCTCTGGGTTGTATAGAAATGACCTACATGGTGTGTGTGTGTGCCTCTCTCTCTGTGCAGCACATACATGACGCACATGGTATGTGTGTGTGTCTCTCTATCTCTGGGCTGTATATAAAAGACCCACATGATGTGTGTGTGTCTCTCTCTCTGGGCTGTATATGAATGACCCACATTGTGTGTGTGTGTCTCTCTGTCTCTGGGCTGTATACAAATGACCCACATGGTGTGTGTGTGTCTCTCTCTCTCTGTGCTGTATGTAATTGACCCACATGGTGTGTGTGTGTGGCTCTCTCTGTCTCTGGGCTGTATATAAATGACCCACATGGTGTGTGTGTGTCTCTCTCTCTCTGGGTTGTATATAAATGACCCACATGGTGTCTGTGTGTCTCTCTGTCTCTGGGCTGTATATAAATGACCCACATGGTGTGTGTGTGTCTCTCTGTCTCTCTGGGCTGTATATACATGACCCACATGGTGTGTGTGTGTCACTCTGTCTCTCTGGGCTGTATATACATGACCCACATGGTATGTGTGTGTCTCTCTCTCTCTGGGCTGTATATAAATGACCCACATGGTATGTGCGTGTGTCTCTCTCTCTGGGCTGTATATAAATGACCCACATGGTGTGTGTGTGTGCGTCTCTCTCTCTCTCTCTCTGGGTTGTATATAAATGACCCACATGGTAAGTGATTCTGTCTCTCTCTCTGGGCTGCATACAAATGACCCACATGGTATGTGTTTGTGTCTCTCTCTCTGGGCTTTATATAAATGACCCACATGGTGTGTGTGTGTGTCTCTCTGTCTCTGGGCTGTATATAAATGACCCACATGGTGTGTATGTATCTCTCTTTCTCTGGGCTGTATATAAATGACCCACATGGTGTGTGTATGTGTCTCTATCTCTGTGCTGTATATAAATGATGTACATGGTGTGTGTGTGTGTCTCTCTCTCTCTGGGCTGCATATAAATGACCCTCATCGTGTGTGTGTGTCTCTCTTGTCTCTGGGCTGTATATAAATGAGCCACATGTTGTGTCTGTGTCTCTCTGTCTCTGGGCTGTATATAAATGACCCACATTGTGTGTGTGTGTCTCTCTGTCTCTGGGCTGTATATAAAAGACCCACATGATGTGTGTGTGTCTCTCTCTCTGGACTGTATATAAATGACCCGCATGGTGTGTGTGTGTGTGTCTCTCTCTCTGGGCAGTATATAAATGTCCCAGATGGTGTGTGTGTGTGTTGCTCTCTCTCTGGGCTGTATATAAATAACCCACATGGTGTGTGTGTGTGTCTCTCTCTGGGCTGTATATAAAAGACCCACATGGTGTTTGTGTGTCTCTCTCTCTGTCTCTGGGCTGTTTACAAATGGCCCACATGGTGTGTGTGTGTCTCTCTGTCTCTGGGCTGTATATAAATGACCCACATGATTTGTGTGTGTGTGTCTCTCTGTCTCTGGGCTGTATATGAATGACCCCCATTGTGTGTGTGTGTCTCTCTGTCTCCGGGCTGTATACAAATGACCCACATGGTGTGTGTGTGTGTCTCTCTCTCTGTGCTGTATGTAATTGACCCACATGGTGTGTGTGTGTGTGGCTCTCTCTGTCTCTGGGCTGTATATAAATGACCCACATGGTGTGTGTGTGTGTCTCTCTCTCTCTGGGTTGTGTATAAATGACCCACATGGTGTGTGTGTGTCTCTCTCTCTCTCTCTGGGCTGTATATAAATGACCCACATGATGTGTGTGTGTGTCTCTGTCTCTCTGGTTGTATATAAATGACCCACATGGTGTATGTGTGTATCTCTGTCTCTGGGCTGTAGATAAATGACCCATATGGTATGTGTTTGTGTCTCTCTCTCTGGGCTGTATATAAATGACCCACATGGTGTGTGTGTGTGTCTCTCTGTCTCTGGGCTGTATATAAATGACCCACATGGTATGTGTGTGTCTCTCTCTCTCTGGGCTGTATATAAATGATGCACATGGTATGTGTGTCTCTCTCTCACTCTGGGCTGTATATAAATGACTCAAATGGTGTGTGTGTGGGTCTCTCTTTCTGGGCTGTATCTAAATGACCCACATGGTGTCTGTGTGTCTCTCTGTCTCTGGGCTGTATATAAATGACCCACATGGTGTGTGTGTGTCTCTCTGTCTCTCTGGGCTGTATATACATGACCCACATTGTGTGTGTGTGTCTCTCTGTCTCTGGGCTGTATATAAATGTTCCACATGGTGTGTGTGTGTCTCTCTGTCTCTGGGCTGTATTGGAATGACCCACATGGTGTGTGTGTGTGTGTCTCCCTGTCTCTGGGCTGTTTATAAATGATGCACATGGTGTGTGTCTGTGTCTCTCTCTCTGGGTTGTATATAAATGACCCACATGGTGTGTGTGTGTCTCTCTTTCTCTCGAGGCGGTATATAAATGACCAACATGGTGTCTGTGTGTCTCTCTATCTCAGGGCAGTATATAATTGACCCACATGGTGTGTGTGTGCCTCTCTCTGTCTCTGGGCTGTATAGAACTGCACCACATGGTGTGTGTGTCTCTGGCTCTCTGGGTTGTATATAAATGACCCACAAGGTGAGTGTGTCTCTCTCTCTCTGGGCTGTATATAAATGACCCACATGGTATGTGTTTGTATCTCTCTCTCTCGGCTGTATATAAATGACCCACATGGTGTGTGTGTCTCTCTCTCTGTCTCTGGGCTGTATATAAATGACCCACATGGTGTGTGTGTCTCTCTCTCTCTCTGGGCTGTATATAAATGACCCACATGGTGTGTGTGTGTCTCTCTCTCTCTGGGCTATATATAAATGATGCACATGGTGTGTGTGTCTCTCTCTCACTCTGGGCTGTATATGAATGACTCACATGGTGTGTGTGTGGGTCTCTCTCTCTGGGCTGTATATAAATGACCCACATGGTGTCTGTGTGTCTCTCTGTCTCTGGGCTGTATATAAATGACCCACATGGTGTGTGTGTGTCTTTCTGTCTCTCTGGGCTGTATATACATGACCCACATGGTGTGTGTGTGTCTCTCTCTCTCTGGGCTATATATAAATGATGCACATGGTGTGTGTGTCTCTCTCTCACTCTGGGCTGTATATGAATGACTCACATGGTGTGTGTGTGGGTCTCTCTCTCTGGGCTGTATATAAATGACCCACATGGTGTCTGTGTGTCTCTCTGTCTCTGGGCTGTATATAAATGACCCACATGGTGTGTGTGTGTCTTTCTGTCTCTCTGGGCTGTATATACATGACCCACATGGTGTGTGTGTGTCTCTCTGTCTCTGGGCTGTAGAGAAATGACCCACATGATGTGTGTGTGTGTGTCTCTCTCTGAGCTGTATATAAATAACCCAAATGGTGTGTGTGTGTGTCCCTCCGTCTCTGGGTTGTATAGAAATGACCCACATGGTGTGTGTGTGTGCCTCTCTCTCTGTGCAGCACATACATGATGCACATGGTATGTGTGTGTGTCTCTCTCTCTGGGCTGTATATAAATGACCCACATGGTGTGTGTGTGTCTCTCTGTCTCGGGGCTGTATATAAGTGACCCACATGGTGTGTGTGTGTCTCTCTTTCTCTTGAGGCGTTATATAAATGACCCACATGGTGTCTGTGTGTCTCTCTATCTCAGGGCAGTATATAATTGACCCACATGGTGTGTGTGTGCCTCTCTCTGTCTCTGGGCTGTATCGAACTGCACCACATGGTGTGTGTGTGTCTCTCTCTCTCTGGGCTGTATATAAATGACCCACATGGTATGTGCGTGTGTCACTCTCTCTGGGCTGTATATAAATGACCCACATGTTGTGTCTGTGTCTCTCTGTCTCTGGGCTGTATATAAATGACCCACATTGTGTGTGTGTGTCTCTCTGTCTCTGGGCTGTATATAAAAGACCCACATGATGTGTGTGTGTCTCTCTCTCTGGGCTGTATATAAATGACCCGCATGGTGTGTGTGTGTGTGTCTCTCTCTCTCTGGGCAGTATATAAATGTCCCAGATGGTGTGTGTGTGTGTCGCTCTCTCTCTGGGCTGTATATAAATGATCCACATGGTGTGTGTGTGTGTCTCTCTCTGGGCTGTATATAAAAGACCCACATGGTGTTTGTGTGTCTCTCTCTCTGTCTCTGGGCTGTTTACAAATGGCCCACATGGTGTGTGTGTGTCTCTCTGTCTCTGGGCTGTATATAAATGACCCACATGATTTGTGTGTGTGTGTCTCTCTGTCTCTGGGCTGTATATGAATGACCCACATTGTGTGTGTGTGTCTCTCTGTCTCTGGGCTGTATGTAATTGACCCACATGGTGTGTGTGTGGCTCTCTCTCTCTCTCTCTGGGCTGTATATAAATGACCCACATGATGTGTGTGTGTGTCTCTGTCTCTCTGGTTGTATATAAATGACCCACATGGTGTATGTGTGTAGCTCTGTCTCTGGGCTGTAGATAAATGACCCATATGGTATGTGTTTGTGTCTCTCTCTCTGGGCTGTATATAAATGACCCACATGGTGTGTGTGTGTCTCTCTCTGTCTCTGGGCCGCATATAAATGACCCACATGGTGTGTGTGTCTCTCTCTCTCTCTGGGCTGTATATAAATGACCCACATGGTATGTGTGTGTCTCTCTCTCTCTGGGCTGTATATAAATGATGCACATGTTGTGTGTGTCTCTCTCTCACTCTGGGCTGTATATAAATGACTCATATGGTGTGTGTGTGGGTCTCTCTCTCTGGGCTGTATATAAATGACCCACATGGTGTCTGTGTGTCTCTCTGTCTCTGGGCTGTATATAAATGACCCACATGGTGTGTGTGTGTCTCTCTGTCTCTCTGGGCTGTATATACATGACCCACATTGTGTGTCTGTGTCTCTCTGTCTCTGGGCTGTATATAAATGATCCACATGGTATGAGTGTGTGTCTCTCTGTCTCTGGGCTGTAGTTGAATGACCCACATGGTGTGTGTGTGTGTGTCTCCCTGTCTCTGGGCTGTTTATAAATGATGCACATGGTGTGTGTCTGTGTCTCTCTCTCTGGGCTGTATATAAATGACCCACATGGTGTGTGTGTGTCTCTCTTTCTCTCGAGGCGGTATATAAATGACCAACATGGTGTCTGCGTGTCTCTCTATCTCAGGGCAGTATATAATTGACCCACATGGTATGTGTGTGTCTCTCTCTGTCTCTGGGCAGTATAGAACTGAACCACATGGTGTGTATGTCTCTCTCTCTCTCTGGGCTGTATATAAATGACCCACATGGTATCTGCGTTTGTCTCTCTCTCTGGGCTGTATATAAATGACCCACATGGTGTGTGTGTGTGCGTCTCTCTCTCTCTGGGTTGTATATAAATGAGCACATGGTAAGTGATTGTGTCTCTCTCTCTGGGCTGTATATAAATGACCCACATGGTATGTGTTTGTGTCTCTCTCTCTGGGCTGTATATAAATGACCCACATGGTGTGTGTGTGTGTCTCTCGGTCTCTGGGCTGTATATAAATGACCCACATGGTGTGTATTTGTCTCCCTGTCTCTGGGCTGTATATAAATGACCCACATGATGTGTGTGTGTCTCTCTCTCTGGGCTGTATATAAATGACCCAAATGGTGTGTGTGTGTGTGTCTCTCTCTCTGGGCTGTATATAAATGACCCACATGGTGTGTGTGTGTCTCTCTCTCTCTCTGGGCTGTATATAAATGATCCACATGGTGTGTGTGTGTCTCTCTCTCTCTGGGCTGTATATAAAAGACCCACATGGTGTTTGTGTGTCTCTCTCTGTCTCTGGGCTGTATGCAAATGACCCATATGGTGTGTGTGTGTCTCTCTCTCTCTCTGGGGGGTATATAAATGATGCACATGGTGTGTGTGTCTCTCTCTCACTCTGGGCTGTATATAAATGACTCACATGGTGTGTGTGTGTGTGGGTCTCTCTCTCTGGGCTGTATATAAATGACCCACATGGTGTCTGTGTGTCGCTCTGTCTCTGGGCTGTATATAAATGACCCACATGGTGTGTGTGTGTCTCTCTGTCTCTCTGGGCTGTATATACATGACCCACATTGTGTGTGTGTGTCTCTCTGTCTCTGGGCTGTAGATAAATGACCCACATGATGTGTGTGTGTGTGTCTCTCTCTGGGCTGTATATAAATAACCCAAATGGTGTGTGTGCGTGTCTCTCCATCTCTGGGTTGTATAGAAATGAACCACATGTTGTGTGTATGTCTCTCTCTCTCTGTGCTGTAAATAAATGACCCACTTGGTATGTGTGTGTGTCTCTCTCTCTGGGCTGTATATAAATGACCAACATGGTGTCTGTGTGTCTCTCTATCTCAGGGCAGTATATAATTGCCCCACATGGTGTGTGTGTCTCTCTCTCTGTCTCTGGGCAGCATAGAACTGAACCACATGGTGTGTGTGTGTCTCTCTCTCTCTGGGTTGTATATAAATGACCCACAAGGTGAGTGTGTCTGTCTCTCTCCGGGCTGTATATAAATAACCCACATGGTATGTGCGTGTGTCTCTCTCTCTGGGCTGTATATAAATGACCCACATGTTGTGTGTATGTGTCTCTCGGTCTCTGGGCTGTATATAAATGACCCACATGGTGTGTGTGTGTGCATCTCACTCTCTCTCTCTGGGTTGTATATAAATGACCCACATGGTAAGTGATTGTGTCTCTCTCTCTGGGCTGTATATAAATGACCCACATGGTATGTGTTTGTGTCTCTCTCTCTGGGCTGTATATAAATGACCCACATGTTGTGTGTATGTGTCTCTCGGTCTCTGGGCTGTATATAAATGACCCACATGGTGTGTATGTGTCTCCCTGTCTCTGGGCCGTATATGAATGACCCACATTGTGTGTGTGTGTCTCTCTGTCTCTGGGCTGTATATAAATGACCCACATGATGTGTGTGTGTCTGTCTCTCTGGGCTGTATATAAATGACCCAAATGGTGTGTGTGTATGTGTCTGTCTCTCTGGGCTGTATATAAATGACCCACATGGTGTGTGTGTGCGTCTCTCACTCTCTGGGCTGTATATAAATGATCCACATGGTGTGTGTGTGTCTCTCTCTCTCTCTGGGCTGTATATAAAAGACCCACATGGTGTTTGTGTGTCTCTCTCTGTCTCTGGGCTGCATGCAAATGACCCATATGGTGTGTGTGTCTCTCTCTGTCTCTGGGCTCTATTTAAATGCCACACATGATTTGTGTGTGTGTGTCTCTCTGTCTCTGGGCTGTATATGAATGACCCACATTGTGTGTGTGTCTCTCTCTGTCTCTGGGCTGTATACAAATGACCCACATGGTGTGTGTGTGTCTCTCTCTGTCTCTGGGCTGTATATAATGACCTACATGGTGTGTGTGTGTCTCTCTCTCTCTGGGGGGTATATAAATGATGCACATGGTGTGTGTGTCTCTCTCTCACTCTGGGCTGTATATAAATGACTCACATGGTGTGTGTGTGTGGGTCTCTCTCTCTGGGCTGTATATAAATGACCCACATGGTGTCTGTGTGTCGTTCTGTCTCTGGGCTGTATATAAATGACCCACATGGTGTGTGTGTGTCTCTCTGTCTCTCTGGGCTGTATATACATGACCCACATTGTGTGTGTGTGTCTCTCTGTCTCTGGGCTGTATATAAATGACCCACATGATGTGTGTGTGTGTCTCTCTCTCTGGGCTGTATATAAATAACCCAAATGGTGTGTGTGCGTGTCTCTCCATCTCTGGGTTGTATAGAAATGAACCACATGGTGTGTGTATGTCTCTCTCTCTCTGTGCTGTAAATAAATGACCCACATGGTATGTGTGTGTGTCTCTCTCTCTGGGCTGTATATAAATGACCAACATGGTGTCTGTGTGTCTCTCTATCTCAGGGCAGTATATAATTGACCCACATGGTGTGTGTGTCTCTCTCTCTGTCTCTGGGCAGTATAGAACTGAACCACATGGTGTGTGTGTGTGTCTCTCTCTCTGGGTTGTATATAAATGACCCACAAGGTGAGTGTGTCTGTCTCTCTCCGGGCTGTATATAAATGACCCACATGGTATGTGCGTGTGTCTCTCTCTCTGGGCTGTATATAAATGACCCACATGGTGTGTGTGTGTGCGTCTCTCTCTCTCTCTCTCTGGGTTGTATATAAATGACCCACATGGTAAGTGATTATGTCTCTCTCTCTGGGCTGTATATAAATGACCCACATGGTGTGTGATTGTGTCTCTCGGTCTCTGGGCTGTATATAAATTGACCCACATGTTGTGTGTGTGTGTCTCTCGGTCTCTGGGCTGTAGATAAATGACCCACATGGTGTGTATGTGTCTCCCTGTCTCTGGGCTGTATATAAATGACCCACATTGTGTGTGTGTGTCTCTCTGTCTCTGGGCTGTACATAAATGACCCACATGATGTGTGTGTGTCTCTCTCTCTGGGCTGTATATAAATGACCCACATGGTGTGTGTGTGCGTCTCTCACTCTCTGGGCTGTATATAAACGATCCACATGGTGTGTGTGTGTGTCTCTCTCTCTGGGCTGCATATAAAAGACCCACATGGTTTTTGTGTGTCTCTCTCTGTCTCTGGGCTGTATGCAAATGACCCATATGGTGTGTGTGTGTGTCTCTCTGTCTCTGGGCTCCATATAAATGACACACATGATTTGTGTGTGTGTGTCTCTCTGTCTCTGGGCTGTATATGAATGACCCACATTGTGTGTCTGTGTCTCTCTGTCTCTGGGCTGTATACAAATGACCCACATGGTGTGTGTGTCTCTCTCTCTGTCTCTGGGCTGTATATAAATGACCCACATGGTGTGTGTGCATCTGTCTCTCTCTGGGTTGTATATAAATGACCCACATGGTGTGTTTGTGTGTGTGTCTCTCTCTGTCTCTGGGCTGTATATAAATGACCCACATGGTGTGTATGTGTCTCTCTGTCTCTGGGCTGTATATAAATGACCCACATGGTGTGTGTGTGTGTCTCTCTCTCTGTGCTGTATATAAATGATGTACATGGTGTGTGTGTGTGTGTCTCTCTCTCTGGGCTGCATATAAATGACCCTCATCGTGTGTGTGTGTCTCTCTTGTCTCTGGGCTGTATATAAATGACCCACATGTTGTGTCTGTGTCTCTCTGTCTCTGCACTGTATATAAATGACCCACATTGTGTGTGTGTGTCTCTCTGTCTCTGGGCTGTATATAAAAGACCCACATGATGTGTGTGTGTGTCTCTCTCTGGGCTGTATATAAATGACCCACATGGTGTGTGTGTGTGTGTCTCTCTCTCTCTGGGCTGTATATAAATGTCCCACATGGTGAGTGTGTGTCTCTCTCTCTCTCTGGGCTGTATATAAATTATCCACATGGTGTGTGTGTGTGTGTCTCTCTCTGGGCTGTATATAAAAGACCCACATGGTGTTTGTGTGTCTCTCTCTGTCTCTGGGCTGTTTACAAATGGCCCACATGGTGTGTGTGTGTCTCTCTGTCTCTGGGCTGTATATAAATGACCCACATGATTTGTGTGTGTGTTTCTCTCTGTCACTTGGCTGTAAATGTATGACCCACATTGTGTGTGTGTGTCTCTCTGTCTCTGGGCTGTATACAAATGACCCACATGGTGCGTGTGTGTTTCTCTCTCTCTGTGCTGTATGTAATTGACCCACATGGTGTGTGTGTGTCTCTCTCTGTCTCTGGGCTGTATATAAATGACCCACATGGTGTTTGTGTGTGTCTCTCTCTCTCTCTGGGCTGTATATAAATGTCCCACATGGTGAGTGTGTGTGTCTCTCTCTCTCTGGGCTGTATATAAATTATCCACATGGTGTGTGTGTGTGTCTCTCTCTCTGGGCTGTATATAAAAGACCCACATGGTGTTTGTGTGCCTCTCTCTGTCTCTGGGCTGTTTACAAATGGCCCACATGGTGTGTGTGTGTCTCTCTGTCTCTGGGCTGTATAGAAATGACCCACATGATTTGTGTGTGTGTGTCTCTCTGTCTCTGGGCTGTATATGAATGACCCTCATTGAGTGTGTGTGTCTCTCTCTTGTCTCTGGGCTATATATAAATGACCCACATGGTGTGTATGTGTCTCTCTGTCTCTGGGCTGTATATAAATGACCCAAATTGTGTGTGTGTGTCTCTCTGTCTCTGGGCTGCATATAAATGACCCTCATGATGTGTGTGTGTGTCTCTCTCTGGGCTGTATATAAATGACCCACATGGTGTGTGTGTGTCTCTCTCTGTCTCTGGGCTGTATATAAATGTCCCACATGGTGTGTGTGTGTCTCTGTCTCTCTCTGGACTGTATATAAATGATCCACATGGTGTGTGTCTGTCTCTCTCTCTCTCTGGGCTGTACATAAAAGACCCACATGGTGTTGGTGAGTCTCTCTCTGTCTCTGTGCTGTATACAAATGACCCACATGGTGTGTGTGTGTCTCTCTGTCTCTGGGCTGTATATAAATGACCCACATGGTGTGTGTGTGTGTCTCTCTGTCTCTGGGCTGTATATAAATGACCCACATGGTGTGTGTGTGTCTCTCTCTCTCTCTGGGCTGTATATAAATGACCCTCATCGTGTGTGTGTGTCTCTCTTGTCTCTGGGCTGTATATAAATGACCCACATGGTGTGTATGTGTCTCTCTGTCTCTGGGCTGTATATAAATGACCCAAATTGTGTGTGTGTGTCTCTCTGTCTCTGGGCTGCATATAAATGACCCTCATGATGTGTGTGTGTCTCTCTCTGGGCTGTATATAAATGACCCACATGGTGTGTGTGTGTGTCTCTCTCTCTCTCTGGGCTGTATATAAATGTCCCACATGGTGTGTGTGTTTGTCTCTCTCTCTCTGGGCTGTATATAAATGATCCACATGGTGTGTGTGTGTCTCTCTCTCTGTCCTGTATACAAATGACCCAAATTGTGTGTGTGTGTCTCTCTGTCTCTGGGCTGCATATAAATGACCCTCATGATGTGTGTGTGTCTCTCTCTGGGCTGTATACAAATGACCCACACGGTGTGTGTGTGTGTGTCTCTCTCTCTGGGCTGTATATAAATGTCCCACGTGGTGTGTGTGTGTCTCTCTCTCTATCTGTGCTGTATACAAATGACCCACATGGTGTGTGTGTGTCTCTCTGTCTCTGGGCTGTATATAAATGACCCACATGGTGTGTGTGTGTGTCTCTCTGTCTCTGGGATGTATATAAATGACCCACATGGTGTGTATGTGTCTCTCTGTTTCTGGGCTGTATATAAATGACCCACATGGTGTGTGTGTGTGTCTCTCTCTCTCTCTGGGCTGTATATAAATGACCCTCATCGTGTGTGTGTCTCTCTCTTGTCTCTGGGCTGTATATAAATGACCCACATGATGTGTGTGTGTCTCTCTCTCTGGGCTGTATATAAATGACCCAAATGGTGTGTGTGTGTGTCTCTCTCTGGGCTGTATATAAATGTCCCACATGGTGTGTGTGTCTCTCTCTCTCTTTCTGGGCTGTATCTCAATGATCCACATGGTGTGTGTGTGTCTCTCTGTCCCTGGGCAGTATATAAATGACCAACATGAATTGTGTGTGTGTGTCTCTCTGTCTCTGGGCTGTATATGAATGACCCACATTGTGTGTGTGTGTCTACCTGTCTCTGGGCTGTATACAAATGACCCACATGGTGTGTGTGTGTCTCTCTCTCTCTGTGCTGTATGTAAATGACCCACATGGTGTGTGTGTGTGTCTCTCTGTCTCTGGGCTGCATATAAATGACCCACATGGTGTGTGTGTGTCTCTCTCTCTGGGCTGTATATAAATGACCCACATGGTGTGTGTGTGTGTCTCTCTCTGTCTGGGCTGTATATAAATGACCCACATGATGTGTGTGTGTCTCTCTCTCTGGGCTGTATATAAATGACCCACATGGTGTGTGTGTGTCTCTCTCTCTCTGGTTGTATATAAATGACCCACATGGTGTGTGTGTGTCTCTCTGTCTCTGGGCTGTATATAAATGACCCACATGGTGTGTATGTGTCTCTCTGTCTCTGGGCTGTATATAAATGACCCAAATTGTGTGTGTGTGTCTCTCTGTCTCTGGGCTGCATATAAATGACCCTCATGATGTGTGTGTGTCTCTCTCTGGGCTGTATATAAATGACCCACATGGTGTGTGTGTGTGTCTCTCTCTCTCTCTGGGCTGTATATAAATGTCCCACATGGTGTGTGTGTTTGTCTCTCTCTCTCTGGGCTGTATATAAATGATCCACATGGTGTGTGTGTGTCTCTCTCTCTGTGCTGTATACAAATGACCCAAATTGTGTGTGTGTCTCTCTCTGTCTCTGGGCTGCATATAAATGACCCTCATGATGTGTGTGTGTCTCTCTCTGGGCTGTATACAAATGACCCACACGGTGTGTGTGTGTGTGTCTCTCTCTCTGGGCTGTATATATATGTCCCACGTGGTGTGTGTGTGTCTCTCTCTCTATCTGTGCTGTATACAAATGACCCACATGGTGTGTGTGTGTCTCTCTGTCTCTGGGCTGTATATAAATGACCCACATGGTGTGTGTGTGTGTCTCTCTGTCTCTGGGATGTATATAAATGACCCACATGGTGTGTATGTGTCTCTCTGTTTCTGGGCTGTATATAAATGACCCACATGGTGTGTGTGTGTGTGTCTCTCTCTCTCTGGGCTGTATATAAATGACCCTCATCGTGTGTGTGTCTCTCTCTTGTCTCTGGGCTGTATATAAATGACCCACATGATGTGTGTGTGTCTCTCTCTCGGGGCTGGATATAAATGACCCAAATGGTGTGTGTGTGTGTCTCTCTCTGGGCTGTATATAAATGTCCCACATGGTGTGTGTGTGTCTCTCTGTCCCTGGGCAGTATATAAATGACCAACATGAATTGTGTGTGTGTGTCTCTCTCTCTTTCTGGGCTGTATATAAATGATCCACATGGTGTGTGTGTGTCTCTCTGTCCCTGGGCAGTATATAAATGACCAACATGAATTGTGTGTGTGTGTCTCTCTGTCTCTGGGCTGTATATGAATGACCCACATTGTGTGTGTGTGTCTACCTGTCTCTGGGCTGTATACAAATGACCCACATGGTGTGTGTGTGTCTCTCTCTCTCTGTGCTGTATGTAAATGACCCACATGGTGTGTGTGTGTGTCTCTCTGTCTCTGGGCTGCATATAAATGACCCACATGGTGTGTGTGTGTCTCTCTCTCTGGGCTGTATATAAATGACCCACATGGTGTGTGTGTGTGTCTCTCTCTGTCTGGGCTGTATATAAATGACCCACATGATGTGTGTGTCTCTCTCTCTCTGGGCTGTATATAAATGACCCACATGGTGTGTGTGTGTCTCTCTCTCTCTGGTTGTATATAAATGACCCACATGGTGTGTGTGTGTCTCTCTGTCTCTGGGCTGTATATAAATGACCCACATGGTATGTGTTTGTGTCTCTCTCTCTGGGCTGTGTACAAATGACCCACATGGTGTGTGTGTCTCTCTCTCTGTCTCTGGGCTGTATATAAATGACCCACATGGTGTGTGTGTGTGTCTCTCTCTCTCTGGTTGTATATAAATAACCCACATGGTGTATGTGTGTATCTCTGTCTCTGGGCTGTAGATAAATGACCCACATGGTCTGTGTTTGTGTCTCTCTCTCTGGGCTGTCTATAAATGACCCACATGGTGTGTGTGTGTCTCTCTCTGTCTCTGGGCTGTATATAAATGCCCCACATGGTGTGTGTGTCTCTCTCTCTGTCTCTGGGCTGTATATAAATGACCCACATGGTGTGTGTGTGTGTCTCTCTGTCTCTGGGCTGCATATAAATGACCCACATGGTGTGTGTGTGTCTCTCTCTCTGGGCTGTATATAAATGACCCACATGGTGTGTGTGTGTGTCTCTCTCTGTCTGGGCTGTATATAAATGACCCACATGATGTGTGTGTGTCTCTCTCTCTGGGCTGTATATAAATGACCCACATGGTGTGTGTGTGTCTCTCTCTCTCTGGTTGTATATAAATGACCCACATGGTGTGTGTGTGTCTCTCTGTCTCTGGGCTGTATATAAATGACCCACATGGTGTGTATGTGTCTCTCTGTCTCTGGGCTGTATATAAATGACCCAAATTGTGTGTGTGTGTCTCTCTGTCTCTGGGCTGCATATAAATGACCCTCATGATGTGTGTGTGTCTCTCTCTGGGCTGTATATAAATGACCCACATGGTGTGTGTGTGTGTCTCTCTCTCTCTCTGGGCTGTATATAAATGTCCCACATGGTGTGTGTGTTTGTCTCTCTCTCTCTGGGCTGTATATAAATGATCCACATGGTGTGTGTGTGTCTCTCTCTCTGTGCTGTATACAAATGACCCAAATTGTGTGTGTGTGTCTCTCTGTCTCTGGGCTGCATATAAATGACCCTCATGATGTGTGTGTGTCTCTCTCTGGGCTGTATACAAATGACCCACACGGTGTGTGTGTGTGTGTCTCTCTCTCTGGGCTGTATATAAATGTCCCACGTGGTGTGTGTGTGTCTCTCTCTCTATCTGTGCTGTATACAAATGACCCACATGGTGTGTGTGTGTCTCTCTGTCTCTGGGCTGTATATAAATGACCCACATGGTGTGTGTGTGTGTCTCTCTGTCTCTGGGATGTATATAAATGACCCACATGGTGTGTATGTGTCTCTCTGTTTCTGGGCTGTATATAAATGACCCACATGGTGTGTGTGTGTGTCTCTCTCTCTCTCTGGGCTGTATATAAATGACCCTCATCGTGTGTGTGTCTCTCTCTTGTTTCTGGGCTGTATATAAATGACCCACATGATGTGTGTGTGTCTCTCTCTCTGGGCTGTATATAAATGACCCAAATGGTGTGTGTGTGTGTCTCTCTCTGGGCTGTATATAAATGTCCCACATGGTGTGTGTGTCTCTCTCTCTCTTTCTGGGCTGTAAATAAATGATCCACATGGTGTGTGTGTGTCTCTCTGTCCCTGGGCAGTATATAAATGACCAACATGAATTGTGTGTGTGTGTCTCTCTGTCTCTGGGCTGTATATGAATGACCCACATTGTGTGTGTGTGTCTACTTGTCTCTGGGCTGTATACAAATGACCCACATGGTGTGTGTGTGTCTCTCTCTCTCTGTGCTGTATGTAAATGACCCACATGGTGTGTGTGTGTGTCTCTCTGTCTCTGGGCTGCATATAAATGACCCACATGGTGTGTGTGTGTCTCTCTCTCTGGGCTGCATATAAATGACCCACATGGTGTGTGTGTGTGTCTCTCTCTGTCTGGGCTGTATATAAATGACCCACATGATGTGTGTGTGTCTCTCTCTCTGGGCTGTATATAAATGACCCACATGGTATGTGTTTGTTTCTCTCTCTCTGGGCTGTATATAAATGACCCACATGGTGTGTGTGTCTCTCTCTCTGTCTCTGGGCTGTATATAAATGACCCACATGGTGTGTGTGTGTGTCTCTCTCTCTGGGCTGTATATCAATGACCCTCATTGTGTGTGTGTGTCTCTCCTTTCTCTGGGCTGTATATAAATGACCCACATGGTGTGTCTGTGTCTCTCTGTCTCTGGGCTGTATATAAATGACCCACATTGTGTGTGTGTGTATCTCTGTCTCTGGGCTGTATATAAATGACCCACATGATGTGTGTGTGTCTCTCTCTCTGGGCTGTATATAAATGACCCACATCGTGTGAGTGTGTGTGTCTCTCTCTCTGGGCTCTATATAAATGATGCACATGGTGTTTGTGTGTCTCTCTCTCTCTGGGCTGTATATAAATGATCCACATGGTGTGTGCGTGTGTCTCTCTCTCTGGGCTGCATATAAAAGACCCACAAGGTGTTTGTGTGTGTCTCTCTGTCTCTGGGCTGTATGCAAATGACCCACATGATTTGTGTGTGTGTGTCTCTCTGAGTCTGGGCTGTATATGTATGACCCACATTGTGTGTGTGTGTCTCTCTGTCTCTGGGCTGTATATAAATGACTAACATGATATGTGTGTGTGTCTCTCTCTGGGCTGTATATAAATGACCCACATGGTGTGTGTGTGTGTCTCTCTCTCTGGGCTGTATATAAATGATGCACATGGTGAGTGTGTCTCTCTCTCACTCTGGGCTGTATATAAATGAGCCACATGGTGTGTGTGTGTCTCTCTGTCTCTTTGGGCTGTATTTAAATGACCCACATGGTGTGTGTTTGTCTCTGTCTCTTTGGGCTGTATATAAATGACCGACATTGTGTGTGTGTGTCTCTCTGTGTCTGGGCTGTATATAAATGACCCACATGGTGTTTGTGTGTCTCTCTGTCTCTGGGCTGCATATAAATGACCCACATGGTGTGTGTGTGTCTCTCTCACTCTCAGCTGTATATAAATGACCCACATGGTGTATGTGTGTGTCTCTCTCTCTGGGCTGTATATAAATGATCCACATGGTGTGTGTGTGTCTCTCTGTCTCTGGGCTGTATATAAATGACCCACATGGTGTGTGTGTGTGTGTCTCCCTGTCTCTGAGCTGTATATAAATGACGCACATGGTGTGTGTCTGTGTCTCTCTCTCTGGGCTGTATATAAATGACACACATGTTGTCTGTGTGTCTCTCTATCGCAGGGCTGTATATAATTGACCCACATGATGTGTGTGTGTCTCTCTCTCTCTGGGTTGTACATATATGACCCACAAGGTGAGTGTGTGTGTCTCTCTCTTTGGGCTGTATATAAATGACCCACATGGTGTGTGTGTGTCTCTCTCTCTCTGGGCTGTATATAAATGACCCACATGGTATGTGTGTGTGCATTTCTCTCTCTCTCTGGGCTGTGTATAAATGACCCACATGGTTAGTGATTGTGTCTCTCTCTCTCTGGGCTGTATATAAATGACCCACAGGGTATGTGTTTGTGTGTCTCTCTCTGGGCGGTGTGTAAATGACCCACATGGTGTGTGTGTGTCTCTCCCTGTCTCTGGGCAGTATATAAATGACCCACATGGTGTGTATGTGTCTCTCTGTCTCTGGGCTGTATATAAATGACCCACATTGTGTGTGTGTGTGTGTGTGTGTGTGTCTCTCTCTCTGGGCTGTATATAAATGATGTACATGGTGTGTCTGTGTGTCTCTCTCTCTCTGGGCTGTATATAAATGACCCTCATCATGTGTGTGTGTCTCTCTTTTCTCTGGGCTGTATATAAATGACCCACATGGTGTGTCTGTGTCTCTCTGTCTCTGGGCTGTATATAAATGACCCACATTGTGTGTGTGTGTATCTCTGTCTCTGGGCTGTATATAAATGACCCACATGATGTGTGTGTCTCTCTCTCTCTGGGCTGCATATAAATGATCCACATGGTGTGTGTGTGTGTGTCTCTCTCTGGGCTGTATATAAAAGACCCACAAGGTGTTTGTGTGTGTCTCTCTGTCTCTGGGCTGTATGCAAATGACCCACATGGTGTGTGTGTGTCTCTCTGTCTCTGGGCTGTATATAAATGACCCACATGATTTGTGTGTGTGTGTCTCTCTGACTCTGGGCTGTATATGTATGACCCACATTGTGTGTGTGTGTCTCTCCGTCTCTGGGCTGAATATAAATGACTAACATGATATGTGTGTGTGTCTCTCTCTGGGCTGTATATAAATGACCCACATGGTGTGTGTGTGTGTGTCTCTCTCTCTGGGCTGTATAGAAATGACCCACATGGTGTGTGTGTGTCTCTCTCTGTCTCTGGGCTGTATATAAATGACCCACATGGTGTGTGTGTGTCTCTCTCTCTCTGGGTTGTATATAAATGACCCACATGGTGTGTGTGTGTGTCTCTCTCTCTCTGGGCTGTATATAAATGACCCACATGGTGTGTGTGTGTATCTCTGTCTCTGGGCTGTATATAAATGACCCACATGGTATGTGTTTGTGTCTCTCTCTCTGGGCTGTATATAAATGACCCACTTGGTGTGTGTGTCTCTCTCTCTGTCTCTGGGCTGCATATAAATGACCCACATGGTATGTGTTTGTTTCTCTCTCTCTGGGCTGTATATAAATGACCCACATGGTGTGTGTGTGTCTCTCTCTGTCTCTGGGCTGTATATAAATGACCCACATGGTGTGTGTGTGTCTCTCTCTCTCTGGGATGTATATCAATGACCCTCATCGTGTGTGTGTGTCTCTCTTTTCTCTGGGCTGTATATAAATGACCCACATGTTGTGTGTTTGTCTCTGTCTCTTTGGGCTGTATATAAATGACCGACATTGTGTGTGTGTGTCTCTCTGTGTCTGGGCTGTATATAAATGACCCACATGGTGTTTGTGTGTCTCTCTGTCTCTGGGCTGCATATAAATGACCCACATGGTGTGTGTGTGTCTCTCTCACTCTCGGCTGTATATAAATGACCCACATGGTGTATGTGTGTGTCTCTCTCTCTGGGCTGTATATAAATGATCCACATGGTGTGTGTGTGTCTCTCTGTCTCTGGGCTGTATATAAATGACCCACATGGTGTGTGTGTGTGTGTCTCCCTGTCTCTGAGCTGTATATAAATGACGCACATGGTGTGTGTCTGTGTCTCTCTCTCTGGGCTGTATATAAATGACGCACATGTTGTCTGTGTGTCTCTCTATCGCAGGGCTGTATATAATTGACCCACATGATGTGTGTGTGTCTCTCTCTCTCTGGGTTGTACATATATGACCCACAAGGTGAGTGTGTGTGTCTCTCTCTTTGGGCTGTATATAAATGACCCACATGGTGTGTGTGTGTCTCTCTCTCTCTGGGCTGTATATAAATGACCCACATGGTATGTGTGTGTGCATTTCTCTCTCTCTCTGGGCTGTGTATAAATGACCCACATGGTTAGTGATTGTGTCTCTCTCTCTCTGGGCTGTATATAAATGACCCACATGGTGTGTGTGTGTGTGTCTCTCTCTCTCTGGGCTGTATATAAATGACCCACATGGTATGTGTGTGTCTCTCCCTGTCTCTGGGCAGTATATAAATGACCCACATGGTGTGTATGTGTCTCTCTGTCTCTGGGCTGTGTATAAATGACCCACATTGTGTGTGTGTGTGTGTGTCTCTCTCTGGGCTGTATATAAATGATGTACATGGTGTGTCTGTGTGTCTCTCTCTCTCTGGGCTGTATATAAATGACCCTCATCGTGTGTGTGTCTCTCTCTTTTCTCTGGGCTGTATATAAATGACCCACATGGTGTGTCTGTGTCTCTCTGTCTCTGGGCTGTATATAAATGACCCACATTGTGTGTGTGTGTATCTCTGTCTCTGGGCTGTATATAAATGACCCACATGATGTGTGTGTCTCTCTCTCTCTGGGCTGCATATAAATGATCCACATGGTGTGTGTGTGTGTCTCTCTCTCTGGGCTGTATATAAAAGACCCACAAGGTGTTTGTGTGTGTCTCTCTGTCTCTGGGCTGTATGCAAATGACCCACATGGTGTGTGTGTGTCTCTCTGTCTCTGGGCTGTATATAAATGACCCACATGATTTGTGTGTGTGTGTCTCTCTGGGCTGTATATAAATGACCCACATGGTGTGTGTGTGTGTGTCTCTCTCTGTGGGCTGTATAGAAATGACCCACATGATGTGTGTGTGTCTCTCTCTGTCTCTGGGCTGTATATAAATGACCCACATGGTGTGTGTGTGTCTCTCTCTCTCTGGGTTGTATATAAATGACCCACATGGTGTGTGTGTGTCTCTCTCTCTCTCTGGGCTGTATATAAATGACTCACATGGTGTGTGTGTGTATCTCTGTCTCTGGGCTGTATATAAATGACCCACATGGTATGTGTTTGTGTCTCTCTCTCTGGGCTGTATATAAATGACCCACTTGGTGTGTGTGTCTCTCTCTCTGTCTCTGGGCTGCATATAAATGACCCACATGGTATGTGTTTGTTTCTCTCTCTCTGGGCTGTATATAAATGACCCACATGGTGTGTGTGTCTCTCTCTCTGTCTCTGGGCTGTATATAAATGACCCACATGGTGTGTGTGTGTGTCTCTCTCTCTGGGCTGTATATCAATGACCCTCATTGTGTGTGTGTGTCTCTCCTTTCTCTGGGCTGTATATAAATGACCCACATGGTGTGTCTGTGTCTCTCTGTCTCTGGGCTGTATATAAATGACCCACATTGTGTGTGTGTGTATCTCTGTCTCTGGGCTGTATATAAATGACCCACATGATGTGTGTGTGTCTCTCTCTCTGGGCTGTATATAAATGACCCACATCGTGTGAGTGTGTGTGTCTCTCTCTCTGGGCTCTATATAAATGATGCACATGGTGTTTGTGTGTCTCTCTCTCTCTGGGCTGTATATAAATGATCCACATGGTGTGTGCGTGTGTCTCTCTCTCTGGGCTGCATATAAAAGACCCACAAGGTGTTTGTGTGTGTCTCTCTGTCTCTGGGCTGTATGCAAATGACCCACATGATTTGTGTGTGTGTGTCTCTCTGAGTCTGGGCTGTATATGTATGACCCACATTGTGTGTGTGTGTCTCTCTGTCTCTGGGCTGTATATAAATGACTAACATGATATGTGTGTGTGTCTCTCTCTGGGCTGTATATAAATGACCCACATGGTGTGTGTGTGTGTGTCTCTCTCTCTGGGCTGTATATAAATGACCCACATGGTGTGTGTGTGTCTCTCTCTGTCTCTGGGCTGTATATAAATGACCCACATGGTGTGTGTGTGTCTCTCTCTCTCTGGGTTGTATATAAATGACCCACATGGTGTGTGTGTGTCCCTCTCTCTCTCTCTGGGCTGTATATAAATGACCCACATGGTGTGTGTGTGTATCCCTGTCTCTGGGCTGTATATAAATGACCCACATGGTATGTGTTTGTGTGTCTCTCTCTGGGCTGTATATAAATGACCCACATGGTGTGTGTTTGTCTCTGTCTCTTTGTGCTGTATATAAATGACCCACATGGTGTGTGTGTGTCTCTCTGTCTCTCTGGGCTGTATATACATGACCCACATTGTGTGTGTGTGTCTCTCCATCTCTGGGTTGTATAGAAATGACCCACATGGTCTGTGTGTGTGTCTCTCTCTCTGGGCTGTATATAAATGACCCACATGGTGTTTGTTTGTCTCTGTCTCTTTGGGCTGTATGTAAATGACCCACTTGGTATGTGTGTGTGTGTCTCTCTCTGGGCTGTATTTCAATGACCCACATGGTGTGTGTTTGTCTCTCTCTGTCTCTGCGCTGTATATAAATGACCCATATGATGTGTGTGTCTCTATCTTTCCCTGGGTTGTACATAATTGACCCACATGGTGTGTGAGTCTCTCTCTGTCTCTGGGCTGTACATAAATTACCCACATGATTTGTGTGTGTGTGTTTCTCTGTCTCTGGTCTGTATATAAATGACCCACATGGTGTGTGTGTGTGTCTCTCTCTCTGGGCTGTATATAAATGACCCACATGGTGTCTGTGTGTCTCTCTCTGGGCTGTATATAAATGACCCACATGGTGTGTGTTTGTCTCTCTCTGTCTCTGCGCTGTATATAAATGACCCATATGATGTGTGTGTCTCGATCTTTCCCTGGGTTGTACGTAATTGACCCACATGGTGTGTGAGTCTCTCTCTGTCTCTGGGCTGTACATAAATTACCCACATGATTTGTGTGTGTGTGTTTCTCTGTCTCTGGTCTGTATATAAATGACCCACCATGGTGTGTGTGTGTCTCTCTCTCTCTTGGCTGTATATAAATGACCCACATGGTGTCTGTGTGTCTCTCTCTCTCTTGGCTGTATATAAATGACCCACATCGTGTGTGTGTCTCTCTCTGTCTCTGGGCTGTATATAAATGACCCACATTGTGTGTGTGTGTCTCTCCTTCTCTGGGTTGTATCGAAATGAGCCACATGGTGTGTGTGTGTGTCTCTCTCTCTGTGCTGTATATTAATGACCCACAAAACTCCTTGCTCAGCATGATAGAGCCTCCCTCAAATGGCTCGGAACGCATACTGTCCATCCGACTGCTCACCACCTCTGGTCCAGTACACCTACTCAGCATCTATGCTCCAACACTCTGCTCCGCACCTGAAGCTAAAGACCAGTTCTATGAACAACTCCATAACATCATTAGCAGCATCCCCAACACCGAACACCTATTCCTGCTGGGGGACTTGAATGCCAGGGTTGGGGCCGACCATGACTCATGGCCCTCCTGCCTTGGGCGCTATGGCGTTGGAAGGATGAATGAGAACGGGCAGAGATTGCTTGAGTTGTGTACCTATCATAACCTCTGCATCACCAACTCGTTCTTTCACACTAAACCCTGTCACCAGGTTTCATGGAGGCACCCAAGATCACGTCGTTGGCACCAGCTAGACCTCATTGTCACAAGGCGAGCCGCCTTAAACAGTGTTCAAATCACACGCAGCTTCCACAGTGCGGACTGCGACACCGACCACTCCCTGGTGTGCAGCAAGGTTAGACTCAGACCAAAGAAGTTGCATCATTCCAAGCAGAAGGGCCACCCGCGCATCAACACGAGCAGAATTTCTCACCCACAGCTGTTACAAAAATTTCTAAATTCACTTGTAACAGCCCTTCAAAACACTCCCACAGGGGATGCTGAGACCAAGTGGGCCCACATCAGAGATGCCATCTATGAGTCAGCTTTGACCACCTACGGCAAAAGTGCGAAGAGAAATGCAGACTGGTTTCAATCTCATAATGAAGAGCTGGAACCTGTCATAGCCGCTAAGCGCATTGCACTTTTGAACTACAAGAAAGCCCCCAGCGATTTAACATCCGCAGCACTTAAAGCAGCCAGAAGTACTGCACAAAGAACAGCTAGGCGTTGCGCAAACGACTACTGGCAATACCTATGCAGTCATATTCAGCTGGCCTCAGACACTGGAAACATCAGAGGAATGTATGATGGCATGAAGAGAGCTCTTGGGCCAACCATCAAGAAGATCACCCCCCTCAAATCTAAATCGGGGGACATAATCACTGACCAACGCAAACAGATGGACCGCTGGGTTGAGCACTACCTAGAACTGTACTCCAGGGAGAATGCTGTCACTGAGACTGCCCTCAATGCAGCCCAGCCTCTACCAGTCATGGATGAGCTGGACATACAGCCAACCAAATCGGAACTCAGTGATGCCATTGATTCCCTAGCCAGCGGAAAAGCCCCTGGGAAGGACAGCATTACCCCTGAAATAATCAAGAGTGCCAAGCCTGCTATACTCTCAGCACTACATGAACTGCTTTGCCTGTGCTGGGACGAGGGAGCAGTACCCCAGGACATGCGCGATGCCAACATCATCACCCTCTATAAAAACAAAGGTGACCGCGGTGACTGCAACAACTACCGTGGAATCTCCCTGCTCAGCATAGTGGGGAAAGTCTTTGCTCGAGTCGCTCTGAACAGGCTCCAGAAGCTGGCCGAGCGCGTCTACCCTGAGGCACAGTGTGGCTTTCGTGCAGAGAGATCGACTATTGACATGCTGTTCTCCCTTCGTCAGATACAGGAGAAATGCCGTGAACAACAGATGCCCCTCTACATTGCTTTCATTGATCTCACCAAAGCCTTTGACCTCGTCAGCAGACGTGGTCTCTTCAGACTACTAGAAAAGATCGGATGTCCACCAAAGCTACTAAGTATCATCACCTCATTCCATGACAATATGAAAGGCACAATTCAACATGGTGGCTCCTCATCAGAGCCCTTTCCTATCCTGAGTGGTGTGAAACAGGGCTGTGTTCTCGCACCCACACTTTTTGGGATTTTCTTCTCCCTGCTGCTTTCACATGCGTTCAAATCCTCTGAAGAAGGAATTTTCCTCCACACAAGATCAGGGGGCAGGTTGTTCAACCTTGCCCGTCTAAGAGCGAAGTCCAAAGTACGGAAAGTCCTCATCAGAGAACTCCTCTTTGCTGACGATGCTGCTTTAACATCTCACACTGAAGAATGCCTGCAGAGTCTCATCGACAGGTTTGCGTCTGCCTGCAATGAACTTGGCCTAACCATCAGCCTCAAGAAAACGAACATCATGGGGCAGGATGTCAGAAATGCTCCATCCATCAATATTGGCGACCACGCTCTGGAAGTGGTTCAAGAGTTCACCTACCTAGGCTCAACTATCACCAGTAACCTGTCTCTAGGTGCAGAAATCAACAAGCGCATGGGTAAGGCTTCCACTGCTATGTCCAGACTGGCCAAGAGAGTGTGGGAAAATGGCGCACTGACACGGAACACAAAAGTCCGAGTGTATCAGGCCTGTGTCCTCAGTACCTTGCTCTACGGCAGCGAGGCCTGGACAACGTATGCCAGCCAAGAGCGACGTCTCAATTCATTCCATCTTCGCTGCCTTCGGAGAATACTTGGCATCAGGTGGCAGGACTATATCTCCAACACAGAAGTCCTTGAAGCGGCCAACACCCCCAGCTTATACACACTACTGAGTCAGCGGCGCTTGAGATGGCTTGGCCATGTGAGCCGCATGGAAGATGGCAGGATCCCCAAAGACACATTGTACAGCGAGCTCGCCACTGGTATCAGACCCACCGGCCGTCCATGTCTCCGTTATAAAGACGTCTGCAAACGTGACATGAAATCGTGTGACATTGATCACAAGTCGTGGGAGTCAGTTGCCAGCATTCGCCAGAGCTGGCGGGCAGCCATAAAGACAGGGCTAAATTGTGGCGAGTCGAAGAGACTTAGTAGTTGGCAGGAAAAAAGACAGAGGCGCAAGGGGAGAGCCAACTGTGCAACAGCCCCAACAAACAAATTTCTCTGCAGCACCTGTGGAAGAGCCTGTCACTCCAGAATTGGCCTTTATAGCCACTCCAGGCGCTGCTTCACAAACCACTGACCACCTCCAGGCGTGTATCCATTGTCTCTCGAGATAAGGAGGCCCAAAAGAAAGAAAGAAAAAGAAAAGAACATGGTCTGTGTGTGTCTCTCTCTCTCTGGGCTGTATGTAAATGACCCACATGGTGTGTGTTTGTCTCTGTCTCTTTGGGCTGTATGTAAATGACCCACATGGTATGTGTGTGTCTCTCTCTCTCTGGGCTGTATATAAATGACCCACATAGTGTGTGTGTGTCTCTCTCTCTCTCTCTCTGGGCTGTATATAAATTACCCAGATGATTTGTGTGTGTGTGTCTCTCTGTCTCTGGGCTGTATATGAATGACCCACATTGTGTGTGTGTGTCTCTCTGTCTCTGGGCTGTATATAAATGACCCACATTGTGTGTGTGTGTCTCTCTGTCTCTGCGCTGTATATAAATGACCCACATGGTGTGTGTGTGTGTGTGTCTGTCTCTTTGGGCTGTATATAAATGACCCACATGGTGTATGTGTCTCTCTCTGTCTCTGGGCTGTATATGAATGACCCACATTGTGTGTGTGTCTCTCTCTGTCTCTGGGCTTTATATAAATGACCCACATGGTGTGTGTGTCTCTCTCTGTCTCTGGGCTGTATATAAGTGACCCACATGGTGTGTGTGTGTCTCTCTGTCTCTGGGCTTTATATAAATGACCCACATGGTGCGTGTGTCTCTCTGACTCTGGGCTGTATATGTATGACCCACATTGTGTGTGTGTGTCTCTCTGTCTCTGGGCTGTATATAAATGACCCACATGGTGTGTGTGTGTCTCTCTCTGTCTCTGGGCTGTATATAAATGACCCACATGGTTTGTGTGTGTGTCTCTCTCTCTCTGGGCTGTATATAAATTACCCAGATGATTTGTGTGTGTGTGTCTCTGTCTCTGGGCTGTATATGAATGACCCACATTGTGTGTGTGTGTCTCTCTGTCTCTGGGCTTTATATAAATGACCCACATGGTGCGTGTGTCTCTCTGACTCTGGGCTGTATATGTATGACCCACATTGTGTGTGTGTGTCTCTCTGTCTCTGGGCTGTATATAAATGACCCACATGGTGTGTGTGTGTCTCTCTCTGTCTCTGGGCTGTATATAAATGACCCACATGGTTTGTGTGTGTGTCTCTCTCTCTCTGGGTTGTATATAAATGACCCACATGGTGTGTGTGTGTCTCTCTCTCTCTTTGGGCTGTATATAAATGACCCACATGGTGTGTGTGTGTACCTCTGTCTCTGGGCTGTATATAAATGACCCACATGGTATGTGTTTGTGTCTCTCTCTCTGGGCTGTATATAAATGACCCACTTGGTGTGTGTGTCTCTCTCTCTGTCTCTGGGCTGTATATAAATGACCCACATGGTATGTCTGTGTGTCTCTCTCTCTAGGTTGTATATAAATGACCCACATGGTGTGTGTTTGTCTCTCTCTGTCTCTGCGCTGTATATAAATGACCCATATGATGTGTGTGTCTCTATCTTTCCCTGGGTTGTACATAATTGACCCACATGGTGTGTGAGTCTCTCTCTGTCTCTGGGCTGTACATAAATTACCCACATGATTTGTGTGTGTGTGTCTCTCTGTCTCTGGTCTGTATATAAATGACCCACATGGTGTGTGTGTGTGTCTCTCTCTCTGGGCTGTATATAAATGACCCACATGGTGTCTGTGTGTCTCTCTCTGGGCTGTATATAAATGACCCACATGGTGTGTGTGTGTGTCTCTCTCTCTTGGCTGTATATAAATGACCCACATCGTGTGTGTGTCTCTCTCTGTCTCTGGGCTGTATAGAAATGACCCACATGGTGTGTGTGTGTGTGTCTCTCTCTGTGCTGTATACAAATGACCCACATGGTCTGTGTGTGTGTCTCTCTCTCTGGGCTGTATATAAATGACCCACATGGTGTGTGTTTGTCTCTTTCTCTTTGGGCTGTATGTAAATGACCCACATGGTATGTGTGTCTGTCTCTCTCTCTGGGCTGTATATAAATGACCCACATGGTGTGTGTGTGTGTGTGTCTCTCTCTCTCTCTGGGCTGTATATAAATTACCCACATGATTTGTGTGTGTGTGTCTCTCTGTCTCTGGGCTGTATGTGAATGACCCACATGGTTTGTGTGTGTCTCTCTGTCTCTTTGGGCTGTATATAAATGACCCACATTGTGTGTGTGTCTCTCTGTCTCTTTGGGCTGTATATAAATGACCCACATTGTGTGTGTATCTCTCTCTGTCTCTGGGCTGTATATAAATGACCCATATGGTGTGCGTGTGTCTCTCTGACTCTGGGCTGTACATGTATGACCCACATTGTGTGTGTGTGTCTCTCTGTCTCTGGGCTGTACATAAATGACTAACATGATGTGTGTGTGTCTCTCTCTCTGGGCTGTATATAAATGACCCACATGGTGTGTGTGTGTCTCTCTCTCTCTCTGGGCTGTATATAAATGACCCACATGGTGTGTGTGTGTCTCTCTCTGTCTCTGGGCTGTATATAAATGACCCACATTGTGTGTGTGTGCTCTCTCTCTCTCTGGGTTGTATATAAATGACCCACATGGTGTGTGTGTGTGTCTCTCTCTCTCTGGGCTGTATATAAATGACCCACATGGTGTGTGTGTGTATCTCTGTCTCTGGGCTGTATATAAATGACCCACATGGTATGTGTTTGTGTCTCTCTCTCTGGGCTGTATATAAATGACCCACATGGTGTGTGTGTGTGTCTCTCTCTCTGGGCTGTATATGAATGATGCACATGGTGTGTGTGTCTCTCTCTCACTCTGGGCTGTATATAAATGACTCACATGGTGTGTGTGTGTGTGTCTCTCTCTCTGGGCTGTAGATAAATGACCCACATGGTGTGTGTTTGTCTCTGTCTCTTTGGGCTGCATATAAATGACCCACATGGCGTGTGTGTGTCTCTCTGTCTCTCTGGGATGTATGTACATGACCCACATTGTGTGTGTGTGTCTCTCCATCTCTGGGTTGTATAGAAATGACCCACATGGTGTGTGTGTGTCTCTCTCTCTCTGTGCTGTATATAAATGACCCACATGGTGTGTGTTTGTCTCTGTCTATTTGGGCTGTATGTAAATGACTCACATGGTATGTGTTTGTGTCTCTCTCTCTGGGCTGTATATAAATGACCCACATGGTGTGTGTTTGTCTCTCCACCTCTGGGTTGTATAGAAATGACCCACATGCTCTGTGTGTGTGTGTCTCTCTCTGGGCTGTATATAAATGACCCACATGGTGTTTGTTTGTCTCTGTCTCTTTGGGCTGTATATAAATGACCCACATGGTGTGTGTGTGTGTCTCTCTCTCTCTGGGCTTTATATAAATTACCCACATGATTTGTGTGTGTGTTTCTCTCTCTCTGTGCTGTATATAAATGACCCACATGGTGTGTGTTTGTCTCTGTCTATTTGGGCTGTATGTAAATGACTCACATGGTATGTGTTTGTGTCTCTCTCTCTGGGCTGGATATGAATGACCCACATTGTGTGTGTGTGTCTCTCTGTCTCTGGGCTGTATATAAATGACCCACATGGTGTGTCTGTGTGTCTCTCTCTCTAGGTTGTATATAAATGACCCACATGGTGTGTGTTTGTCTCTCTCTGTCTCTGCGCTGTATATAAATGACCCATATGATGTGTGTATCTCTATCTTTCCCTGGGTTGTACATAATTGACCCACATGGTGTGTGAGTCTCTCTCTGTCTCTGGGCTGTACATAAATTACCCACATGATTTGTGTGTGTGTGTCTCTCTGTCTCTGGTCTGTATATAAATGACCCACATGGTGTGTGTGTGTGTCTCTCTCTCTGGGCTGTATATAAATGACCCACATGGTGTCTGTGTGTCTCTCTCTGGGCTGTATATAAATGACCCAAGTGGTGTGTGTGTGTCTCTCTCTCTCTTGGCTGTATATAAATGACCCACATCGTGTGTGTGTCTCTCTCTGTCTCTGGGCTGTATATAAATGACCCACATTGTGTGTGTGTGTCTCTCCGTCTCTGGGTTGTATAGAAATGACCCACATGGTGTGTGTGTGTGTGTCTCTCTCTGTGCTGTATATAAATGACCCACATGGTCTGTGTGTGTGTCTCTCTCTCTGGGCTGTATATAAATGACCCACATGGTGTGTGTTTGTCTCTGTCTCTTTGGGCTGTATGTAAATGACCCACATGGTATGTGTGTCTGTCTCTCTCTCTGGGCTGTATATAAATGACCCACATGATGTGTGTGTGTGTGTGTCTCTCTCTCTCTGGGCTGTATATAAATTACCCACATGATTTGTGTGTGTGTGTCTCTCTGTCTCTGGGCTGTATGTGAATGACCCACATGGTGTGTGTGTGTGTCTCTCTCTCTCTGGGCTGTATATAAATGACCCACATGGTGTGTGTGTGTATCTCTGTCTCTGGGCTGTATATAAATGACCCACATGGTATGTGTTTGTGTCTCTCTCTCTCTGGGCTGTATATAAATGACCCACTTGGTGTGTGTGTCTCTCTCTCTGTCTCTGGGCTGTATATAAATGACCCACATGGTATGTGTTTGTGTCTCTCTCTCTGGGCTGTATATAAATGACCCACATGGTGTGTGTGTCTCTCTCTCTGTCTCTGGGCTGTATATAAATGACCCACATGGTGTGTGTGTGTCTCTCTCTCTCTGGGCTGTATATGAATGATGCACAAGGTGTGTGTGTCTCTCTCTCACTCTGGGCTGTATATAAATGACTCACATGGTGTGTGTGTGTGTCTCTCTCTCTCTGGGCTGTATATAAATGACCCACATGGTGTGTGTTTGTCTCTGTCTCTTTGGGCTGCATATAAATGACCCACATGGCGTGTGTGTGTCTCTCTGTCTCTCTGGGCTGTATGTACATGACCCACATTGTGTGTGTGTGTCTCTCCATCTCTGGGTTGTGTAGAAATGACCCACATGGTGTGTGTGTGTCTCTCTCTCTCTGTGCTGTATATAAATGACCCACATGGTGTGTGTTTGTCTCTGTCTATTTGGGCTGTATGTAAATGACTCACATGGTATGTGTTTGTGTCTCTCTCTCTGGGCTGTATATAAATGACCCACATGGTGTGTGTTTGTCTCTCCATCTCTGGGTTGTATAGAAATGACCCACATGGTCTGTGTGTGTGTGTCTCTCTCTGGGCTGTATATAAATGACCCACATGGTGTTTGTTTGTCTCTGTCTCTTTGGGCTATATATAAATGACCCACATGGTGTGTGTGTGTGTCTCTCTCTCTCTGGGCTTTATATAAATTACCCACATGATTTGTGTGTGTGTTTCTCTCTGTCTCTGGGCTGGATATGAATGACCCACATTGTGTGTGTGTGTCTCTCTGTCTCTGGGCTGTATGTAAATGACCCACATTGTGTGTGTGTCTCACTCTGTCTCTGGGCTGTATATAAATGACCCACATGGTGTGTGTTTGTCTCTCTCTGTCTCTGCGCTGTATATAAATGACCCATATGATGTGTGTGTCTCTATCTTTCCCTGGGTTGTACATAATTGACCCACATGGTGTGTGAGTCTCTCTCTGTCTCTGGGCTGTACATAAATTACCCACATGATTTGTGTGTGTGTGTCTCTCTGTCTCTGGTCTGTGTATAAATGACCCACATGGTGTGTGTGTGTGTGTCTCTCTCTGGGCTGTGTATAAATGACCCACATGGTGTCTGTGTGTCTCTCTCTGGGCTGTATATAAATGACCCACATGGTGTGTGTGTGTGTCTCTCTCTCTTGGCTGTATATAAATGACCCACATCGTGTGTGTGTCTCTCTCTGTCTCTGGGCTGTATATAAATGACCCACATTGTGTGTGTGTGTGTCTCCATCTCTGTGCTGTATATAAATGACCCACATGGTGTGTGTGTGTGTCTCTCTCTCTGGGATGTATATAAATGACCCACATGGTGTGTGTTTGTCTCTGTCTCTTTGGGCTGTATGTAAATGACCCACATGGTGTGTGTGTGTGTCTCTGTCTCTTTGGGCTGTATATAAATGACCCACATGGTGTGTGTGTCTCTCTCTGTCTCTGGGCTTTATATAAATGACCCACATGGTTTGTGTGTGTCTATCTGTCTCTTTGGGCTGTATATAAATGACCCACATGGTGTGTGTGTCTCTCTCTGTCTCTGGGCTGTATATAAATGACCCATATGGTGTGCGTGTGTCTCTCTGACTCTGGGCTGTATATGTATGACGCACATTGTGTGTGTGTGTCTCTCTGTCTCTGGGCTTTATATAAATGACTAACATGATGTGTGTGTGTCTCTCTCTCTGGGCTGTATATAAATGACCCACATGGTGTGTGTGTGTGTCTCTCTCTCTCTGGGCTGTATATAAATGACCCACATGGTGTGTGTGTGTCTGTCTCTGGGCTGTAAAAAATGACCCACATGGTGTGTGTGTGTCTCTCTCTCTCTGGGTTGTATATAAATGACCCACATGGTGTGTGTGTGTGTCTCTCTCTCTCTGGGCTGTATATAAATGACCCACATGGTGTGTGTGTGTATCTCTGTCTCTGGGCTGTATATAAATGACCCACATGTTATGTTTTTTTGTCTCTCTCTCTGGGCTGTATATAAATGACCCACTTGGTGTGTGTGTCTCTCTCTCTGTCTCTGGGCTGTATATAAATGACCCACATGGTATGTGTTTGTGTCTCTCTCTCTGGGCTGTATATAAATGACCCACATGGTATGTGTGTCTCTCTCTCTGTCTCTGGGCTGTATATAAATGACCCACATGGTGTGTGTGTGTCTCTCTCTCTCTGGGCTGTATATAAATGACCCACATGGTGTGTGTTTGTCTCTGTCTCTTTGGGCTGCATATAAATGACCCACATGGCGTGTGTGTGTCTCTCTGTCTCTCTGGGCTGTATGTACATGACCCACATTGTGTGTGTGTGTCTCTCCATCTCTGGGTTGTATAGAAATGACCCACATGGTGTGTGTGTGTGTGTCTCTCTCTGTGCTGTATATAAATGACCCACATGGTGTGTGTTTGTCTCTGTCTCTTTGGGCTGTATGTAAATGACCCACATGGTATGTGTTTGTGTCTCTCTCTCTGGGCTGTATATAAATGACCCACATGGTGTGTGTTTGTCTCTGTTTCTTTGGGCTGTATATAAATGACCCACATGGTGTGTGTGTGTCTCTCTGTCTCTCTGGGCTGTATATACATGACCCACATTGTGTGTGTGTGTGTCTCTCCATCTCTGGGTTGTCTAGAAATGACCCACATGGTCTGTGTGTGTGTCTCTCTCTCTCTGGGCTGTATATAAATGACCCACATGGTGTTTGTTTGTCTCTGTCTCTTTGGGCTGTATGTAAATGACCCACATGGTATGTGTGTGTGTGTTCTCTCTGGGCTGTATATAAATGACCCACATGGTGTGTGTGTGTGTCTCTCTCTCTCTCTGGGCTTTATATAAATGACCCACATTGTGTGTGTGTGTCACTCTGTCTGTTGGCTGTATATAAATGACCCACATGATGTGTGTGTGTGTGTCTCTCTCTCTCTCTGGGCTGTATATAAATTACCCACATGGTGTGTGTGTGTATCTCTGTCTCTGGGCTGTATATAAATGACCCACATGGTATGTGTTTGTGTCTCTCTCTCTCTGGGCTGTATATAAATGACCCACTTGGTGTGTGTGTCTCTCTCTCTGTCTCTGGGCTGTATGTGAATGACCCACATGGTGTGTGTGTGTGTCTCTCTCTCTCTGGGCTGTATATAAATGACCCACATGGTGTGTGTGTGTATCTCTGTCTCTGGGCTGTATATAAATGACCCACATGGTATGTGTTTGTGTCTCTCTCTCTGGGCTGTATATAAATGACCCACTTGGTGTGTGTGTCTCTCTCTCTGTCTCTGGGCTGTATATAAATGACCCACATGGTGTGTGTGTGTCTCTCTCTCTCTGGGCTGTATATGAATGATGCACATGGTGTGTGTGTCTCTCTCTCACTCTGGGCTGTATATAAATGACTCACATGGTGTGTGTGTGTGTCTCTCTCTCTCTGGGCTGTATATAAATGACCCACATGGTGTGTGTTTGTCTCTGTCTCTTTGGGCTGCATATAAATGACCCACATGGCGTGTGTGTGTCTCTCTGTCTCTCTGGGCTGTATGTACATGACCCACATTGTGTGTGTGTGTCTCTCCATCTCTGGGTTGTGTAGAAATGACCCACATGGTGTGTGTGTGTCTCTCTCTCTCTGTGCTGTATATAAATGACCCACATGGTGTGTGTTTGTCTCTGTCTATTTGGGCTGTATGTAAATGACTCACATGGTATGTGTTTGTGTCTCTCTCTCTGGGCTGTATATAAATGACCCACATGGTGTGTGTTTGTCTCTCCATCTCTGGGTTGTATAGAAATGACCCACATGGTCTGTGTGTGTGTGTCTCTCTCTGGGCTGTATATAAATGACCCACATGGTGTTTGTTTGTCTCTGTCTCTTTGGGCTATATATAAATGACCCACATGGTGTGTGTGTGTGTCTCTCTCTCTCTGGGCTTTATATAAATTACCCACATGATTTGTGTGTGTGTTTCTCTCTGTCTCTGGGCTGGATATGAATGACCCACATTGTGTGTGTGTGTCTCTCTGTCTCTGGGCTGTATGTAAATGACCCACATTGTGTGTGTGTCTCACTCTGTCTCTGGGCTGTATATAAATGACCCACATGGTGTGTGTTTGTCTCTCTCTGTCTCTGCGCTGTATATAAATGACCCATATGATGTGTGTGTCTCTATCTTTCCCTGGGTTGTACATAATTGACCCACATGGTGTGTGAGTCTCTCTCTGTCTCTGGGCTGTACATAAATTACCCACATGATTTGTGTGTGTGTGTCTCTCTGTCTCTGGTCTGTGTATAAATGACCCACATGGTGTGTGTGTGTGTGTCTCTCTCTGGGCTGTGTATAAATGACCCACATGGTGTCTGTGTGTCTCTCTCTGGGCTGTATATAAATGACCCACATGGTGTGTGTGTGTGTCTCTCTCTCTTGGCTGTATATAAATGACCCACATCGTGTGTGTGTCTCTCTCTGTCTCTGGGCTGTATATAAATGACCCACATTGTGTGTGTCTGTGTCTCCATCTCTGTGCTGTATATAAATGACCCACATGGTGTGTGTGTGTCTCTCTCTCTCTGGGATGTATATAAATGACCCACATGGTGTGTGTTTGTCTCTGTCTCTTTGGGCTGTATGTAAATGACCCACATGGTGTGTGTGTGTGTCTCTGTCTCTTTGGGCTGTATATAAATGACCCACATGGTGTGTGTGTCTCTCTCTGTCTCTGGGCTTTATATAAATGACCCACATGGTTTGTGTGTGTCTATCTGTCTCTTTGGGCTGTATATAAATGACCCACATGGTGTGTGTGTCTCTCTCTGTCTCTGGGCTGTATATAAATGACCCATATGGTGTGCGTGTGTCTCTCTGACTCTGGGCTGTATATGTATGACGCACATTGTGTGTGTGTGTCTCTCTGTCTCTGGGCTTTATATAAATGACTAACATGATGTGTGTGTGTCTCTCTCTCTGGGCTGTATATAAATGACCCACATGGTGTGTGTGTGTGTCTCTCTCTCTCTGGGCTGTATATAAATGACCCACATGGTGTGTGTGTGTCTGTCTCTGGGCTGTAAAAAATGACCCACATGGTGTGTGTGTGTCTCTCTCTCTCTGGGTTGTATATAAATGACCCACATGGTGTGTGTGTGTGTCTCTCTCTCTCTGGGCTGTATATAAATGACCCACATGGTGTGTGTGTGTATCTCTGTCTCTGGGCTGTATATAAATGACCCACATGTTATGTTTTTTTGTCTCTCTCTCTGGGCTGTATATAAATGACCCACTTGGTGTGTGTGTCTCTCTCTCTGTCTCTGGGCTGTATATAAATGACCCACATGGTATGTGTTTGTGTCTCTCTCTCTGGGCTGTATATAAATGACCCACATGGTATGTGTGTCTCTCTCTCTGTCTCTGGGCTGTATATAAATGACCCACATGGTGTGTGTGTGTCTCTCTCTCTCTGGGCTGTATATAAATGACCCACATGGTGTGTGTTTGTCTCTGTCTCTTTGGGCTGCATATAAATGACCCACATGGCGTGTGTGTGTCTCTCTGTCTCTCTGGGCTGTATGTACATGACCCACATTGTGTGTGTGTGTCTCTCCATCTCTGGGTTGTATAGAAATGACCCACATGGTGTGTGTGTGTGTGTCTCTCTCTGTGCTGTATATAAATGACCCACATGGTGTGTGTTTGTCTCTGTCTCTTTGGGCTGTATGTAAATGACCCACATGGTATGTGTTTGTGTCTCTCTCTCTGGGCTGTATATAAATGACCCACATGGTGTGTGTTTGTCTCTGTTTCTTTGGGCTGTATATAAATGACCCACATGGTGTGTGTGTGTCTCTCTGTCTCTCTGGGCTGTATATACATGACCCACATTGTGTGTGTGTGTGTCTCTCCATCTCTGGGTTGTCTAGAAATGACCCACATGGTCTGTGTGTGTGTCTCTCTCTCTCTGGGCTGGATATAAATGACCCACATGGTGTTTGTTTGTCTCTGTCTCTTTGGGCTGTATGTAAATGACCCACATGGTATGTGTGTGTGTGTTCTCTCTGGGCTGTATATAAATGACCCACATGGTGTGTGTGTGTGTGTCTCTCTCTCTCTGGGCTTTATATAAATGACCCACATTGTGTGTGTGTGTCACTCTGTCTGTTGGCTGTATATAAATGACCCACATGGTGTGTCTGTGTGTCTCTCTCTCTAGGTTGTATATAAATGACCCACATGGTGTGTGTTTGTCTCTCTCTGTCTCTGCGCTGTATATAAATGACCCATATGATGTGTGTGTCTCTATCTTTCCCTGGGTTGTACATAATTGACCCACATGGTGTGTGAGTCTCTCTCTGTCTCTGGGCTGTACATAAATTACCCACATGATTTGTGTGTGTTTGTTTCTCTGTCTCTGGTCTGTATATAAATGACCCACATGGTGTGTGTGTGTGTCTCTCTCTCTGGGCTGTATATAAATGACCCACATGGTGTCTGTGTGTCTCTCTCTGGGCTGTATATAAATGACCCACATGGTGTGAGTGTTTGTCTCTCTCTCTTGGCTGTATATAAATGACCCACATCGTGTGTGTGTCTCTCTCTGTCTCTGGGCTGTATATAAATGACCCACATGGTGTGTGTATGTCTCTCTCTCTGGGCTGTATATAAATGACCCACATGGTCTATGTGTGTGTCTCTCTCTCTGGGCTGTATATAAATGACCCACATGGTGTGTGTTTGTCTCTGTCTCTTTGGGCTGTATGTAAATGACCCACATGGTATGTGTGTGTGTCTCTCTCTCTGGGCTGTATATAAATGACCCACATGGTGTGTGTGTGCCTCTCTCTCTCTCTCTGGGCTGTATATAAATGACCCACATGGTTTGTGTGTGTCTCTCTGTCTCTTTGGGCTGTATATATATGACCCACATGGTGTGTGTGTCTCTCTCTGTCTCTGGGCTGTATATAAATGACCCACATGATGTGTGTATGTGTGTCTCTCTCTGGGCTGTCTATAAATGACCCACATGGTGTGTGTGTGTGTCTCTCTGTCTCTGGGCTGTGCATAAATGACCCACATGGTGTGTGTGTGTGTCTCTCTGTCTCTGGGCTGTGCATAAATGACCGACATGGTGTGTGTGTCTCTCTGTCTCTTTCAGCTGGATATAAATGACCCACATGGTGTGTGTGTGTCTCTCTGTCTCTTTGGGCTGTATATAAATGACCCACATGGTGTGTGTGTGTCTCTCTGTCTCTCTGGGCTGTACATAAATGACCCACATGGTGTGTGTGTGTCTCTCTCTGTCTCTGGGCTGTATATAAATGACCCACATTGTGTGTGTGTGCTCTCTCTCTCTCTGGGTTGTATATAAATGACCCACATGGTGTGTGTGTGTGTCTCTCTCTCTGGGCTGTATATAAATGACCCACATGGTGTGTGTGTGTATCTCTGTCTCTGGGCTGTATATAAATGACCCACATGGTATGTGTTTGTGTCTCTCTCTCTCTGGGCTGTATATAAATGACCCACTTGGTGTGTGTGTCTCTCTCTCTGTCTCTGGGCTGTATATAAATGACCCACATGGTATGTGTTTGTGTCTCTCTCTCTGGGCTGTATATAAATGACCCACATGGTGTGTGTGTCTCTCTCTCTGTCTCTGGGCTGTATATAAATGACCCACATGGTGTGTGTGTGTCTCTCTCGCTCTGGGCTGTATATGAATGATGCACATGGTGTGTGTGTCTCTCTCTCACTCTGGGCTGTATATAAATGACTCACATGGTGTGTGTGTGTGTGTCTCTCTCTCTGGGCTGTATATAAATGACCCACATGGTGTGTGTTTGTCTCTGTCTCTTTGGGCTGCATATAAATGACCCACATGGTGTGTGTGTGTCTCTCTGTCTCTCTGGGCTGTATGTACATGACCCACATTGTGTGTGTGTGTCTCTCGATCTCTGGGTTGTATAGAAATGACCCACATGGTGTGTGTGTGTGTCTCTCTCTCTGTGCTGTATGTAAATGACCCACATGGTGTGTGTTTGTCTCTGTCTATTTGGGCTGTATGTAAATGACTCACATGGTCTGTGTTTGTGTCTCTCTCTCTGGGCTGTATAGAAATGACCCACATGGTCCGTGTGTGTGTGTCTCTCTCTGGGCTGTATATAAATGACCCACATGGTGTTTGTTTGTCTCTGTCTCTTTGGGCTATATATAAATGACCCACATGGTGTGTGTGTGTGTCTCTCTCTCTCTGGGCTTTATATAAATTTCCCACATGATTTGTGTGTGTGTTTCTCTCTGTCTCTGGGCTGGATATGAATGACCCACATTGTGTGTGTGTGTCTCTCTGTCTCTGGGCTGTATGTAAATGACCCACATTGTGTGTGTGTCTCACTCTGTCTCTGGGCTGTATATAAATGACCCACATGGTGTGTGTTTGTCTCTCTCTGTCTCTGCGCTGTATATAAATGACCCATATGATGTGTGTGTCTCTATCTTTCCCTGGGTTGTACATAATTGACCCACATGGTGTGTGAGTCTCTCTCTGTCTCTGGGCTGTACATAAATTACCCACATGATTTGTGTGTGTGTGTCTCTCTGTCTCTGGTCTGTGTATAAATGACCCACATGGTGTGTGTGTGTGTGTCTCTCTCTGGGCTGTGTATAAATGACCCACATGGTGTCTGTGTGTCTCTCTCTGGGCTGTATATAAATGACCCACATGGTGTGTGTGTGTGTCTCTCTCTCTTGGCTGTATATAAATGACCCACATCGTGTGTGTGTCTCTCTCTGTCTCTGGGCTGTATATAAATGACCCACATTGTGTGTGTGTGTGTCTCCATCTCTGTGCTGTATATAAATGACCCACATGGTGTGTGTGTGTGTCTCTCTCTCTGGGATGTATATAAATGACCCACATGGTGTGTGTTTGTCTCTGTCTCTTTGGGCTGTATGTAAATGACCCACATGGTGTGTGTGTGTGTCTCTGTCTCTTTGGGCTGTATATAAATGACCCACATGGTGTGTGTGTGTCTCTCTGTCTCTGGGCTTTATATAAATAACCCACATGGTTTGTGTGTGTCTATCTGTCTCTTTGGGCTGTATATAAATGACCCACATGGTGTGTGTGTCTCTCTCTGTCTCTGGGCTGTATATAAATGACCCATATGGTGTGCGTGTGTCTCTCTGACTCTGGGCTGTATATGTATGACGCACATTGTGTGTGTGTGTCTCTCTGTCTCTGGGCTTTATATAAATGACTAACATGATGTGTGTGTGTCTCTCTCTCTGGGCTGTATATAAATGACCCACATGGTGTGTGTGTGTGTCTCTCTCTCTCTGGGCTGTATATAAATGACCCACATGGTGTGTGTGTGTCTCTCTCTGTCTCTGGGCTGTAAAAAATGACCCACATGGTGTGTGTGTGTCTCTCTCTCTCTGGGTTGTATATAAATGACCCACATGGTGTGTGTGTGTGTCTCTCTCTCTCTGGGCTGTATATAAATGACCCACATGGTGTGTGTGTGTATCTCTGTCTCTGGGCTGTATATAAATGACCCACATGTTATGTTTTTTTGTCTCTCTCTCTGGGCTGTATATAAATGACCCACTTGGTGTGTGTGTCTCTCTCTCTGTCTCTGGGCTGTATATAAATGACCCACATGGTATGTGTTTGTGTCTCTCTCTCTGGGCTGTATATAAATGACCCACATGGTGTGTGTGTCTCTCTCTCTGTCTCTGGGCTGTATATAAATGACCCACATGGTGTGTGTGTGTCTCTCTCTCTCTGGGCTGTATATAAATGACCCACATGGTGTGTGTTTGTCTCTGTCTCTTTGGGCTGCATATAAATGACCCACATGGCGTGTGTGTGTCTCTCTGTCTCTCTGGGCTGTATGTACATGACCCACATTGTGTGTGTGTGTCTCTCCATCTCTGGGTTGTATAGAAATGACCCACATGGTGTGTGTGTGTGTGTCTCTCTCTGTGCTGTATATAAATGACCCACATGGTATGTGTTTGTGTCTCTCTCTCTGGGCTGTATATAAATGACCCACATGGTGTGTGTTTGTCTCTGTTTCTTTGGGCTGTATATAAATGACCCACATGGTGTGTGTGTGTCTCTCTGTCTCTCTGGGCTGTATATACATGACCCACATTGTGTGTGTGTGTCTCTCCATCTCTGGGTTGTCTAGAAATGACCCACATGGTCTGTGTGTGTGTCTCTCTCTCTCTGGGCTGTATATAAATGACCCACATGGTGTTTGTTTGTCTCTGTCTCTTTGGGCTGTATGTAAATGACCCACATGGTATGTGTGTGTGTGTTCTCTCTGGGCTGTATATAAATGACCCACATGGTGTGTGTGTGTGTGTCTCTCTCTCTCTGGGCTTTATATAAATGACCCACATTGTGTGTGTGTGTCACTCTGTCTGTTGGCTGTATATAAATGACCCACATGGTGTGTCTGTGTGTCTCTCTCTCTAGGTTGTATATAAATGACCCACATGGTGTGTGTTTGTCTCTCTCTGTCTCTGCGCTGTATATAAATGACCCATATGATGTGTGTGTCTCTATCTTTCCCTGGGTTGTACATAATTGACCCACATGGTGTGTGAGTCTCTCTCTGTCTCTGGGCTGTACATAAATTACCCACATGATTTGTGTGTGTTTGTTTCTCTGTCTCTGGTCTGTATATAAATGACCCACATGGTGTGTGTGTGTGTCTCTCTCTCTGGGCTGTATATAAATGACCCACATGGTGTCTGTGTGTCTCTCTCTGGGCTGTATATAAATGACCCACATGGTGTGAGTGTTTGTCTCTCTCTCTTGGCTGTATATAAATGACCCACATCGTGTGTGTGTCTCTCTCTGTCTCTGGGCTGTATATAAATGACCCACATGGTGTGTGTATGTCTCTCTCTCTGGGCTGTATATAAATGACCCACATGGTCTATGTGTGTGTCTCTCTCTCTGGTCTGTATATAAATGACCCACATGGTGTGTGTTTGTCTCTGTCTCTTTGGGCTGTATGTAAATGACCCACATGGTATGTGTGTGTGTCTCTCTCTCTGGGCTGTATATAAATGACCCACATGGTGTGTGTGTGCCTCTCTCTCTCTCTCTGGGCTGTATATAAATGACCCACATGGTTTGTGTGTGTCTCTCTGTCTCTTTGGGCTGTATATATATGACCCACATGGTGTGTGTGTCTCTCTCTGTCTCTGGGCTGTATATAAATGACCCACATGATGTGTGTATGTGTGTCTCTCTCTGGGCTGTCTATAAATGACCCACATGGTGTGTGTGTGTGTCTCTCTGTCTCTGGGCTGTGCATAAATGACCCACATGGTGTGTGTGTGTGTCTCTCTGTCTCTGGGCTGTGCATAAATGACCGACATGGTGTGTGTGTCTCTCTGTCTCTTTCAGCTGGATATAAATGACCCACATGGTGTGTGTGTGTCTCTCTGTCTCTTTGGGCTGTATATAAATGACCCACATGGTGTGTGTGTGTCTCTCTGTCTCTCTGGGCTGTACATAAATGACCCACATGGTGTGTGTGTGTCTCTCTCTGTCTCTGGGCTGTATATAAATGACCCACATGGTGTGTGTGTGTCTCTCTCTCTCTCTGGGCTGTACATAAATGTCCCACATGGTGTGTGTATGTCTCTCTCTCTGGGCTGTATATAAATGACCCACATGGTGTGTGTGTGTGTCTCTCGGCTGTATATAAATGACCGGAATTGAGGGGGAGTTGTAGTGAGTGGTGTGTGTGTGTCTGTGTCTGTGTCTGTCTCTCTCTCTCTGGGCTTTTCTGTAAATGACCCACATTGTTTCTCTCTGTAGGTTCTGGTGCTAACTGCAGACTTTCCCTCTTTGGGTTTCGGTGAGTTGAGTGGCAGCTGCCGCAGAATTCTGGCACTGGATCAAGGTGATAGGGACCGTGAGCAGCCGTTTCTGGCAGGATACCATCCCTCAAGCTACACCTGTTCCTTGAGTTTACTGTTGATGATGTGTTTTTTCATCTTACATTGAATGTGCCGGATGGCTGGAGTGAAATGAAGATTGTTTTTCTCCTTGCATTTCTTATACCATGGCATATCCTGATTGAGTCACAGACAGGTAAAGCTGATTGATGTTTGTGTATTTAAAGCTACTGTTACATCATTTCCTGGCGAGAAAGGTCACTATTAAAAAGCATGTGGAAGTAAAAGCCAACCAGTAAGGTTTGCAGAACAGTATTCAGTGGACTATACTGATGGATGAATGTAGGTGACTGTATATCTCTAGACATTGTATTGTATATTTACCTTAGAAGCTGTGCACATTAGATAGCCTCAGTTGCTGGAGAAACATCCAAGCCTGTTTGTGAAGAATACAGTCAGAGTCAGATGCTCAGGTGGAAACTGTTTATTGCTTGCCACAGAGCTTATTACTCCTAACAATCTCCAGCTCGTGCTGGCTGGCTCTTTATATATACATCTGAGTACAAATAACGAATCAACACCTGTTCACCCTCTTACCTTTGACTGCTAGGTATTTAGCATTCATAGAATCAGAGAAAGTTTAAGGCACAGAAAGAGGCCACTTGGCCCATAATGTCTGCCAGTCAAAAAACGATCCATCTATTCTAATCCCACCTTCCAGCATTTGGTCTGTGGACCTGCAGAGTACAACACTTGAGGTGCATATCCAGATTCCTTTTGAATGAGTTGAGGGTTTCTGCCCCACCTACCTTTCAGACAGTGAGTTCCAGACCATCACCACCCTCTGGATGAAAAAGTTTTTCCTCATCTCCCCTCTAATTTTTCTACCAATCACTTTAAATCTATGCCCCCTCGTCACTGACCTCTCTAAGGTGAATAGACCCTTCACCTCCACTCGATCCAGGCCCCTCAAAATTTTGTACATTTCAGTCAGAGCTCCCCTCGGCCTTCTCTGTTCCAAGGAGAACAACCCCAGCCTATCCAATCTTTCCTCATTGCTGCATTTTTCCAGTCCTGGCAACATCCTCGTAAATCTCCTCTGTACCCTCTCCAGTGTAATTACATCCTTTCTGTAATGAGATGACCAGAACTGCACACAGTACTCAGGTTGTGGCCTAACCAATGAGTTATACCATTCCAACATAACCTCCCTGTTCTTATATTCTATACCTCAGCCAATAAATGAAAGCATTCCCGATGCCTTCTTCACTCTATCTACCTGTTATTATTAGATGCTTATCTAATTCCCTTTTGAAAATCACAATTGAATCTTCCTGCACCACACTCTCAGGCTGTGTATTCCAGATCCTGACCACTCGCTGTGTAAAATGCTTTCCTCATGTACCTTTGGTTCTTTTGTCATTCACCTTAAATTGATGTCCTCTGGTTCTAGATCCTTCTGCCAGTGGGAACAGTTTCTGTTTACTCTAGCTAGACCCCTGAAGATTTTGAAAAACATCTCAAAAACAAAAGTACAATAGTGACTAATCATTCTGGATTTCAAAAGGAGAAGTCTTGCTGGACGAGCCTCATTGAATTCTTTAAAGAGGGACCAGAGAATGTAGAGCAGGGTATTGTAGTGGATGTAATACGTCTAGATTTCCAAAAGGCCTTTGATAAAGGTGTCACATAGTAGGCTAATAAATAAGGTCAGAGTGTGCAGAGTTCGTGGATAAGTAGCAGAATGGATAGCTAGCTGGCTGCAAGACAAAAAGTAGAGAGTAGGGGTACAGGTTTTCGATTTAGAGTGGCAGAAGGTGGAAAGTAGGATCTCACAAGGATGAGTGCGAGGACAAATGTTGTTAACAATTTAGACTTTGTATTCAAATATGCAATTTTTAAATTTGCAGACAACACTAAATTGCTGGGGGAGGGTGATGGGGATATTCCACATTGAGGACTAAAACAAATTATGAAATGCCAATAAATTTGAAGAATGGGTGTATAATTGGCAAATTAATTTCAATATAGACAAGTGGGAGGTATTACATTTTGTTATGAGAAATAAGGAAGTTGCATATTAGATGGAAAATGAGAATCCAAATGTGATAGAGAGGAAAGGGATCTGAAAGAAAAAATACACAAATCACTAACAGTAGCAATGCTGATTAATAAGGCTGCAAAAAAGTGAACTAAGCACTCAGGTTTATTTCTCAAGGGATAGCACTGAAAAGCGAAGAAGTTATGTTAAATTGTATAGAACTTTGGGTCGACTACAATTGGAGTAAAAAAAAATGGCTGCCACAAGCAGCAATGTGATCATGACCAAATGATCTGGTTTTGATGATATTGATAGATAAATATTGCCCAAGAGATTAGGAGAATTGTCCCACAATTCTCTTAATTGTGGCATGGCATCTTTTACATCCACCTGAGAGGGCAGCTGGGTCTTCAGAGGAAGAGTGAGGTGTGCATTTGTCTCAGCCTGTTACATGAAATGCTGATGAGCATGAATTTATAGCCCATTGGTCTTGACAATGCAAAACTGGAGTATCAGCCTGGAAAATGGGCTCAAGTTTCTAGATTGGGGCGTGAACCTTCTGACACAGAGGCAAGAGTGCTACCAATCGAAGGTGGCTGACTATGTATACATTGGGCACCTGTCGACATAGCATGTTGTCATTGGAACATGTCCTAGTCATTTCTCCAATAGACTTATGAGCTTATTAGGAAGCCTGGGATACATCTCATCTTGGCCTGGGGATTTATCCACTTTTAAGCCCGCTAAAACATCTAATACCTCCTCCCTTTCAATGTCAATATGTTCAAGTATATCGCAATCCCCCTCCCTGATCTCTGCACCTACATCGTTGTTCTCCACAATGAAAACAGATGAAAAGTAATCATTTAAAACCTCACTCAAGTCCTCCTGCTCAACACACAAATTGTCACTTTGGTCCATAATGGGCCCTACTCTTTCCCTGGCTATCCTCTGACCCTTAATATACTTATAAAACGCCTTAGGATTTTCTTTTATCTTGCCCACCAATGTTTTTTCATGTCCCCTCTTTGCTCCCCTAATTACTTTTTGAGGTACCCACCCCCCGCTCCCCCCCCCCACCCCTACACTTTGTATACTCCTCTAATGCCTCCGCTGTTTTCAGGGTTCCAAATCTGCTATTAGCCTCCTTTTTTTTCCTGATACAATCCTCTATATCCCTTGACAACCAGGGTTCCCTGGACTTGATGGTCCTACCCTTCAACTTAACGGGTGCATGTTGGCTCTGAACTCTTACTATTTGTCTTTGAATGACTCCCGCTGATGTGATGTAGACTTTCCTACAAGTAGCTACTCCCAGTCCTCTTTGGCAAGATCCTGTTTTATCAAATTAAAATAGGCCTTCCCCCAATTCAGTACCTTTATTTCTGACCCGTCTTTGTCCTTTTCCATAACTACCTTAAATCTTACAGAGTTATGGTCACTATCCCCGAAATGCTCCCTCACTGATACTTCTACCACTTGTCCAGCTTCATTCCCTAGGTTTAGGTCCAGTACTGCCTCTTCTCTTGTTGGACTTTCTACATACTGGCTCAAAAAGCTCTCCTATATGCATTTTAAGAATTCCTCCCAATTTAAGCCTTTTGCACTAAGACTATCCCAGTTGATATTAGGTAAGTTGAAATCCCCCACTATTATTACCCTATTATTTTTACACCTCTCTGAGATTTGCCGACATATCTGCTCCTCTATCTCTCCCTGACTGTTTGGAGGCCTGTAGTACACGCCCAGCCAAATGATTGCCCCCTTTTTGTTTTTAAGTTCTACCCACATGGCCTCATTTGAGGAACCTTCGAAGATATCATCCCTCCTTACTGCAGTAATTGACTCCTTGATCAACAGTGCAATACCACCTCCTCTTTTATCCCCTCCCCTTTCACACCTGAAGATTCTATACCCTGGAATATTGAGTTGTCAGTCCTGTCCCTCCCTCAGACATGTCTCTGTGATAGCAATAATATCATAATCCCATGTGCTAATCATCACCCTCAATTCATCTGCCTTACTAGTAAGACTCCTTGCATTAAAATAGATGCAATCCAGCCTTGCATTTCTCACTTGTGCCTTAACAGGTCTATATTTGCTCTGCCTTCCAGACTGACTCAGATTCTCCTCTATATTCTACTGTGACTCATCCACTACTGTGCCTCCACTCTGTATCCCATCCGCCTGCCAAATTAGTTTAAACACCCCCCCAACAGCACCAGCAAACCTCCCAGAAAGGATGTTGGTCCTGTTCCGGTTCAGGTGCAACCCATCCATCTTGTACAGGTCCCATCTTTGCCAGAAACTGTCCCAGTGATCCAGGAACCTAAAGCCCTCCCTTCTGCACCATCTGCTCAGCCATGCATTCATCTGCTTTATCCTCCTGTTCCTATACTCACTAGCATGTGGCACCAGTAGTACAAAGAACAGTACAGCACAGGAACAGGCCATTCGGCCCTCCAAGCCTGCGCCGATCTTGATGCCTGCCTAAACTAAAACCTTCTGCACTTCCGGGGACTGTATCCCTCTATTCCCATCCTATTCATGTATTTGTCAAGATGCCTCTTAAATGTCACTATTGTACCTGCTTCCACCACCTCCCCCGGCAGCAAGTTCCAGGCACTCACCACCCTCTGTGTAAATAACTTGCCTCGCACATCCCCTCTAAACTTTGCCCCTCTCACCTTAAACCTATGTCCCCTAGTAACTGACTCTTCCACCCTGGGAAAAAGCTGCTGACTATCCACTCTGTCCATGCCACTCATAACTTTGTAAACCTCTATCATGACGCCCCTCCACCTCCGTCGTTCCAGTGAAAGCAATCCGGGTTTATCCAACCTCTCCTCACAGCTAATGCCCTCCAGACCAGGCAACATCCTGGTAAACCTCCTCTGTACCCTCTTCAAAGCCTCCACATCCTTCTGGTAGTGTGGCGACCAGAATTGCAAGCAATATTCTAAGTGTGGCCTAACTAAAGTTCTGTACAGCTGTAGCATGACTTGCCAATTTTTATACTCTGTGCCCCGACCGATGAAGGCAAGCATACCGTATGCCTTCTTGACTACCTTATCCACCTGCGTTGCCACTTTCAGTGACCTGTGGACCTGTACGCCCAGATCTCTCTGCCTGTCAATACTCCTCAGGGTTCTGCCATTTACTGTATACTTCCCACCTGCATTAGACCTTCCAAAATGCATTACCTCACATTTGTCCGGATTAAACTCCATCTGCCATTTCTCCGCCCAAGTCTCCAACCGATCTATATCCTGCTGTATCCTTTGACAATCTCCGTCACTATCCACAACTCCACCAACCTTTGTGTCGTCCGCAAACTTCCTAATCAGACCAGTTACATTTTCCTCCAAATCATTTAAATATACTACAAACAGCAAAGGTCCCAGCACTGATCCCTGCGGAACACCACTAGTCACATCCCTCCCATCCACTGCCACCCTCTGTCTTCCATGACTGAGCCAGTTCTGTATCCATCTTGCCAGCTCACCTCTGATCCCGTGTGACTTCACCTTTTGTACCAGTCTGCCATGAGGGACCTTGTCAAAGGCTTTACTGAAGTCCATATAGATAACATCCACTGCCCTTCCTTCATCAATCATCTTTGTCACTTTCTCAAAAAACTCAATCAAATTAGTGAGACACGACCTCCCCTTCACAAAACCATGCTGCCTCTCGCTAATAAGCTTGTTTGTTTCCAAATGGGAGTAAATCTTGTCCCGAAGAATCCTCTCTAATAATTTCCCTACCACTGATGTAAGGCTCACCGGCCTATAATTTCCTGGATTATCCTTGCTACCCTTATTAAACAAAGGAACAACATTGGCTATTCTCCAGTCCTCTGGGACCTCACCTGTAGCCAATGAGGATGCAAAGATTTCTGTCAAGGCCCCAGCAATTTCTTCCCTTGCCTCCCTCAGTATTCTAGGGTAGATCCCATCAGGCCCTGGGGACTTATCTACCTTAATGCTTTGCAAGACACCCAACACCTCCTCCTTTTTGATAATGAGATGACTGAGACTATCTGCACTCCCTTCCCTCGGCTCATCATCCACCAAGTCCTTCTCTTTGGTGAATACTGATGCAAAGTACTCATTTAGTACCTCGCCCATTTCCTCTGGCTCCACACATCGATTTCCTTCTCTGTCCTTGAGTGGGCAACGTTTTCCTGAGTTACCCTCCTGCTCTTTATATACGTATAAAAAGCCTTGGGATTATCCTTAATCCTATTTGCCAATGACTTTTCATGACCCCTTTTAGCCCTCCTGATTCCTTGCTTAAGTTCCTTCCTACTGTCTTTATATTCTTCAAAGGATTTGTCTGTTCCTAGCCTTCCAGCCCTTACGAATGCTTCCTTTTTCTTTGTGACTAGGCTCACAATATCCCGCATTATCCAAGGTTCCTGAAATTTGCCAAACTTATCCTTCTTCCTCACAGGAACATGCTGGTCCTGGATTCTAATCAACTGACGTTTGAAAGACTCCCACATGTCAGATGTTGATTTACCCTCAAACAGCCGCCCCCAATCTAAATTCTTCAGTTCCTGCCTAATATTGTTATAATTAGCCTTCCCCCAATTTAGCACCTTCACCCGAGGACTACTCTTATCCTTATCCATAAGTACCTTAAAACTTACGGAATTATGGTCACTGTTCCCGAAATGCTCCCCTACTGAAACTTCCACCTCCTGGCCGGGCTCATTCCCCAATACCAGGTCCAGAATGGCCCATCCCTAGTTGGACTATCTACATATTGTTTCAAGAAGCCCTCCTGGATGCTCCTTACAAATTCTGCCCCATCCAAGCCCCTGGCACTAAGCGAGTCCCAGTCAATATAGGGGAAGTTAAAATCACCCACCACTACAACCCTGTTACCTTTACATCTTTCCAAACTCTGTCTACATATCTGCTCCTCTACCTCCCGCTGGCTGTTGGGAGGCCTGTAGTAAACCCCCAACATCGTGACTGCACCCTTCCTATTCCTGAGCTCCACCCATATTGCCTCGCTGCACGACCCCTCTGAGGTGTCCTCCCGCAGTACAGCTGTGATATTCTCCTTAACCAGTAATGCAACTCCTGCACACCTGTTCCATCCCCCTCTATCCTGCCTGAAGCTTCTAAATCCTGGAACATTTAGCTGCCAATCCTGTCCTTCCCTCAACCAAGTCTCTGTAATAGCAACAACATCATAGTTCCAAGTACTAATCCAAGCTCTAAGTTCATCTGCCTTACCTGTTATACTTCTTGCATTGAAACAAATGCACTTCAGACCACCAGTCCCGCTGTGCTCAGCAACATCTCCCTGCCTGCTCTTCCTCTTAGTCCTAATGGCCTTATTTACTAGTTCCCCCTCATTTATTTCACTTGCTGTCCTACTGCTCTGGTTCCCACCCCCCTGCCACACTAGTTTAAACCCTCCCGAGTGACGCTAGCAAACCTCGCAGCCAGGATATTTGTGCCCCTCCAGTTTAGATGCAACCCTACCTTCTTGTTCAGGTCCCATCTGTCCCTGAAGAGATCCAGAGATTGCAACCTTTGAGGTCCTGCTTTTTAATTTGCTACGAAGCTCCCTAAATTCTTGTTGCAGGACCTCATCCCTCTTTCTCCCTTTGTCGTTGGTACCAATGTGTATCACTACCTCTGACTGCTCCCCCTCCCCCTTCAGAATGTCCTGCAGCTGCTCCGTGACATCCTTGAGCCGAGCACCAGGGAGGCAACATACCATCCTGGAGTCACGTTTGCGGCCACAGAAACGCCTGTCTGTACCCCTTACTATAGAATTCCCCACCATGATAGCTCTTCCACCCCTTTTCCTCCCCTGCTGTGCAGCAGAGCCCTCCATGGTGCCACAAACTTGGCTGTTGCTGCTTTCCCCTGGGAGATCATCCCCCCCCCCAACAGTATCCAAAGCAGTATATCTGTTTGAGAGGGGGATGGCCACAGGGGACTCATGCACTACCTTCCTGCACCTACTACTCCGTCTGGTGGTCACCCATCCCTTTTCTGCCTGTGCAGCCATTACCTGCAGTGTGACCACCTCACTAAACATGCTATCCACGACTTCCTCAGCATCGCAGATACTCCACAGTGAATGGAAGTGTCCCTGATTTCCCACATCATGCAGGAGGAGCATATCACAGAGCTGAGCTCTCCTGTCATGACTTACCTTTAGATCAATTAGTTACTCCCTTAATTAAAAAATACTAATTCCACTCGGGGCCTTGTTCTACCCACTACAATCTAAAGTCCTTAATAAGTCACACTGAATTAAAAAAAACACTTTAGTAGTACTCAACTTATCACAAGAGGTTTTTTTTAACAACAAAAAAAAACTTTCCCTTTTTTTTAAGCTATTTAACTGCACTGACAGCTGCTACTCACTCAAACAATCACCTTGCAGATTTCCCGTTTTTTCGAGTCTCAGCGAGCACCAAGAGAGAGAGCAGGTCCACCAGCCGCCGTCACTCCTGTCTTCAGGTAAGTACAAAGAGTGAGGGCTTCGAGGCTCACGCTCTCTATTACAGCTCCCACTCCAGATCAGCTTCCGCCCAGGTCCGCCAGCCGCTCCTGTTTCCAGGTAAGTGAGGGCCTCGAGCCCCGTGCTCTCTATTACAGCTCCCACTCCAGATCAGCTTCCGTCCAGGTCCGCCAGCAACCGCTCCTGTCTTCAGGTAAGTGAGGGCCTCGAGCCCCGTGCTCTCTTTTACAGCTCCCACTCCAGATCAGCTTCCGTCCAGGTCCGCCAGCCACCGCTCCTGTCTTCAGGTAAGTGAGGGCCTCGAGCCCCGTGCTCTCTTTTACAGCTCCCACTCCAGATCAGCTTCCGTCCAGGTCCGCCAGTCGCTCCTGTTTCCAGGTAAGTGAGGGCCTCGAGCCCCGTGCTCTCTATTACAGCTCCCACTCGGGATCAGCTTCCGCCCAGGTCCGCCAGCAACCGCTCCTGTTTCCAGGTAAGTGAGGGCCTCGAGCCCCGTGCTCTCTATTACAGCTCCCACTCCAGATCAGCTTCCGTCCAGGTCCGCCAGCCGCTCCTGTTTCCAGGTAAGTGAGGGCCTCGAGCCCCGTGCTCTCTATTACAGCTCCCACTCCAGATCAGCTTCCGCCCAGGTCCGCCAGCCGCTCCTGTTTCCAGGTAAGTGAGGGCCTCGAGCCCCGTGCTCTCTATTACAGCTCCCACTCGGGATCAGCTTCCGCTCAGGTCTGCCAGTCACTCCTGTCTTCAGGTAAGTGAGGGCGTCGAGCCCCGTGCTCTCTTTTACAGCTCCCACTCCAGATCAGCTTCCGTCCAGGTCTGCCAGTCACTCCTGTCTTCAGGTAAGTGAGGGCTTCAAGCCCCGTGCTCTCTTTTACAGCTCCCACTCCAGATCAGCTTCCGTCCAGGTCTGCCAGTCACTCCTGTCTTCAGGTAAGTGAGGGCCTTGAGCCCCGTGCTCTCTTTTACAGCTCCCGCTCCGGATCAGCTTCCGCCCAGGTCTGCCAGTCACTCCTGTCTTCAGGTAAGTGAGGGCCTTGAGCCCCGTGCTCTCTTTTACAGCTCCCGCTCCGGATCAGCTTCCGCCCAGGTCTGCCAGTCACTCCTGTCTTCAGGTAAGTGAGGGCCTTGAGCCCCGTGCTCTCTTTTACAGCTCCCGCTCCGGATCAGCTTCCGCCCAGGTCTGCCAGTCACTCCTGTCTTCAGGTAAGTGAGGGCCTTGAGCCCCGTGCTCTCTTTTACAGCTCCCGCTCCGGATCAGCTTCCGCCCAGGTCTTCCAGTCACTCCTGTTTTAAGGTAAGTGAGGGCCTCGAGCCCCGTGCTCTCTTTTACAGCTCCCGCTCCGGATCAGCTTCCGCCCAGGTCTTCCAGTCACTCCTGTCTTCAGGTAAGTGAGGGCCTCGAGCCCCGTGCTCTCTTTTACAGCTCCCACTCCGGATCAGCTTCCGCCCAGGTCTTCCAGTCACTCCTGTCCAGGTAAGTGAGGGCCTTGAGCCCCGTGCTCTGTTTTACAGCTCCTGCTCTGGATCAGCTTCCGCCCAGGTCTGCCAGCTGCCGCTTCCTATTCAGGAAGAGAATTCCAAAGACTCTCAACCATCTGAGAGAAAAAATTTCTCCTCATCTCTGTCTTAAATGTGCGACCCCTTAGTTTTTAAGCAGTCCCTGGTCTAGATCAGGGTTGTCCAACCTTTTCAGGCGGAAGGCCACATTACTAGTTTTGCTCGGTCCGGGGGACAGTGAACAAAGTTCAAAAGATAAAGGCATTAAAAATTTATCTTACTCATAAAAACAACAACAAATGTGCATTTTTGTGAAGAAGCTTTAAATGAGAGGACTCATTTATTGACTGACTTTCTCGTCACTATTTTGCAGATTGATTTAGTGACATACCTGGCATTGTTTTGGCTTGCATAGATAGCCAATCTCTGCCCACACAGTTAATGTAGCGATGCAGAGTATTCTGCGTAGATGTCCATCTGCCATGAGAGACCTTGACCTCTCACTCCCCCTCTCACCACACTGTGTGTTTGTGTGTGTCTCATCAGTTTTGTGCAGAAGATGCAGGGGGAATATGAGGAAGCACTTTTTTTTTTAAGCAGCAGCATTTTTAATGACCTGGAACTCACTGCCCACAAGGGTGGTGGAAATGGAGACGATCACTGACTTCAAGAGGAAGTTGGATGGCCATCTGAGAGAAGTAGACTTGCAGGGCTGTGGGATTGAGCCAGGGAGTGGGACTGATGCATAGCCCCATGGAGTGCAGAAATGGACTCGATGGGCAGAATGGTGTCCTGCTGTGCCTTAAATAAATGACTCTATGACTCTCCCTCCCCCGGTCTGTCTTCCTCTTCCCCCTCACCACTCTCCCTGTCCCTCTCACCCACCTCTCTATCCATCCCCCGTGTCTCCAGTGTTTCCTCCTCCCCACTCAGTGTTCCCTGCTCAGTCTTCCCTGTTCCCTGCTTAGTGTTTCCCGCTCAGTGTCCCTGCTCTCTCTGTTCCCCCCCTCCTCCCTCCCCTCTCTCCCTCTCTGTCTCCTCTCCCTCTGTCCTCACACTCTCTCTCTCTGTTCCCCCTCCCTGACCCCCCTCCTCTCTCTCCCTGTCCCCCCCGTTGTCTCTCCCTCTCCCTGTCCCCCCTCCTCTTTCTCCCTGTTCCCCCTCCTCTCTCTCTCTCTCTCTCTCTCTCTGTCTTGGTCCCCCCCACTCTCTCTCTCTCTGTAGCACTCCCTATTATCTCCCGCCACCCCTCTCCCTGCTCCTCACTTTCCTCTCCCTGCTCCTCACTTTCCTCTCCCTGTCTCCCCCTCTCTCCCTGTCCTCCCCCTCTCTCCCTGTCTCCCCCTCTCTCCCGCCATCGCACTCCCTGTCCTTCCCCTGTCTCCTCCTCTCTTTCCCCCTCTCTCTTTCCCCCTCTCTCTTTCCCCCTCTCTCTTTCCCGCTCTCTCTTTCCCCCTCTCTCTCACTTTCCCCCACCTTTTTCCTGCACCCCCATCTCTTTCCCCCTCCAATCTCTCTCCCCCTCTCTATCTCTCATTCCCCCTTCTCTTTCAGCTCCCTTTCTTTCCCCCTCTCTCTTTCCCCTCTCTCTTTTCCCCTCTCTCTTTTTCCCTATCTCTCTTTCCCCTCCCTCTCTCTGCCTCCTCCCTCTCTCTGCCCCCTCCCTCTCTCTGCCCCCTCCCTCTCTCTTCCCCCTCACTCTCACTTTCCCCCACCTTTTTCCTGCACCCCCATCTCTTTCCCCCTCCCAATGTCTCTCCCCCTCTCTATCTCTCATTCCCCCTTCTCTTTCAGCTCCCGTTCTTTCACCCCCCTCTCTTTCAGCCCTCCCTCTTCCCCCTGTCTCTTTCCGCCTCTTTTTCTGCTCTTTTCCTCTCACTCTCTCTTCCCCCCTCTCTCGTCCCCCGACTCTCTCTCTTAACCCCGTCGCTCGTTCCCCCCCGCTCGTTCCCCCCCCGCTCGTTCCCCCCCCGCTCGTTCCCCCCCGCTCGTTCCCCCCCGCTCGTTCCCCCCCCGCTCGTTCCCCCCCACTCGTTCCCCCCCCCCCGCTCGTTCCCCCCCGCTCGTTCCCCCCCCGCTCGTTCCCCCCCCGCTTGTTCCCCCCCCCGCTCGTTCCCCCCTCCCCGCTCGTTCCCCCCCGAACGTTCCCCCCCGCTCGTTCCCCCCGCTCGTTCCCCCCGCTCGTTCCCCCCGCTCGTTCCCCCCGCTTGTTCCCCCCGCTCGTTCCCCCCCTGCTCGTTCCCCCCCCGCTCGTTCCCCCCCGCTTGTTCCCCCCCCGCTTGTTCCCCCCCCGCTCGTTCCCCCCCGCTCGTTCCCCCCCGCTCGTTCCCCCCCCGCTCGTTCCCCCCCCGCTCGTTCCCCCCCCGCTCGTTCCCCCCCCGCTCGTTCCCCCCCGCTCGTTCCCCCCCCGCTCGTTCCCCCCCCGCTCGTTCCCCCCCAGCTCGTTCCCCCCCAGCTCGTTCCCCCCCAGCTCGTTCCCCCCCGCTTGTTGCCTCCCGCTCGTTCCCCCCTGCTCGTTCCCCCCCAGCTCGTTCCCCCCCAGCTCGTTCCCCCCCGCTCGTTACCTCCCGCTCGTTCCCCCCCCGCTCGTTCCCCCTCTCTCTTCCCCCCTTTATCTTTCCCCTCTCTCTTCCCCCCTCCCTCTCTTCCCCCCTCCCTCTCTTCCTTCCTCCCTCTCTTCCTTCCTCCCTCTCTTCCCCCCTCCCTCTCTTCCCCCCTCCCTCTCTTTCCCCCTCCCTCTTTCCCCCTCCCTCTTTCCCCCTCCCTCTTCACCCCCTCTCTCTTTCACCCCCTCTCTCTTTCCCCCCCTCTCTCTTTCCCCCTCTCTCTTTCCCCCCTCTTTCTTTCCCCCCTCTTTCTTTCCCCCCTCTCTCTTTCCCCCTCTCTCTTTCCCCCTCTCTCTTTCACCCCCTCTCTCTTTCACCCCCTCTCTCTTTCCCCCCACCCTCTTTCACCCCCTCTCTCTTTCCCCCTCTCTCTTTCCCCCTCTCTCTTCACCCCCTCTCTCTTTCACCCCCTCTCTCTTTCACCCCCTCTCTCTTTCCCCCCTCTCTCTTTCCCCCCTCTTTCTTCCCCCCTCTCTCTTCCCCCCTCTCTCTTTCCCCCTCTCTCTTTCACCCCCTCTCTCTTTCACCCCCTCTCTCTTTCCCCCCACCCTCTTTCACCCCCTCTCTCTTTCCCCCTCTCTCTTTCCCCCCTCTCTCTCTTCCCCCCTCTCTCTTTACCCCCTCTCTCTCTTCCCCCTCTCTCTTTCCCCCCTCTCTCTCTTCCCCCCTCTCTCTCTTCCCCCCTCTCTCTTTCCCCCCTCTCTCTTTCCCCCCTCTCTCTCTTCCCCCCCTCTCTCTTTCCCCCCTCTCTCTCTTCCCCCCCTCTCTCTTCCCCCCCTCTCTCTTTCCCCCCTCTCTCTCTTCCCCCCTCTCTCTCTTCCCCCCTCTCTCTTTCCCCCCTCTCTTTTACTCCCCTCTCTCTTTTACTCCCCTCTCTCTTTCCCCTCCCTCTTTCCCCCTCCCTCTTTCCCCCTCCCCCTTTCCCCCTCCCTCTTTCCCCCTCCCTCTTTCACCCCCCTCTCTTTCACCCCCCTCTCTTTCCTCCTCTCTCTTTCCCGCCTCTCTCTTTCCCGCCTCTCTCTTTCCCGCCTCTCTCTTTCCCCCTCTCTCTTTCCCCCTCTCTCTTTCCCCCCTCTCTTTTACCCCCTCTCTCTTTCCCCGCTCCCTCTTCTCTCTCCCTCTCTCTTCCCCCCCTTTCTCCTCTCTTCCCCCTCGTACTTCACCCCCCTCGTACTTCGCCCCCCTCGCACTTTGCCCCCTCGCACTTTGTCCCCTCGCACTACCTCCTCTCTCTCTCTTCCCGCCTCTCGCTCGTTCCATCCTTTCCCCCATCTCATTGCCCCCCTCTATCTCATTGCCCCCCTCTATCTCATTCCCCTTCTCTCTCTTTCCCCCCTCTCTTTCACCCCGCCCTCTTTCACCCCCACTCTCTTTCCCCCCTCTCTCTTTCCCCCTCTCTCTTTTTCCCCTCTCTCTTTCCCCCCTCTATCTTTCCCCCCTCTCTCTTTCCCCCTCTCTCTATTTCCCCCCTCTCTCTTTCACCTCTCCTTCTCCTTCCCCCAGACCTTCCCCTCTACTTCCCCCATTTCCTTCCCACAGTTCTCTCTTCCACCCCTCCTTCCTTCCTCTCTCTTTTCCCCTCTCCTCCCCTACTCTGTCTCTTCAACGCCCCGCACTTTCCCCGCCGCTCTTTCCCCGCCGCACTTTCCCCGCCGCACTTTCCCCGCCGCTCTTTCCCCGCCGCTCTTTCCCCTCCGCTCTTTCCCCCCTGGTCTTTCCCCCCCCGCTCTTTCCCCCCTCTGCTCTTCCCCCCACCCCGCTCTTCTACCCCCCCTTCTCTCCATTTCCCACTCTCCCTCTCTTTTCCCCCTTTCATTACCCCCTCTCTCATTCCCCCTCTCTCTCTCATTCCCCCTCTCTCTCTCATTCCCCCGCTCTCTGTCATTCCCCCCCTCTCTCTCATTCCCCTCTCTCTTTCCCCTCTCTCTTTCCCCTCTCTCTTTCCACTCTCTCCCTTTCTCCTCGATTGCTTTCCCCACTCTCACTTTCCCCCACCGCTCTTTCCCCCCCGCTCGTTCCCCCGCTCGTTCCCCCCCGCTCTTTCCCCCCCGCTCTTTCCCCCCCCCGCTCTTTCCCCCCCTGCTCTTTCCCCCCCGCTCTTTCCCCCCTCTGCTCTTTTCCCCCCCCCCGCTCTTTCCCCCCCTTCTCTCCATTTCCCACTCTCCCTCTCTTTTCCCCCTTTCATTACCCCCTCTCTCATTCCCCCTCTCTCTCTCATTCCCCCTCTCTCTCTCATTCCCCCGCTCTCTGTCATTCCCCCTCTCCCTCTCATTCCCCTCTCTCTTTCCCCTCTCTCTTTCCACTCTCTCCCTTTCTCCTCGATTGCTGCTTTCCCCACTCTCACTTTCCCCCACCGCTCTTTCCCCCCCGCTCTTTCCCCCCCGCTCTTTCCCCCCCGCTCTTTCCCCCCCGCTCTTTCCCCCCGCTCTTTCCCCCCCGCTCTTCCCCCCCCGCTCTTTCCCCCCGCTCTTTCCCCCCCGCTCTTTCCCCCCCGCTCTTTCCCCCCTCGCTCTTTCCCCCCGCTCTTTCCCCCCGCTCTTCCCCCCCCGCTCTTCCCCCCCGCTCTTTCCCCCCCCGCTCTTTCCCCCCCGCTCTTTCCCCCCTTCTCTCCCTTTCCCACTCTCCCTCTCTTTTTCCCCTTTCATTACCCCCCTCTCTCATTCCCCCTCTCTCTCTCATTCTCCCTCGCTCTCTCATTCCCCTCCCTCTTTCCCCTTTCTCTTTCCACTCTCTCCCTTTCCCCTCTATTGCTTTCCCCACTCTCGCTTTCCCCACTCTCGCTTTCCCCGCTCTTTCCACCCCTGCTCTTTCCACCCCTGCTCTTTCCCCCCTGCTCTTTCCCCCCCGCTCTTTCCCCCCCGCTCTTTCCCCCCCGCTCTTTCCCCCCCGCTCTTTCCCCCCCGCTCTTTCCCCCCCGCTCTTTCCCCCCCCCGCTCTTTCCCCCCCCGCTCTTTCCCCCCCAGCTCTTTCCACCCCCCGCTCTTTCCCCCCCCGCTCTTTCCCCCCCGCTCTTTCCCCCCCGCTCTTTCCCCCCCCGCTCTTTCCCCCCCTCTCTCTTTCCCCCTCTCTCTTCACCCCCTCTCTCTTCACCCCCTCTCTCTTTCCCCCCTCTCTCTTCCCCCCCTCTCTCTTTCCCCCTCTCTTTTACTCCCCTCTCTCTTTCCCCCTCCCTCTTTCCCCCTCCCTCTTTCCCCCTCCCTCTTTCCCCCTCCCTTTTTCCCCCTCCCTCTTTCCCCCTCCCTCTTCCCCCTCCCTCTTTCCCCCTCCCTCTTTCACCCCCCTCTCTTTCCTCCTCTCTCTTTCCCGCCTCTCTCTTTCCCGCCTCTCTCTTTCCCGCCTCTCTCTTTCCCCCTCTCTCTTTCCCCCTCTCTCTTTCCCCCCTCTCTTTTACCCCCTCTCTCTTTCCCCGCTCCCTCTTCTCTCTCCCTCTCTCTTCCCCCCCTTTCTCCTCTCTTCCCCCTCGTACTTCGCCCCCCTCGCACTTTGCCCCCTCGCACTTTGCCCCCTCGCACTACCTCCTCTCTCTCTCTTCCCGCCTCTCGCTCGTTCCCATCCTTTCCCCCATCTCGTTGCCCCCCTCTATCTCATTGCCCCCCTCTATCTCATTCCCCTTCTCTCTCTTTCCCCCCTCTCTTTCACCCCGCCCTCTTTCACCCCCACTCTCTTTCCCCCCTCTCTCTTTCCCCCCTCTCTCTTTTTCCCCTCTCTCTTTCCCCCTCTCTCTTTCCCCCCTCTCTCTTTCCCCCTCTCTCTATTTCCCCCCTCTCTCTTTCACCTCTCCTTCTCCTTCCCCCAGACCTTCCCCTCTACTTCCCCCATTTCCTTCCCACAGTTCTCTCTTCCACCCCTCCTTCCTTCCTCTCTCTTTTCCCCCTCTCCTCCCCCTACTCTGTCTCTTCAACGCCCCGCACTTTCCCCGCCGCACTTTCCCCGCCGCTCTTTCCCCGCCGCTCTTTCCCCGCCGCACTTTCCCCGCCGCACTTTCCCCGCCGCTCTTTCCCCGCCGCTCTTTCCCCGCCGCTCTTTCCCCGCCGCTCTTTCCCCTCCGCTCTTTCCCCCCTGGTCTTTCCCCCCCCGCTCTTTCCTCCCTCTGCTCTTTCCCCCCCCCTTCTCTCCATTTCCCACTCTCCCTCTCTTTTCCCCCTTTCATTACCCTCTCTCTCATTCCCCCTCTCTCTCTCATTCCCCCTCTCTCTCTCATTCCCCCGCTCTCTGTCATTCCCCCCCTCTCTCTCATTCCCCTCTCTCTTTCCCCTCTCTCTTTCCACTCTCTCCCTTTCTCCTCGATTGCTTTCCCCACTCTCACTTTCCCCCACCGCTCTTTCCCCCCCGCTCTTTCCCCCCCGCTCGTTCCCCCCCGCTCGTTCCCCCCCGCTCTTTCCCCCCCGCTCTTTCCCCCCCGCTCTTTCCCCCCCGCTCTTTCCCCCCCCGCTCTTTCCCCCCCCGCTCTTTCCCCCCCCGCTCTTTCCCCCCCTGCTCTTTCCCCCCCGCTCTTTCCTCCCCCGCTCTTCCCCCCCGCTCTTTCCTCCCCCGCTCTTCCCCCCCCGCTCTTCCCCCCCCCGCTCTTCCCCCCCCGCTCTTTCCGCCCCGCTCTTTCCCCCCCGCTCTTTCCCCCCCGCTCTTTCCCCCCCGCTCTTTCCCCCCCGCTCTTTCCCCCCCGCTCTTTCCCCCCGCTCTTTCCCCCCCGCTCTATCCCCCCGCTCTTCCCCCCCCGCTCTTCCCCCCGCTCTTCCCCCCCCGCTCTTCCCCCCCCCGCTCTTCCCCCCCCCGCTCTTCCCCCCCCCGCTCTTCCCCCCCCCGCTCTTCCCCCCCCGCTCTTCCCCCCCCCGCTCATCCCCCCCGCTCATCCCCCCCGCTCTTCCCCCCCCCGCTCTCTCCCCCCCTCGCTCTCTCCCCCCTCGCACTTCCCCTTCTCTCTCTTTCCCCCTTCTCTCCCTTTCCCACTCTCCCTCTCTTTTCCCCCTTTCATTACCCCCTCTCTCTCTCATTCTCCCTCTCTCTCTCATTCCCCCTCTCTCTATCATTCCCCCTCTCTCTATCATTCCCCCTCTCTCTATCATTCCCCCTCTCTCTCTCTTTCCCTCTCTCTTTCCCTCTCTCTCTCTTTCCCTCTCTCTCTCTTTCCCTCTCTCTCTTTCCCTCTCTCTCTTTCCCCCTCTCGCTCTTTTCCCCTTGCTCTTTTCCCCCTCACTCTTTCCCCCCTCTCTCCCCACCCTCTATCCTTCCACCTCTCTCTCTCTTTCCACCTGTCTCTCATTCCCCACTCCCTCTTTCCCCCTCGCTCTTTTCCCCCCTCGCTCTTTTCCCCCCTCGCTCTTTTCCCCCCTCGCTCTTTTCCCCCCTCGCTCTTTTCCCCCCTCGCACTTTTCCCCCCTCGCACTTTTCTCCCTAGCACTACCCCCTCTCTCTCTTTCCCACTCTCCCTCTCTTTCCCCCCGGACTTGTCAGCCCGCAGCTCCAACAATTTGCTCAGTACCACTTCCTTGGTGATTGTAATTTTCTTGAGTTCCTTCCTCCCTTCCATTTCCTGATTTACAGCTGTTTCTGGGATGTTACTTGTATCCCCTGTGGAGAAGACTGATGCAAAATACCTTCTGAATTCATCTGCCATCTCCTTATTTTCCTTTATTAATTCCCCAGACTCACTATAGCACTAACACTCACTTTATTAACTCTTTTCTTCTTTAAATATCTTTAGAAATTCTTGCTATCTGTTTTTATATTTCTAGCCAGCTTTCTCTTGTACTCTAATTTTTCCCTCCTTATTAATTTTATAGTCATTCTTTGTTACTTTTTATATTCGGTCTAATCTTCTGACCTGCCACCCATATTTGTGCAATTATATGCTATTTCTTTAAGTTTGATACTATCTTTAACTTTTTTAGTTAACCACGGATGGTATGTCCTCTCTTTGGAATTTTTCATTTTCGTTGGAATATATCTATTCTGTGTAATCTGAAATATCCCCTTAAATGTCTGCCACTGCATCTATATTGACCTATCCCTTAACCTACTTTGCCAGTTCACTTTGCTAGCTCTGCTTTCATGCCCTCATAATTGTGCTTATTTAAGTATAAAATATTACTCTTAGACCCACTCTTCTCTCCCTCAAACAGAATGTAAAATTCAACCATATTATGATCACTGCTGCCTAGGGGGCACCTTCACTATGAGGTCATTAATTAATCCGATCTTGTTGCACAATACCAGGTCTCGTATTGCCTGCTCTCTTGTTGGCTCCAGAATGTGCTGTTCTTAGAAACTATCCGGAAAACTAACTTAATTGAATTCTTTGAGGAAGTAACAAGGAGGATTGATGAGGGTAGTGCTGTAGAAATGGTCTACATGGATTTTAGTAAGGCATTTGACAAGGTCCTGCATGGCAGACTGGTCAGTAAAATGAAAACCCATGGAATACAGGGGAATGTGGCAGGTTGGATCCAAAATTGGCTTAGTGGCAGGAAACAAAGAACAGTCGTTCTCGAAAGAACACTTTATAGAGTTATGAGAAGCAGAGTTGACGTTTCGGGTCAGTGACCCTTCTTTGGAACCCCAGTTCAACCCCAGTTGGAACTGGGGTTCCAAAGAAGGGTCACTGACCCGAAACGTCAACTCTGCTTCTCTTTCCACAGATGCTGCCAGACCTGCTGAGTGGTTCCAGCATTTCTTGTTTTTATTTCAGATTTCCAGCATCCGCAGTATTTTGCTTTTACTTTATAGTGTTGATTTGAATTAATTTATAGTTTCCCTCCTTACCAAACTCCCATGTTCACTCTCTGCCCTCCAGCAGCACTCATTGCAGACAAGAGTCCCCTGAATTTATACTCTCTGAAAACAACGATGTGCAAGCTTTGCTAGAGCTCAGAAAGCAGTTTAAGCTAACTATAGCTAATCTCAGAGAGCTTGCATACCCCCTGTTTAAAATTGTAAGAAATTTAACTTGCCTCTTAAACAGTAATTTTAGTTAATTGCTAAATGTAAACAAAGTAAAAACTCAATTTTAGAGAGATTAACCCTTAAAATCCCCTCACTTATCAAACTCCCTTCGTCACACACTGTGCCCTCCAGAGGCACTCAGTGCAGTAATTAGAAGGCTATGAAGACAGAGTTGACTAAAGTGGACTGGGAAAATAACTTAAAAGGTAAGACAGTAGAGAAGCAATGGCAGGCATTTAAGGAAATATTTCTTAACTCTCAACAAAGATATATTCCATTGAGAAAGAAAGACTATGAGCAAGGTGCACCATCTGTGGCTAACGAAGGAAGTTAATGGTATCAGATTGAAATAAATGGTGTACAATGCTGCAAAAATTAACAGTAGGCCAGAAGATTGGGAAAATTTCAGAAACCAGCAGAAGTTGACTAAACTAAACTAAAGAGGGAGAAATTAGAGTGAGAAAGAAAACTAGCAAGAAATATAAAAACTGGCATAAAAGCTTCTACAAATATACAAATAGGAAACGGGTAGCTAAAGTAAGTGTTGGTCTCTTGGAGGATGATACTGGGGAATTAATAATGGGAAACGAGGGAATGGCAGAGACTTTGAGCAAGTATTTTTCAACTACCTTCTCATTAGAAGACACAAAATGCATCCCTAGAGTAGCAGAAAATCAAGGGACAAAATGGAAGGAGGAAGTTAAAAATCACTGTCACTAGAGAAGTACTTGGAAAATTAGTGGAACTAAAGGCTGACAAGTCCCCTAGACCTGATGGCCTACATTCTAGGGTCTTAAAAGAAGTGGCAGCAGAGATAGTGGAAGCATCTTCCAAAATTCTCTAGATTTTGGAAAGGTCCCAGCGGATTGGCAAATGTAACATGTCTATTCAAAAAACGGCGGGGTGGGGGTGCAGGGGTGGTGGGCCACAGAAAGGAGGAAACTATAGGCCAGTTAGCTTAACCTCTGTCGTTGGGAAAATGTTAGAAACCATTATTAAGGAAGTAGTGGCAGGACACTTAGAAAATCATAATACAATCAGGCAGAGTCAACATGGTTTTATAAAAGGAAAATCGTGTTTGATAAATTTATTAGCGTTCTTTGAGGATGTAACTTGCAAGGGGATAAAGTGAAAGCTGTAGATGTTGTTTGCTTGGATTTCCAAAAGGTGCCATATAAAAGGTTACTACACAAGATAAGAGCTCATGGTGTTGAGGGGAAAGCTGGGATTGCTCTCCCTGGAGCTAAGGAGATTGAGGGGAGATTTAATAGAAGATATATAGGGCGGTGCAGTGGTTAGCACCGCAGCCTCACAGCTCCAGCGACCCTGGTTCGGTGCTGGGTACTGCCTGTGTGGAGTTTGCAAGTTCTCCTAGTGACCACGTGGGTTTCCGCCGGGTGCTCCAGTTTCCTCTCTCAGCCAAAGACTTGCAGGTTGATAGGTAAATTGGTCATTGTAAATTGCCCTTAGTGTAGGTAGGTGGTAGGAGAATTGAGGGAAGGTGGGGATGTGGTAGGGAATATGGGATTAATGTAGGATTAGAATAAATGGGTGGGTGATGGTTGGCACAGACTCGGTGGGCCGAAGGGCCTGTTTCAGTGCTGTATCTCTCTATGACTCTATACAAGATTATAACAGGCTTAGATAAGTTAGACAAGGAAAACCTCTATGCATTAACTAATGGTACAAGGGCTAGGGGTATGATTGAAGGTTTTGGGCACCTTGCAGGTGGGCATTGGGCATGAGAGTGGGGTGGGAGGGGGAGGGGTGTTGAAATGGCAAGCAACCAGAAGCTCGGGATCATGCTTTCAGACTGAGCGGAGATGTTCCGCAAAGCGATCACCCAATCTGCGTTTGGTTTCCTCAGTGTAGAGGAAATTGCATTGTGAGCAACATCAGTGAACATCACCGCAAGCTCAAGGAACAGCACCTCATTTTCCAATTAGGCAGTCTTCAGCCTTCTGGACTGAACATTGAGTTCAATAATTTCAGAGCACGACTGGCCCCTTTTATTATTTTATTTTGTTTTATCGGTTTTTTTGCCATGTGCCTGCCTTAAACTGGGTTTTCATGTTTGTGCTTTTGGCTAGGGCTGTTCATTATTCTGTCATTAACACTTCCTCTGCACAAATGCTTTGTCTTTCACCACAGCATTAACACACTCTCTTTGCCTTTGCCCCAAGACATCCTTATCAGTTAATCTCTCTGGCCCTCTGTCCTATCACACACCTTTCCCTTTGTTCTCTTTCCTCCTCACTCCCGCTTTACTTGCTTAAAACTTATTACATTTCTCACCTTTGCCATTTCTGATGAAAGGTCACAGACATGAAACGTTAACTCTTTTTCTCTCTCTACAGATGCTGCCACACCTGCTGAGTATTTCCAGCACTTTCTATTTTTATTTCAGACAGGGTAATGTTAGCTAAAATACAGTTAGAAACTCGAATTGGAATTCCAGAGGGAAGAGAAGGAAAAAGAGAGAACTTTCCAGAAGGAGAAGGAGGAAAGGGAGCTAAGGCAGTTTTAATTAACTAGGGAGCAACATGGTAACCCCAGTGAAAGCATGGCCAGTGTGGAAGCTACCCTTAGCTCAGAGCTGTGTGCTGAGCTTTTAAAGTTCTCCCAGTTGATTCTGAAGTTCAGTGAGGGAGATGTGGAAGCATTTTTTTGTCACTTTTGAAAAGCTTGCAAGACAGTTGAAATGGCCGGTCGAGAGCTGGACCCTGCTGTTATAAAGCAAGTTAACAGTAAAAGTCCATGAGGTTTATTCACTGTTGCCAGATGAAAGTTCACCAGATTATGAATTGACTAACAATCCTATCCTCAGGGCATATGAGTTAGTACTGGAAATGTACCACCAGAAATTCCAAACCCTCCAGAAACAAGCTGATCAAACTGACCTCAAGTTTGAAAGAAGTAAGCAGCTGGCTTTTGACCAGTGGTTGAGGGCTCTTAAAGTACAGCCCACATATGAAAACCTCAGAGAGGAGATTCTTCTAGAGGAATTTAAAAGCTCATTTTCCCTTTCTATTAAAACCCACGTAGAGGAACAAAGGGTTCACAGAGCTGTGCAGGCCGCAGTTCTGGCTGATGAATTTGCTCTCATATATAAGTCCGTATCCCAAGGGAAACCCTTCCCTAGTCACCCCCACAACTCCGAAAAGGATAAAAGGTGGGAGGGTGAAAGGAGTTCAAACAGCCCTGGGCAAGAAAGGAAAGCTGGACACACAGGGGGCCCTCCTCAAACTGAAAAAGATGGTGCTGAGAGCAGGAGTGAGACCCGAAGACCTGTGTGTTTCCACTGTAACAAAGTAGGCCACCTCTGAGCTGAGAGCTGGAATTATGGGGAAAGCCTGTAGGACTCATCAGGGCACACCAGACCAGTGCAGGAGAAGAGACCCCGATGGAAAGCACAGAAGAGCAGGATGTGATTTAACTGCAACAACAGTAAGACCAAGGAAACATATTGCTGTGGGTGCAGGAAAATTTAACCAGATCTCTGAAGGTTATCAGGATTTTTTATCCAAAGCGAGAGTAACCCCATACCTTTCGAGTGAGGCAAGCAAGCCCATCGTCACACTCAGGGAAAGAGGAGCCACCAGCTCCCTTCTACTGGGAAAAGACATGACCTTTCCCCCAGAGAGTACAGTGAATGCCTGAGTGGTAGTGAATGGTATCGGAGGGCAGGGATTGCCTGTACCTTTATATCGGGTGCACTTGGCATGCGATCTAGTTTCTGAACTGGTGACTGTGGGGATTGTCCCTGGTTTGCCTGTGGACAGGGTCGACCTGCTTCTGGGTAATAATCTGGCAGGGGCGAAGGCGATAGCTCCCCCAGTAGTAATAGAGAGAGACTGAAAGAGGTCTGAGAGATGGGGTAGTTGCAGGAGGCGGTCCCCTGAATATCCCCTGATTATGTGGTGACTCGGGCCATGGCCAAACCAGCTCCCACAGAGGAGACTGCACTGGTGCTGCAGACAGATGACCATGCTGTCTGGTTGTCTGAAACCTTCTTTGGGGAACCAAGGAATGGGTCAAATAATCCTTCCTAATTGATGATTCGCAAGCCGAGCCAGTATCAAAGAAAACCAAAGTACTGCGGATGCTGGAAATCTGAAATAAAAACACAAAGTAAGTAAACACAAGTAAAGGACCATTGTCATTTCTGATGAGAGGTCACAGACATGAAATGTTAACTTTGTTTCTCTCTCCACAGATGCTGCCAGACTTGCTGAGTATTTCCAACACTTTCTATTTTTATTCCAGTATTAAAGAAGTTAGCCAGACTGCCCAAACCGAAATTGAAGCAGAGGGAGACCCTGAGTGCTACTATTAAAAGAAGTGGAGACCTCCTCACAGACCTGTGGATAAAGAGTGGACAGTGGTTCACCAGAAAGTGGTGCCGCCGAGGTACCGTAGAGAAATATTAAGAAAGGTCCATGAGCTGACAATGGCTGTGCATGCCAGTGTACGAAAAACCAAAGCCTGCATAAGAATGGCCAAAACTCCACAAAGATGTGATGAAGTTCTGTAAAACTTGCCACGTGTACCAACATGGGACCCCGAACCTGCAGTAAAACCTACACCCCTCATTCCCATACTGGCTTTTGGGGAACCCTCAGCAGAGTGCTGGTGGATTGTGAGGGACCCCTTCCGAAAACAAAAGGGGACAGACAAGCACAGGTCTGGCAGACAGTTGGGAAGGAAGGGGATGAAAAGGATAGTGAGGACAGGTTAAAGAAGGGCTGGGAGGATTCCCAAATGTAACCCCCTACTGTCCCAGCCAACCATGAAACGTAAGAAAAATTAGACCCTACATGTTCCGATGTAAACGCAGGCTGCTAACAGCATTTACAGAAACCTGCAGGGATAAGGAAAGTTCAAAAAAGGCAAAACTACAGTGATGGCGATGTCTCACCTAGTCGAAGTGCCGCAGGGGAGTGCAGTGGAAGCTGGACAGATATCTGCGAGCAGGCATGTCCCAGAGGACATGGGAGCAATTAGCAAACAGTCCCTTCCCACAGTAAAGAGAAAAAGAAAACAAAAATGCTCTAAAGTAAGCAGCCGTTGTGTGACTCACCAGAACCCTAAAAGTGAGATCAGGGTAGATCTATCACTGCAGAACCCCATGAATAGGGCCTAAGCTCAAAGCTAATCAAATCGAACAATTACACTTCAGATTCCAGCAAGAACAAAGGCCCAGAGGAAATCTCAGACACATCACTGGGGCTTCAAACCAATTTATTACCCAATACCAATATAGGGAGAGAAATTATCAAGGTACTGAAACCTGAATGGTAAAAGCCAGATGTTACAGAAACAGCAGTTGAGGGGTTGTGGCTTGTACATAAAGGAGAACTTGCCTCAAGCAATAATGGAAAGCTGCAGAGCCCACGGTTCACCAGTAACCACATGTTTATTGAGATGCCCATCCCCAGGTTATTACAAACTAATACCAAAGAAACTTTCAACTCATATGACAACACATAAACATCCCAGACAGACTCCAAGAGAAAAGGAAATTAAATCAGCATTGCTGTTGCAGAGAAAAACCATCTGTAGCCATTCTAAGATACATGGATGAATTTGAGAGTGAATGAAAAATGCATGTGTTTTTTTTCCCCTTTTCCACTCCTTTAATGAAATGCTACCATTGTCGCATTTCATTCTGCGTGTCACAGAGTTGTCATGAAAACCCTATATACCAAAGGGGAAATATTAATTTCATTGGTTGAAACCATACATTTGACTTCGAATGGACAAATCTTACAAGTAACTTTTAAAAAAACTGACAGCCAAGATGGTCACTGTAGCCAGTAAGACTAAGAGGAAGAGCAGGAAGGGAGATGTTGCAGAGCACAATGGGACTGGTGGTCTAAAGTGCATTTGTTTCAATGCGAGAAGTATAACAGGTAAGGCAGATGAGCTTAGAGCTTGGATTAGTACTTGGAACTATGATTTTGTCGCTATTACAGAGACTTGGTTGAGGGAAGGACAGGATTGGCAGCTAAATGTTCCAGGATTTAGAAGCTTCAGGCAGGATAGAGGGGGATGTAAAAGGGGTGGGGGAGTTCCATTACTGGTTAAGGAGAATATCACAGCTGTACTGCGGGAGGACACCTCAGAGGGGTCATGCAGCGAGGCAATATGGGTGGAGCTCAGGAATAGGAAGGGTGCAGTCATGATGTTGGGGATTTTCTACAGGCTTCCTAACAGCCAGCGGGAGGTAGAGGAGCAGATATGTAGACAGAGTTTGGAAAGATGTAAAGGTAACAGGGTTGTAGTGGTGGGTGATTTTAACTTCCCCTATATTGACTGGGACTCGCTTAGTGCTAGGGGCTTGGATGGGGCAGAATTTGTAAGGAGCATCCAGGAGGGCTTCTTGAAACAATATGTAGATAGTCCAACTAGGGATGGGGCCATTCTGGACCTGGTATTGGGGAATGAGCCCGGCCAGGTGATCGAAGTTTCAGTAGGGGAGTATTTTGGGAACAGTGACCATAATTCCACCAGTGTTAAGGTACTTGTGGATAAGGATAAGAGTAGTCCTCGGGTGAAGGTGCTAAATTGGGGGAAGGCTAATTCTAACAATATTAGGCAGGAACTGAAGAATTTAGATTGGGGGCGGCTGTTTGAGGGTAAATCAACATCTGACATGTGGGAGTCTTTCAAACGTCAGTTGATTAGAATCCAGGACCAGCATGTTCCTGTGAGGAAAAAGGATAAGTTTGGCAAGTTTCGGAAACCTTGGATAACGCGGGATATTGTGAGCCTAGTCAAAAAGAAAAAGGAAGCATTCGTGAGTGCTGGAAGGCTAGGAACAGACAAATCCCTTGAGGAATATAAAGACAGTAGGACGAAACTTAAGCAAGGATTCAGGAGGGCTAAAAGGGGTTATGAAAAGTCATTGGCAAACAGGATGAAGGAAAATCCCAAGGCTTTTTATACTTGTATAAAGAGCAAGAGGATAACTAGGGAAAGGGTTGGCCCACTCAAGGACAGAGAAGGGAATCCATGTGTGGAGCCAGAGGAAATGGGCGAGGTACGAAATGAGTACTTTGCATCAGTATTCACCAAAGAGAAGGACTTGGTGGATGATGAGCCTAGGGAAGGGAGTGTAGATAGTCTCAGTCATCTCATTATCAAAAAGGAGGAGGTGTTTGGCGTATTGCAAATCATTAAGGTAGATAAGTCCCCAGGGCCTAATGGGATCTACTCCAGAATACTGAGGGAGGCAAGGGAAGAAATTGCTGGGGCCTTAACAGGATTCTTTGCATCCTCATTGGCTATGGGTGAGGTCCCAGAGGACTGGAGAATAGCCAATGTTGTTCCTTTGTTTAAGAAGGGTAGCAAGGATCATCCAGGAAATTATAGGCCAGTGAGCCTTACGTCAGTGGTCGGGAAATTATCAGAGAGGATTCTTCGGGACAGGATTTACTCCGATTTGGAAACAAACTAACTTATTGGCCAGAGGCAGCATGGTTTTATGAAGGGGAGGTCGTGTCTCACTAATTTGATTGAGTTTTTTGAGGAAGTGATGAAGATGATTGATGAAGGAAGGGCAGTGGATGTTATCTATATGGACTTCAGTAAAGCCTTTGACAAGGTCCCTCATGGCAGACTGGTACAAAAAGTGAAGTCACACGGGGTGTGAGCTGGCAAGAAGGATACAGAACTGGCTCGGTCATAGAAGACAGAGGGTAGCAGTGGAAGGGTGCTTTTCTGAATGGAGCGATGTGACTAGTGGTGTTCTGCAGGGATCAGTGCTGGGACCTTTGCTGTTTGTAGTATATATAAATGATTTGGAGGAAAATGTAGCTGGTCTGATTGATAAGTTTGCGGACAACACAAAGGTTGGTGGAGTTGCGGATGGTGATGAGGTTTGTCAGAGGATACAGCAGGATATAGATCGGTTGGAGACTGGGCGGAGAAATAGCAGATGGAGTTTAATCCTGACAAATGTGATGTAATGCATTTTGGAAGGTCTAATGCAGGTGGGAAGTATACAGTAAATGGCAGAACCCTTAGGAGTATTGACAGGCAGAGAGATCTGGGCGTACAGGTCCACAGGTCACTGAAAGTGGCAACGCAGGTGGATAAGGTAGTCAAGAACGGATACGGCATGCTTGCCCTCATCGGTCGGGGCATAGAGTATAAAAATTGGCAATTCATGCTGCAGCTGTACAGAACTTTAGTCAGGCCACACTTAGAATATTGAATGCAATTCTGGTCGCCACACTACCAGAAGGACGTGGAAGCTTTGGAGAGGGTACAGAAGAGGTTTACCAGGATGTTGCCTGGTATGGAGGGCATTAGCTATAAGGAGAGGTTGGATAAATCCGGATTGTTTTTACTGGAACAATGGAGATGGAGGGGTGACATGGTAGAGGTTTACAAAGTTATAAGCGGCATGGACAGAGTGGATAGTCAGAAGCTTTTTCCCAGGGTGGAAGAGTCAGTTACTAGGGGACATAGGTTTAAGGTGAGAGGGGCAAAGTTTAGAGGGGATGTGCGAGGCAAGTTCTTTACACAGAGGGTGGTAAGTGCCTGGACCTGCTGCCGGGGGAGGTGGTGGAAGCAGGTACGATAGCGACGTTTAAGAGGCATCTTGATAAATACATGAATAGGATGGGAATAGAGGGATACGGACCCCGGAAGTGCAGAAGGTTTTAGTTTAGGCAGGCATCAAGATCGGTGCAAGTTTAGAGGGCCGAATGGCCTGTTCCTGTGCTGTACTGATCTTTGTTCTTTGTTCAATTTACATTTGAAACACCAGACAATCAAACTGGAGATGACAAGTTTAGCCAGAACACTTGGGTGCTCTCAGTGATTAAATTACCTAAAATGGCCTTATCAACATAGTCATCAAAGCCATCCACACCCATTGACTTTAAAAGAGCCAACCCCCGCCACCCGCCCCCTTCCCCCCCACCCCCCCCAAGTGTGACTGAACATCTTGAGGCATGTCGCACCTTGAATCTCAGAGAAGATTCCAGAAAAACCTCATTTTAAAAAAAGGGGCTTGATAGTGTCATGTGACTGCCTGCTCAACTCTGGAGAAACTGTGAGCTTTGTCACACACACAAAGCACAGAGGAGTAACTGAAAAACCAGCAATGAAGCTGCTCTCTCTCTCTTCTCAGCAAGTATCAAGAGGAGATCTGGCTGTGACTGGGAACCCCCACAAGCCTACAGACCGCCAAAGCCAGCAACCAGGAAGTGAGAATCAACCCACTCTTCTGCCTTCAGGAGCCCTGAGCAAAGCAAGCCCACTACCATGCACTTGGCCCAGTGAAGAGTTCAGAAAAAAAATTTTCAGCTGCGGACTATTCAACTCACAAACTATATTTAAATTCCATTTATTCCAGACTTTAATCCAACCACCAAATCTGTTTTCCCTCTGTGATCTATTTGTGTGTGAATCTTGTGTGAATGTGTGCTTGAATGCGTAGGGAATTTTTAACCGGGTTACTGTCAACATATGAACATACAAATAAGGAGCAGATGTAGGCCAATCAGCCCCTCGAGCCTGCTCTGCCATTCAATAAGATCATGGCTGATCTGTTTGTGTCTCAAATTCCACACTCCCATCTATTTCCCGAGAACCTTTTATTCCCTTCCCTACCTCCGCCTTAAAAATATTCAATGACCCCGCCTCCACCACCTTCTGAGGCAGAGAGTTCCAAAGTCGCTCAGAGAAAGAAATTCTCATCTGAAAGGGCGATCCCTAATTTTAAAACAGTCCCCCTAGCTCTGGACTCACCCACAAGAGGAAACATCCTTTCCACATCCACCTGGTCAAGACTGTTCAGGATCTTACTTACTTTGGCAGGGTTGTAGTGGTGGGTGATTTTAACTTCCCCTATATTGACTGGGACTCACTTAGTGCTGGGGCTTGGATGGGGCAGAATTTGTAAGGACCATCCAGGAGAGATTCTTGAAACAATATGTAGATAGTCCAACAAGGGAAGGGGCCGTACTGGACCTGGTACTGGGGAATGAGCCCGGCCAGGTGGTCAAAGTTTCAGTGGGGGAGCATTTCGGGAGCAGTGACCATAATTCCACAAGTGTTAAGGTACTTGTGGATAAGAGTAGTCCTCGGGTGAAGGTGCTAAATTGGGGGAAGGCTAATTATAACAATATTAGGCAGGAACTGAAGAATTTAGATTGGGGGCGGCTGTTTGAGGGTAAATCAACATCTGACATGTGGGTGCCTTTCAAACATCAGTTGATTAGAATCCAGGACCAGCATGTTCCTGTGAGGAAGAAGGATAAGTTTGGCAAGTTTCGGGAACCTTGGATAACGAGGGATATTGTGAGCCTAGTCAAAAAGAAAAAGGAAGCATTCGTAAGGGCTAGAAGGCTGGGAACAGACGAAGCCCTTGAGGAATTTAGATTTTAGATTTAGATTTAGAGATACAGCACTGAAACAGGCCCTTCGGCCCACTGAGTCTGTGCCGACCATTAACCACCCATTTATACTAATCCTACACTAATCCCATATTCCTACCACATCCTCACCTGTCCCTATATTCCCCTACCACCTATCTATACTAGGGGCAATTTATAATGGCCAATTTACCTATCAACCTGCAAGTCTTTTGGCTGTGGGAGGAAACCCACGCAGACACAGGGAGAACTTGCAAACTCCACACAGGCAGTACCCAGAATTGAACCCGGGTCGCTGGAGCTGTGAGGCTGCGGTGTTAACTGCTGCGGTGCTAACCACTGCGCCACTGTGCCGCCCTAAATTTAAATATATAAAGAAAGTAGGAAGGAACTTAAGCAAGGAGTCAGGAGGGCTAAAAGGGGTCATGAAAAGTCATTGGCAAACAGGATTAAGGAGAATCCCAAGGCTTTTTATACGTATATAATGAGCAAGAGGGTAACCAGGGAAAGTGTTGGCCCACTCAAGGACAGAGGAGGGAATCTATGCGTGAAGCCAGAGGAAATGGGTGAGGTACTGAATGAGTATTTTGAATCAGTATTCACCAAAGAGAAAGACTTGGTGGATGATGAGTCTAGGGAAGGGAGTGTAGATAGTCTGGGTCATGTCGTCATCAAAATGGAGGAGGTGTTGGGCGCCTTGAAAAACATTAAGGTAGATAAGTCCCCAGGGCCTGATGGGGTCTACCCTAGAATACTGAGGGAGGCAAGGGAGGAAATTGCTGGGGCCTAGACAGAAATCTTTGTATCCTCATTGGCTGCAGGTGAGGTCCCAGAGGACTGGAGAATAGACAATGATGTTCCTTTGTTTAAAAAGGGTAGCAAGGATAATCCAGGTAATTATAGGCCGGTGAGCCTTACGTCAGTGATAGGGAAATTATTAGAGAGGATTCTTCGGGGCAGTATATAGCCCCATTTGGAAACAAATGGACTTATTAGTGAGTCATAGAGAGATACAGCGTGAGAGGCAACATGGTTCTGTGAGGGGAGGTCGTGTCTCACTAACTTGATTGAGTTTTTTGAGGAAGTGACGAAGATGATTGATGAAGGAAGGGCGGTGGATGTTATCTATATGGGCTTCAGTAAAGCCTTTGACAAGGTCCCTCATGGCAGACTGGTACAAAAGGTGAAGTCACATGGGATCAGAGGTGAGCTGGCAAGTTGGATACAGAACTGGCTCAGTCATAGAAAACAGAGGGTGGTGTTCTGCAGCGATCAGTGCTGGGACCTTTGCTCTTTGTAGTATATATAAATGATTTGGAAGAAAATGTAGCTGGTCTGATTAGTAAGACTGCGGACGACACAAAGGTTGGTGGAGTTGCGGACAGTGATGAGGATTGTCAGAGGATACAGCAGGATATAGATCGGTTGGAGACTTGGGCGGTGAAATAGCAGATAGAGTTTAATTCGGACAAATGTGAGGTAATGCATTTTGGAAGATCTAATGCAGGTGGGAAGTATACAGTAAATGGCAGAACCCTTAGGAGTATTGACAGGCAGAGAGATCTGGGTGTACAGGTCCACAGGTCACTGAAAGTGGCAACGCAGGTGGATAAGTTCGGCAAGAAGGCAAATGGCATGCTTGCCTTCATCGGTCGGGGCATAGAGTATAAAAATTGGCAAGTCATGCTGCAGCTGTACAGAACTTTAGTTAGGCCACACTTAGAATATTGCGTGCAATTCTGGTCGCCACACTACCAGAAGGATGTGGAGGCTTTGGAGAGGGTACAGAAGAGGTTTACCAGGATTTTGCCTGGTCTGGAGGGCATTAGCTATGAGGAGAGGTTGGATAAACTCGATTGTTTTCACTGGAACGACGGAGGTGGAGGGGCGACATGATAGAGGTTTACAAAGTTATGAGTGGCATGGACAGAGTGGATAGTCAGAAGCTTTTTCCCAGGATGGAAGAGTCAGTGACTAGGTGCCGTAGGTTTAAGGTGAGAGAGGCAAAGTTTAGAGATGTGCGAGGCAAGTTCTTTCCACAGAGGGTGGTGCGTGCCTAGAACTTGTTGCCGGAGGAGGTGGTGGAAGCAGGTACAATAGCGACATTTAAGAGGCATCTTGACACGTGCATGAATAGGATGGGAATAGAGGGATACGGACCCCGGAAGTGCAGAAGGTTTTACTTTAGACAGGCATCAAGATCGGCGCAGTCTTGGAGGGCTGAATGGCCTGTTCCTGTTCTGTACTGTTCTCTTTTACCTTGTTCATCTTCATTGCTTTCTATTTCCCTCCTGGTGTTTGATAAGGTATCTACCAAAACTTGTTTTCACAGCCACATCTCCTTCCTCAGTGACTGTCTCCGGCTCCGACTTATTCCATGTGGATTCCAACTGTAGTTTCACCCATCATGTTTTGAAACCATCCAGGATCACAGGTATCTCCGAGAAATACAACGTTCCTCGGACTGCTACTCTCACCACATCCTGAGATCCACACTCAGTACCATGCGCCGCCACATGTACACACTGAACCTCTCTCTCCAGCAGCACCGTCTCACCTTATCTCAAAGCTGTTTTACTCCGCAGTTTCATTTCATCTTACGTCTCATCCGACGCATTAACAAAAAACTTTTTTTCTTCCTTTCAGGTGTTAAGGAACGCAAGCTCCAGCAGCTGATGGGGACTAATGCCCCTCCAGATCCTCCCTCCGCTTCACTTCCCTCTGACTCCACCCCTTCTGATCTGACCCCTTGCCGTGCATTCACTATACCCTCTGACCTCCCCCTCTCTGATGCTGAGTGTTCTATACTCAGCAAAGGTCTCAGTTTTATCCCCTAACGCCCCCACCTCAATGAATTTCGCGCTCGGCATGACGTTGAGCTCTTCTTCCGTCGCCTCCGCCTCCGGGCTCACTTCTTTGACCAGGAGTCCTGCCCTCGACCAGCAGACCCATTCACCCGCCTCCAGCATTTTCCCTCTACCTCTTACCCGCTCTTGATCTCTTCATTGAAAACTGTCGGCGAGACATTGGTCGTCTTAAATACTCTGCCCCCCTCACTCACTCTAACCTGTCCCCCTCTGAACTTGAGGCACTCCGTTCTCTCAGGTCGAACCCCGACATGGTCATCAAACCTGCAGACAAGGGTGGTGCTGTTGTCATATGGCGTACCGACCTCTACCTTGCAGAAGCTCAACGCCAACTCACGGACACTTCTTCCTACCTCCCTCTGGACCATGACCCCACAACCGAACATCAAGCCACCGTCCAAAGGACTGTCACTGACCTCATCTCCTCTGGAGATCTTCCCTCTACAGCTTCCAACCTCATAGTCCCACAACCCCGGACAGCCCGCTTCTACCTCCTTCCCAAAATCCACAAACGGGACTGTCCCGGCAGACCCATTCTGTCAGCCTGCTCCTGCCCCACTGAACTTATTTCTTCCTATCTGGACTCTATCTTTTCTCCGCTGGTCCAGTCTCTTCCCACCTACATCCGTGACCCTTCTGACGCCCTACGTCATTTTGACAATTTCCAGTTTCCTGGTCCCTACCGCCTCCTCTTCACTATGGACATCCAATCGCTCTACACCTCCATCCCCCACCAGGATCGTTTGAGGGCTCTCCGCTTCTTCCTGGAACAGAGGCCCAACCAGTCCCCATCCACCACCACCCTCCTCCACCTGGCTGAACTTGTTCTCACATTGAACAACTTCTCCTTCAACTCCATGCACTTCCTTCAAGTAAAAGGTGTCGTTATGGGTACCCGCATGGGTCCTAGTTATGCCTGTCTTTTTGTGGGATATGTCGAGCATTCTTTGTTCCAGTCCTACTCAGGCCCCCTCCCCCAACTCTTTTTCCGGTACATTGATGACTGTATCAGTGCCGTTTCCTGCTCCCGCCCCGAACTGGAAAACTTTATCAACTTTGCTTCCAATTTCCACCCTTCTCTCACCTTTACATGGTCCATCTCTGACACTTCCCTTCCCTTCCTCGACTTCTCTGTCTCCATCTCTGGGGATAGGTTGTCTACTAATATCCATTATAAGCCCACCGACTCCCACAGCTATCTCGACTACACTTCTTCACACCCTACCTCCTGCAAGGACTCCATTCCATTCTCCCAGTTTCTCCGTCTCCGACGCATCTGCTCTGATGATGCTACCTTCCATGATGGTGTTTCTGATATGACCTCCTTTTTCCTCAACCGAGGATTTCCCCCCACTGCAGTTGACAGGGCCCTCAACCGTGTCCGACCCATTCCCCGCACCTCTACCCTCACCCCTTCCCCTCCCTCCCAGAACCGTGACAGGGTTCCCCTTGTCCTCACTTTTCACCCACCAGCCTCCATATCCAAAGGATCATCCTCCGCCATTTCCGCCACCTCCAGCGTGATGCCACTACCAGTCGCATCTTCCCCTCCCTTCCCCTGTCAGCATTCCAAAGGGATTGTTCCCTCCGCGACACCCTGGTCCACTCCTCCATTACCTACCCCCACCACCTCGTCCCCGTCCCAGGGCACCTTCCCCTGCAATCGCAGGAGGTGTAATACCTGCCCATTTACCTCCTCTCTCTTCACTATCCCAGGCCCCAAACACTCCTTTCAGGTGAAGCAGCGATTTACTTGTACTTCTTTCAATGTAGTATACTGTATTCACTGCTCACAGTGTGGTCTCCTCTACATTGGGGAGTTCAAACGCAGACTGGGTGACCGCTTTGCGGAACATCTCCGCTCAGTCCGCAAGCAGGACCCTGAGCTTCCAGTTGCTTGCCATTTCAACACTACCCCCTACTCTCATGCTCACATCACTGTCCGGGGATTGCTGCAGTGTTCCAGTGAACATCAACGCAAGCTCGAGGAACAGCATCTCATTTACCGATTGGGCACACTACAGCCTGCCGGACTGAACATTGAGTTCAATCATTTCAGAGCATGACAGCCCCCCATTTTACTTTCATTTTTAGTTATTTTTTCTTCCTTTTTTTTACATTCTTTTTTACATTTTTTACAATCCTTTTTTTTGCATTTATTTCATTTCATCTTCGTTTGTTCAGTTTGCTTACCCACTGTTTTTTTTTGCACTTGCTGCTGTTCAATATTCAGTGTATTCACACCTAATCTGTACTAATGCTTTGTCTTTCAACACACCATTAACATATTGTTTGCCTTTGCTCCGTGACCTTTTGGTCAGCTATGTGGCCTGGTCCAATCTAGACCTCCTTTTGTTATCTCTTGCCCCACCCCCACATCACTTGCTTATAACCTGTGACTTTTCTAATATTTGTCAGTTCCGAAGAAGGGAGACTGACCCGAAACGTTAACTCTGCTTCTCTTTCCACAGATGCTGCCAGACCTGCTGAGTGGTTCCAGCATTTCTTGTTTTTATTTCAGATTTCCAGCATCCGCAGTATTTTGCTTTTATCCCAGCAATTTCTACCTTTGCCTCCCTCTGTATTCTGGGGTAGATCCCATCAGGCCCTGGGGACTTATTTACCTTAATGTTTTGCAAGACACCCAACACCTCCTTTTTGATAATGAGATGACTGAGACTATCTACACTCCCTTCCCTCGGCTCATCATCCACCAAGTCCTCCTAAATTACTCATTTAGTACCTCGCCCATTTCCTCTGGCTCCACACATAGATTCTGTTCTCTGTCCTTGAGTGGGCCAACCCTTTCCCTAGTTACCCTCTTGCTCTTTATATACGTATAAAAAGCCTTGGGATTATCCTTCATCCTGTTTGCCAATGACTTCTCATGACCCCTTTTAGCCCTCCTGAATCCTTGCTTAAGTTCCTTGCTACTGTCTTTATATTCCTCAAGTGCTTCATCTGTTCCTAGCCTTCCAGCCCTTACAAATGCTTCCTTTTTCTTTTTGACGAGGCTCACAATATCCCGCGTTATCCAAGGTTCCCGAAACTTGCCAAACTTATCCTTCTTCCTCACAGGAACATGCTGGTCCTGGATTCTAATCAACTAACGTTTGAAAGGCACCCACATGTCAGATGTTGATTTACCCTCAAGCAGCCGCCCCCAATCTAAATTCTTCAGTTCCTGCCTAATATTGTTATAATTAGCCTTCCCCCAATTTAGCACCTTCCCCGAGGACTACTCGTCTCCTGATCCACAAGTACCTTAATACTTATGAAATTATGGTCACTGTTCCCGAAATGCTCCCCTACTGAAACTTCGACCACCTGGTCGGGCTCATTCCCCAATACCAGGTCCAGTACGGCCCCATTGTCGTCTGCAAAGGGACTTGGATAGGTTGCAGTGCTGGGCTGAAAAGTGGCAGATGGAGTTTAACCCTGAAAAGTGTGAGGTCGTCCATTTTGGAAGGACAAACACGAATGCAAAATACTGGGTTAACGGTAGGGTTCTTGGGCATGTGGAGGAGCAGAGAGACCTTGGGGTCTATGTGCATAGATCGTTGAAAGTTGCAACTCAAGTGGATAGGGCTGTGAAGAAGGCATATGGGGTGTTAGCGTTCATTAGCAGAGGGATTGAATTTAAGAGCCGTGAGGTGATGATGCAGCTGTACAGGACCTTGGTAAGGCCTCATTTGGAGTACTGTGTGCAGTTCTGGTCGCCTCATTTTAGGAAGGATGTGGAAGCCTTGGAGAGGGTGCAGAGGAGATTTACCAGGATGTTGCCTGGAATGGAGAATAAGTCTTACGAGGAAAGGCTGAACATTCTAGGCCTCTTCTCATTAGAACGGAGAAGGATGAGGGGTGACATGATAGAGGTTTATAAGATGATCAGGGGAATAGATAGGGTAGACAGTCAGAAACTTTTTCCCCGGGTGGAGCAAAGCGTTACAAGGGGTCATAAATTTAAAGTGAAGGGTGGGAGATATAAGGGGGATGTCAGGGGAAGGTTCTTTACCCAGAGAGTGGTCGGGGCATGGAATGCCTTGCCTGGGGAAGTTGTTGAGTCAGAAACTTTAGGGACTTTCAAATGGCTTTTAGATAGGTATATGGATAAAGGAGAATGATGGGGTATAGATTAAATTGTCCTTGACAGAGGACAAAGGATCGGCACAACATCGTGGGCCGAAGGGCCTGTTCTGTGCTGTATTTTTTCTATGTTCTATGTTCTATACCTAGTTGGACTCTCTTTGTATTATTTCATGAAACCCTCCTGGATGCTCCTTACAAATTCTGCCCCATCCAAGCCCCGAGCACTAAGCGAGTCCCAGTCAATATAGGGGAAGTTAAAATCACCCACCACTACAACCCTGTTACCTTTACATTTTTCCAAATTCTGCCTACATATCTGCTCCTCTACCTCCCGCTGGCTGTTGGGATGCCTGTAGTAAACCCCCAACATCATGACTGTACCCTTCCTATTCCTGAGCTCCACCCTTTTTGCCTCGCTGCACGACCCGTCTGAGGTGTCCTCCCGCAGTACAGCTGTGATATTCTCCTTAACCAGTAATGCAAAACCCCCACCCCTTTTACATCCCCCTCTATCCCGCCTGAAGCTTCTAAATCCTGGAACATTTAGCTGCCAATCCTGTCCTTCCCTCAACCAAGTCTCTGTAATAGCAACAACATCATAGTTCCAAGTACTAATACAGGCTCTAAGTTCATTTGCCTTACCTGTTATACTTCTCGCATTGAAACAAATGCACTTCAGACCACCAGTCCCGCTGTGCTCAGCAACATCTCCCTGCCTGCTCTTCCTCTTAGTCTTACTGGCCTTATTTACCAGTTCCCCCTCATTTATTTCACTTGCTGTCCTACTGCTCTGGTTCCCACCCCCCCTGCCACGCCTGTTTAAACCCTCCCGAGTGATGCTCGCAAACCTCGCAGCCAGGATATTTGTGCCCCTCCAGTTTAGATGCAACCCGTCCTTCTTGTACAGGTCCCATCTGTCCCTGAAGAGATCCCAATGGTCCAGATATCTGAAACCCTCCTTTCTACACCAGCTGTTCAGCCACGTGTTTAGCTGCACTATCTTTCTATTTCTAGCCTCACTGGAACGTGGCACAGGGAGTAATCCCGAGATTACAACCCTGGAGGTCCTGTTTTTTAACTTTCTACCTAACTCCCTAAACTCCCCCTGCAGGACCTCGTCACTCTTACTGCCTATGTCGGTACCGATGTGTACCTCAACCTCAGCTGTTCACCCTCCCCCTTCAGAATGCCCCCTGTCCGTTCAGAGACATCCTTGACCCTGGCACCAGGGAGGCAACATACCATCCTGGAGTCTCTTTCACGTCCACAGAAGCGCCTATCTGTGCCCCTGACTATAGAGTCCCCTATAACTATTGCTCTTCTGTGCTTTGTCCCTCCCTGCTGAACAACAGTGCCAGCCGTGGTGCCACTGCTCTGGCTGCTGCTGCTGTTTTCCCCTGATAGGCCACCCCCCCCAACAGTATCCAAAACGGTATACTTGTTAGAGAGGGGGATAGCCACAGGAGATTCCTGCACTGACTGCCTGCCCCTTCTAGCAGTCACCCATCTATCTGCCTGCACTTTGGGTGTAACCACTTCTCTAAAACTCCTGTCTATGACACCTTCTGCCACCTGCATGCTCCGAAGTGCATCCAGTTGCCGCTCCAACCGATCCATGTGGTCTGTGAGGAGCTGCAACTGGGTGCACTTCCTGCAGATGTAGTCGTCCGGAACGCTGGAAGCGTCACGGACTTCCCACATCTCACAGGTGAAGCACTTCACCCCTCTAACTGTCATTTCTAGCACTAATTAGTTAATTAATATAAAATAAATAAATACTTATTAAATCCTTACTAAATTCAGTTACAATTAACTGTGGTCCCCAGTGCTAGATTTCTACTATAAATATTAATTGCTAACTGAATACAGTAATCTCCTCCCTCTGGTTTAGTTACTTTACTTATTAATTAGCTAATTAAGGGTTTTAATCAATTTTTACCAATGTTTTATTTTCAAATTCAGTACAAATTCCCTACCAGCCAATCAGGTCACAGCTTTCCTGTGATGTCATTTTCAGTTTTTTTTTACCCGAGCTAAGTTTTTTATACTTACCGGTCCGGAACTCCGCCCTCCGAGTCTTCTCTGTGAATGTAGGCCGCGAATCCCCGAGGTAAGTTTTTTATACTTACCGGTCTGGAACTCCGCCCTCCGAGTCTTCTCCGAGAATGTAGGCCGCGAATCCCGAGGTACGTTTTTTATACTGACCGGTCTGGAACTCCGCCCTCCGAGTCTTCTCCGAGAATGTAGGCCGCGAATCCCGAGGTACGTTTTTTATACTGACCGGTCTGAACTCCGCCCTCCGAGTCTTCTCTGTGAATGTAGGCCGCGAATCCCCGAGGTAAGTTTTTTGTACTTACCGGTCCGGAACTCCGCCCTCCGAGTCTTCTCCGTGAATGTAGGCCGCGAATCCCCGAGGTAAGTTTTTTATACTTACCGGTCTGGAACTCCGCCCTCCGAGTCTTCTCCGTGAATGTAGGCCGCGAATCCCCGAGGTAAGTTTTTTATACTTACCGGTCTGGAACCCCGCCCTCCGAGTCTTCTCCGTGAATGTAGGCCGCAAATCCCCGAGGTAAGTTTTTTATACTTACCGGTCTGGAACTCCGCCCTCCGAGTCTTCTCCGTGAATGTAGGCCGCAAATCCCCGAGGTAAGTTTTTTATACCTACCGGTCTGGAACTCCGCCCTCCGAGTCTTCTCCGTGAATGTAGGCCGCAAATCCCCGAGCTAAGTTTTTTATACCTACCGGTCTGGAACTCCGCCCTCCGAGTCTTCTCCGTGAATGTAGGCCGCAAATCCCCGAGCTAAGTTTTTTATACCTACCGGTCTGGAACTCCGCCCTCCGAGTCTTCTCCGTGAATGTAGGCCGCGAATCCCCGAGCTAAGTTTTTTATACTTACCGGTCTGGAACTCCGCCCTCCGAGTCTTCTCCGTGAATGTAGGCCGCGAATCCCCGAGCTAAGTTTTTTATACCTACCGGTCTGGAACTCCGCCCTCCGAGTCTTCTCCGTGAATGTAGGCCGCGAATCCCCGAGGTAAGTTTTTTATACTTACCGGTCTGGAACTCCGCCCTCCGAGTCTTCTCCGAGAATGTAGGCCGCGAATCCCCGAGGTAAGTTTTTTATACTTACCGGTCTGGAACTCCGCCCTCCGAGTCTTCTCCGTGAATGTAGGCCGCGAATCCCCGAGGTAAGTTTTTTATACTTACCGGTCTGGAACCCCGCCCTCCGAGTCTTCTCCGTGAATGTAGGCCGCAAATCCCCGAGGTAAGTTTTTTATACTTACCGGTCTGGAACTCCGCCCTCCGAGTCTTCTCCGTGAATGTAGGCCGCAAATCCCCGAGGTAAGTTTTTTATACCTACCGGTCTGGAACTCCGCCCTCCGAGTCTTCTCCGTGAATGTAGGCCGCAAATCCCCGAGCTAAGTTTTTTATACCTACCGGTCTGGAACTCCGCCCTCCGAGTCTTCTCCGTGAATGTAGGCCGCAAATCCCCGAGCTAAGTTTTTTATACCTACCGGTCTGGAACTCCGCTCTCCGAGTCTTCTCCGTGAATGTAGGCCGCGAATCCCCGAGCTAAGTTTTTTATACTTACCGGTCTGGAACTCCGCCCTCCGAGTCTTCTCCGTGAATGTAGGCCGCGAATCCCCGAGCTAAGTTTTTTATACTTACCGGTCTGGAACTCCGCCCTCCGAGTCTTCTCCGTGAATGTAGGCCGCGAATCCCCGAGGTAAGTTTTTCATACTTACCGGTCTGGAACTCCGCCCTCCGAGTCTTCTCCGTGAATGTAGGCCGCGAATCCCCGAGCTAAGTTTTTTATACCTACCGGTCTGGAACTCCGCCCTCCGAGTCTTCTCCGTGAATGTAGGCCGCGAATCCCCGAGGTAAGTTTTTTATACTTACCGGTCTGGAACTCCGCCCTCCGAGTCTTCTCCGTGAATGTAGGCCGCGAATCCCCGAGCTAAGTTTTTTATACTTACCGGTCTGGAACTCCGCCCTCCGAGTCTTCTCCGTGAATGTAGGCCGCGAATCCCCGAGGTAAGTTTTTCATACTTACCGGTCTGGAACTCCGCCCTCCGAGTCTTCTCCGTGAATGTAGGCCGCGAATCCCCGAGCTAAGTTTTTTATACCTACCGGTCTGGAACTCCGCCCTCCGAGTCTTCTTCCTGAACGTAGGCCGCGAATCCCCGAGGTAAGTTTTTTATACTTACCGGTCTGGAACTCCGCCCTCCGAGTCTTCTCCGTGAATGTAGGCCGCGAATCCCCGAGGTAATTTTTTCATACTTACCGGTCCGGAACTCCGCCCTCCGAGTCTTCTCCGTGAATGTAGGCCGCGAATCCCCGAGCTAAGTTTTTCATACTTACCGGTCGGGAACTCCGCCCTCCGAGTCTTCTCCGTGAATGTAGGCCGCGAATCCCCGAGCTAAGTTTTTTATACTTACCGGTGTGGAACTCCGCCCTCCGAGTCTTCTCCGTGAATGTAGGCCGCGAATTCCCGAGGTAAGTTTTTCATACTTACCGGTCTGGAACTCCGCCCTCCGAGTCTTCTCCGTGAATGTAGGCCGCGAATCCCCGAGGTAAGTTTTTTATACTTACCGTTCCGGAACTCCGCCCTCCGAGTCTTCTCCGTGAATGTCGGCCGTGAATCCCCGAGGTAAGTTTTTTATACTTACCGGTCTGGAACTCCGCCCTCCGAGTCTTCTCCGTGAATGTCGGCCGTGAATCCCCGAGCTAAGTTTTTTATACTTACCGGTCTGGAACTCCTCCCTCCGAGTCTTCTCCGTGAATGTAGGCCGTGAATCCCCGAGGTAAGTTTTTTATACTTACCGGTCTGGAACTCCGCCCTCCGAGTCTTCTCCGTGAATGTCGGCCGTGAATCCCCGATGTAAGTTTTTTATACTTACCGGTCTGGAACTCCGCCCTCCGAGTCTTCTCTGTGAATGTAGGCCGCGAATCCCCGAGGTAAGTTTTTTATACTTACCGGTCTGGAACTTCGCCCTCCGAGTCTTCTCCGTGAATGTAGGCCGTGAATCTCCGAGGTAAGTTTTTTATACTTACCGGTCTGAACTCCGCCCTCCGAGTCTTCTCCGAGAATGTAGGCCGCGAATCCCCGAGCTAAGTTTTTTATACTTACCGGTCCGGAACTCCGCTCTCCGAGTCTTCTCCGAGAATGTAGGCCGCGAATCCCCGAGCTAAGTTTTTTATACTTACCGGTCTGGAACTCCGCCCTCCGAGTCTTCTCCGTGAATGTAGGCCGCGAATCCCCGAGGTAAGTTTTTCATACTTACCGGTCCGGAACTCCGCCCTCCGAGTCTTCTCCGTGAATGTAGGCCGCGAATCCCCGAGCTAAGTTTTTTATACTTACCGGTCTGGAACTCCGCCCTCCGAGTCTTCTCCGTGAATGTAGGCCGCGAATCCCCGAGTTAAGTTTTTCATACTTACCGGTCCGGAACTCCGCCCTCCGAGTCTTCTCCGTGAATGTAGGCCGCGAATCCCGAGGTACGTTTTTTATACTTACCGGTCTGGAACTCCGCCCTCCGAGTCTTCTCCGTGAATGTAGGCCGCGAATCCCGAGGTACGTTTTTTATACTTACCGGTCCGGAACTCCGCCCTCCGAGTCTTCTCCGTGAATGTAGGCCGCGAATCCCGAGGTACGTTTTTTATACTTACCGGTCTGGAACTCCGCCCTCCGAGTCTTCTCCGTGAATGTAGGCCGCGAATCCCCGAGGTAAGTTTTTTATACTTACCGGTCGGGAACTCCGCCCTCCGAGTCTTCTCCGTGAATGTAGGCCGCGAATCCCCGAGGTAAGTTTTTTATACTTACCGGTCTGGAACTCCGCCCTCCGAGTCTTCTCCGTGAATGTAGGCCGCGAATCCCCGAGCTAAGTTTTTTATACTTACCGGTCGGGAACTCCGCCCTCCGAGTCTTCTCTGTGAATGTCGGCCGCGAATCCCCGAGCTAAGTTTTTTATACTTACCGCTCCGGAACTCCGCCCACCGAGTCTTCTCCGTGAATGTAGGCCGCGAATCCCTGAGGTAAGTTTTTTATACTTACCGGTCTGGAACTCCGCCTTCCGAGTCTTCTCCGTGAATGTAGGCCGCGAATCCCCGAGGTAAGTTTTTTATACTTACCGGTCTGGAACTCCGCCCTCCGAGTCTTCTCCGTGAATGTAGGCCGCGAATCCCGAGGTACGTTTTTTATACTGACCGGTCTGAACTCCGCCCTCCGAGTCTTCTCTGTGAATGTAGGCCGCGAATCCCCGAGGTAAGTTTTTTATACTTACCGGTCTGGAACTCCGCCCTTCGAGTCTTCTCCGTGAATGTAGGCCGCGAATCCCCGAGGTAAGTTTTTCATACTTACCGCTCTGGAACTCCGCCCTCCGAGTCTTCTCTGTGAATGTAGGCCGCGAATCCCCGAGGTAAGTTTTTCATACTTACCGGTCCGGAACTCCGCCCTCCGAGTCTTCTCCGTGAATGTAGGCTGCGAATCCCCGAGGTAAGTTTTTTATACTTACCGGCCGGGAACTCCGCCCTCCGAGTCTTCTCTGTGAATGTAGGCCGCGAATCCCCGAGCTAAGTTTTTTATACTTACCGGTCTGGAACTCCGCCCTCCGAGTCTTCTCCGTGAATGTCGGCTGCGAATCCCCGAGGTAGGTTTTTTATACTTACCGGCCGGGAACTCCGCCCTCCGAGTCTTCTCTGTGAATGTAGGCCGCGAATCCCCGAGGTAAGTTTTTATACTTACCGGTCTGGAACTCCGCCCCCTGAGTCTTCTCCGTGAATGTAGGCCGCGAATCCCCGAGCTAAGTTTTTTATACTTACCGGTCTGGAACTCCTCCCTCCGAGTCTTCTCTGTGAATGTAGGCCGCGAATCCCCGAGGTAAGTTTTTTATAATTACCGGTCCGGAACTCCGCCCTCCGAGTCTTCTCTGTGAATGTAGGCCGTGAATCCCCGAGGTAAGTTTTTTATACTTACCGGTCTGGAACTCCGCCCTCCGAGTCTTCTCTGTGAATGTAGGCCGCGAATCCCCGAGGTAAGTTTTTATACTTACCGGTCTGGAACTCCGCCCTCCGAGTCTTCTCCGTGAATGTAGGCCGCGAATCCCGAGGTACGTTTTTTATACTTACCGGTCTGGAACTCCGCCCTGCGAGTCTTCTCCGTGAATGTAGGCCGCGAATCCCCGAGGTAAGTTTTTCATACTTACCGCTCTGGAACTCCGCCCTCCGAGTCTTCTCTGTGAATGTAGGCCGCGAATCCCCGAGCTACGTTTTTTATACTTACCGGTCTGAACTCCGCCCTCCGAGTCTTCTCTGTGAATGTAGGCCGCGAATCCCCGAGGTAAGTTTTTCAGAATTACCGGTCCGGAACTCCGCCCTCCGAGTCTTCTCCATGAATGTAGGCCGTGAATCTCCGAGGTACGTTTTTTATACTTACCGGTCCGGAACTCCGCCCTCCGAGTCTTCTCCGAGAATGTAGGCCGCGAATCCCCGAGGTACGTTTTTTATACTTACCGGTCTGGAACTCCGCCCTCCGAGTCTTCTCCGTGAATGTAGGCTGCGAATCCCCGAGGTAGGTTTTTTATACTTACCGGCCGGGAACTCCGCCCTCCGAGTCTTCTCTGTGAATGTAGGCCGCGAATCCCCGAGGTAAGTTTTTATACTTACCGATCTGGAACTCCGCCCTCTGAGTCTTCTCCGTGAATGTAGGCCGCGAATCCCCGAGCTAAATTTTTAATACTTCCCAGTCTGGAACTCCTCCCTCCGAGTCTTCTCTGTGAATGTAGGCCGCGAATCCCCGAACTAAGTTTTTTATACTTACCGGTCTGGAACTCCGCCCTCCGAGTCTTCTCCGTGAATGTAGGCCGCGAATCACCGATGTATGTTTTTTATAATTACCGGTCCGGAACTCCGCCCTCCGAGTCTTCTCTGTGAATGTCGGCTGCGAATCCCCGAGCTAAGTTTTTTATACTTACCGGTCCGGAACTCCGCCCTCCGAGTATTCTCTGTGAATGTAGGCCGCGAATCCCCGAGCTAAGTTTTTTATACTTACCGGTCTGGAACTCCGCCCTCCGAGTCTTCTCTGTGAATGTAGGCCGCGAATCCCCGAGGTAAGTTTTTCATACTTACCGGTCCGGAACTCCGCCCTCTGAGTCTTCTCCGTGAATGTAGGCCGTGAATCTCCGAGGTACGTTTTTTATACTTACCGGTCCGGAACTCCGCCCTCCGAATCTTCTCCGAGAATGTAGGCCGCGAATCCCGAGGTACGTTTTTTATACTGACCGGTCTGAACTCCGCCCTCCGAGTCTTCTCCGTGAATGTCGGCCGCGAATCCCCGAGGTACGTTTTTTATACTTACCGGTCTGGAACTCCGCCCTCCGAGTCTTCTCCGTGAATGTAGGCTGCGAATCCCCGAGGTAAGTTTTTTATACTTACCGGCCGGGAACTCCGCCCTCCGAGTCTTCTCTGTGAATGTAGGCCGCGAATCCCCGAGGTAAGTTTTTATACTTACCGGTCTGGAACTCCGCCCTCTGAGTCTACTCCGTGAATGTAGGCCGCGAATTCCCGAGCTAAGTTTTTTATACTTACCGGTCTGGAACTCCGCCCTCCGAGTCTTCTCCGTGAATGTAGGCCGCGAATCCCCGAGGTAAGTTTTTTATACTTACCGGTCTGGAACTCCGCCCTCTGAGTCTTCTCCGTGAATGTAGGCCGCGAATTCCCGAGCTAAGTTTTTTATACTTACCGGTCTGGAACTCCGCCCTCCGAGTCTTCTCCGTGAATGTAGGCCGCGAATCCCCGAGGTAAGTTTTTTATACTTACCGGTCGGGAACTCCGCCCTCCGTGTCTTCTCTGTGAATGTAGGCCGCGAATCCCCGAGCTAAGTTTTTTTAGACTTACCGGTCGGGAACTCCACCCTCCGAGTCTTCTCCGTGAATGTAGGCTGCGAATCCCCGAGGTAAGTTTTTTATACTTACCGGTCTGGAACTCCGCCCTCCGAGTCTTCTCCGAGAATGTAGGCCGCGAATCCCGAGGTACGTTTTTTATACTGACCGGTCTGAACTCCGCCCTCCGAGTCTTCTCCGTGAATGTAGGCCGCGAATCCCCGAGGTACGTTTTTTATACTTACCGGTCTGGAACTCCTCCCTCCGAGTCTTCTCTGTGAATGTAGGCCGCGAATCCCCGAGCTAAGTTTTTTATACTTACCGGTCGGGAACTCCGCCCTCCGAGTCTTCTCTGTGAATGTAGGCCGCGAATCCCCGAGCTAAGTTTTTTTATACTTACCGGTCGGGAACTCCACCCTCCGAGTCTTCTCCGTGAATGTAGGCTGCGAATCCCCGAGGTAAGTTTTTTATACTTACCGGTCTGGAACTCCGCCCTCCGAGTCTTCTCTGTGAATGTAGGCCGCGAATCCCCGAGGTAAGTTTTTTATACTTACCGGTCTGGAACTCCACCCTCCGAGTCTTCTCCGTGAATGTAGGCCGCGAATCCCCGAGGTAAGTTTTTTATACTTACCGGTCGGGAACTCCGCCCTCCGAGTCTTCTCTGTGAATGTAGGCCGCGAATCCCCGAGCTAAGTTTTTTATACTTACCGGTCTGGAACTCCGCCCTCCGAGTCTTCTCCGTGAATGTAGGCCGCGAATCCCCGAGTTAAGTTTTTTATACTTACCGGTCGGGAACTCCGCCCTCCGAGTCTTCTCTGTGAATGTAGGCCGCGAATCCCCGAGCTAAGTTTTTTTATACTTACCGGTCGGGAACTCCACCCTCCGAGTCTTCTCCGTGAATGTAGGCTGCGAATCCCCGAGGTAAGTTTTTTATACTTACCGGTCTGGAACTCCGCCCTCCGAGTCTTCTCTGTGAATGTAGGCCGCGAATCCCCGAGGTAAGTTTTTTATACTTACCGGTCTGGAACTCCGCCCTCCGAGTCTTCTCCGAGAATGTAGGCCGCGAATCTCCGAGGTAAGTTTTTTATACTTACCGGTCTGGAACTCCGCCCTCCGGGTCTTCTCTGTGAATGTAGGCCGCGAATCCCCGAGCTAAGTTTTTTATACTTACCGGTCTGGAACTCCGCCCTCCGAGTCTTCTCTGTGAATGTTGGCCGCGAATCTCCGAGGTAAGTTTTTTATACTTACCGGTCCGGAACTCCGCCCTCCGAGTCTTCTCTGTGAATGTCGGCTGCGAATCCCCGAGCTACGTTTTTTATACTTACCGGTCCGGAACTCCGCCCTCCGAGTCTTCTCTGTGAATGTGGGCCGCGAATCCCCAAGCTAAGTTTTTTATACTTACCGGTCTGGAACTCCGCCCTCCGAGTCTTCTCCGAGAATGTAGGCCGCGAATCCCCGAGCTAAGTTTTTTATACTTACCGGTCTGGAACTCCGCCCTCCGAGTCTTCTCCGTGAATGTAGGCCGCGAATCCCCGAGTTAAGTTTTTTATACTTACCGGTCGGGAACTCCGCCCTCCGAGTCTTCTCTGTGAATGTAGGCCGCGAATCCCCGAGCTAAGTTTTTTTATACTTACCGGTCGGGAACTCCACCCTCCGAGTCTTCTCCGTGAATGTAGGCTGCGAATCCCCGAGGTAAGTTTTTTATACTTACCGGTCTGGAACTCCGCCCTCCGAGTCTTCTCTGTGAATGTAGGCCGCGAATCCCCGAGGTAAGTTTTTTATACTTACCGGTCTGGAACTCCGCCCTCCGAGTCTTCTCCGAGAATGTAGGCCGCGAATCTCCGAGGTAAGTTTTTTATACTTACCGGTCTGGAACTCCGCCCTCCGAGTCTTCTCTGTGAATGTAGGCCGCGAATCCCCGAGCTAAGTTTTTTATACTTACCGGTCTGGAACTCCGCCCTCCGAGTCTTCTCCGTGAATGTAGGCCGCGAATCTCCGAGGTAAGTTTTTTATACTTACCGGTCCGGAACTCCGCCCTCCGAGTCTTCTCTGTGAATGTCGGCTGCGAATCCCCGAGCTAAGTTTTTTATACTTACCGGTCCGGAACTCCGCCCTCCGAGTCTTCTCTGTGAATGTGGGCCGCGAATCCCCAAGCTAAGTTTTTTATACTTACCGGTCGGGAACTCCGCCCTCCGAGTCTTCTCTGTGAATGTAGGCCGCAAATCCCCGAGCTAAGTTTTTTTATACTTACCGGTCGGGAACTCCACCCTCCGAGTCTTCTCCGTGAATGTAGGCTGCGAATCCCCGAGGTAAGTTTTTTATACTTACCGGTCTGGAACTCCGCCCTCCGAGTCTTCCCCGAGAATGTAGGCCGCGAATCCCGAGGTACGTTTTTTATACTGACCGGTCTGAACTCCGCCCTCCGAGTCTTCTCTGTGAATGTAGGCCGCGAATCCCCGAGCTAAGTTTTTTATACTTACCGGTCTGGAACTCCGCCCTCCGAGTCTTCTCCGTGAATGTAGGCTGCGAATCCCCGAGGTAAGTTTTTCATACTTACCGGTCTGGAACTCCGCCCTCCGAGTCTTCTCTGTGAATGTAGGCCGCGAATCCCCGAGCTAAGTTTTTTATACTTACCGGTCTGGAACTCCGCCCTCCGAGTCTTCTCCGTGAATGTAGGCCGCGAATCCCCGAGTTAAGTTTTTTATACTTACCGGTCTGGAACTCCTCCCTCCGAGTCTTCTCTGTGAATGTAGGCCGCGAATCCCCGAGCTAAGTTTTTTATACTTACCGGTCGGGAACTCCGCCCTCCGAGTCTTCTCTGTGAATGTAGGCCGCGAATCCCCGAGCTAAGTTTTTTTATACTTACCGGTCGGGAACTCCACCCTCCGAGTCTTCTCCGTGAATGTAGGCTGCGAATCCCGGAGGTAAGTTTTTTATACTTACCGGTCTGGAACTCCGCCCTCCGAGTCTTCTCTGTGAATGTAGGCCGCGAATCCCCGAGGTAAGTTTTTTATACTTAGCGGTCTGGAACTCCACCCTCCGAGTCTTCTCCGAGAATGTAGGCCGCGAATCCCCGAGCTAAGTTTTTTATACTTACCGGTCTGGAACTCCGCCCTCCGAGTCTTCTCCGTGAATGTAGGCTGCGAATCCCCGAGGTAAGTTTTTTATACTTACCGGTCTGGAACTCCGCCCTCCGAGTCTTCTCTGTGAATGTAGGCCGCGAATCCCCGAGCTAAGTTTTTTATACTTACCGGTCTGGAACTCCGCCCTCCGAGTCTTCTCCGTGAATGTAGGCCGCGAATCCCCGAGTTAAGTTTTTTATACTTACCGGTCGGGAACTCCACCCTCCGAGTCTTCTCTGTGAATGTAGGCCGCGAATCCCCGAGCTAAGTTTTTTTATACTTACCGGTCGGGAACTCCACCCTCCGAGTCTTCTCCGTGAATGTAGGCTGCGAATCCCCGAGGTAAGTTTTTTATACTTACCGGTCTGGAACTCCGCACTCCGAGTCTTCTCTGTGAATGTAGGCCGCGAATCCCCGAGGTAAGTTTTTTATACTTACCGGTCTGGAACTCCGCCCTCCGAGTCTTCTCTGTGAATGTAGGCCGCGAATCCCCGAGCTAAGTTTTTTATACTTACCGGTCTGGAACTCCGCCCTCCGAGTCTTCTCTGTGAATGTTGGCCGCGAATCTCCGAGGTAAGTTTTTTATACTTACCGGTCCGGAACTCCGCCCTCCGAGTCTTCTCTGTGAATGTCGGCTGCGAATCCCCGAGCTACGTTTTTTATACTTACCGGTCCGGAACTCCGCCCTCCGAGTCTTCTCTGTGAATGTGGGCCGTGAATCCCCAAGCTAAGTTTTTTATACTTACCGGTCTGGAACTCCGCCCTCCGAGTCTTCTCCGAGAATGTAGGCCGCGAATCCCCGAGCTAAGTTTTTTATACTTACCGGTCTGGAACTCCGCCCTCCGAGTCTTCTCCGTGAATGTAGGCCGCGAATCCCCGAGTTAAGTTTTTTATACTTACCGGTCGGGAACTCCGCCCTCCGAGTCTTCTCTGTGAATGTAGGCCGCGAATCCCCGAGCTAAGTTTTTTTATACTTACCGGTCGGGAACTCCACCCTCCGAGTCTTCTCCGTGAATGTAGGCTGCGAATCCCCGAGGTAAGTTTTTTATACTTACCGGTCTGGAACTCCGCCCTCCGAGTCTTCTCTGTGAATGTAGGCCGCGAATCCCCGAGGTAAGTTTTTTATACTTACCGGTCTGGAACTCCGCCCTCCGAGTCTTCTCCGAGAATGTAGGCCGCGAATCTCCGAGGTAAGTTTTTTATACTTACCGGTCTGGAACTCCGCCCTCCGAGTCTTCTCCGTGAATGTAGGCCGCGAATCTCCGAGGTAAGTTTTTTATACTTACCGGTCCGGAACTCCGCCCTCCGAGTCTTCTCTGTGAATGTCGGCTGCGAATCCCCGAGCTAAGTTTTTTATACTTACCGGTCCGGAACTCCGCCCTCCGAGTCTTCTCTGTGAATGTGGGCCGCGAATCCCCAAGCTAAGTTTTTTATACTTACCGGTCTGGAACTCCGCCCTCCGAGTCTTCTCTGTGAATGTGGGCCGTGAATCCCCAAGCTAAGTTTTTTATACTTACCGGTCTGGAACTCCGCCCTCCGAGTCTTCTCCGAGAATGTAGGCCGCGAATCCCCGAGCTAAGTTTTTTATACTTACCGGTCTGGAACTCCGCCCTCCGAGTCTTCTCCGTGAATGTAGGCCGCGAATCCCCGAGTTAAGTTTTTTATACTTACCGGTCGGGAACTCCGCCCTCCGAGTCTTCTCTGTGAATGTAGGCCGCGAATCCCCGAGCTAAGTTTTTTTATACTTACCGGTCGGGAACTCCACCCTCCGAGTCTTCTCCGTGAATGTAGGCTGCGAATCCCCGAGGTAAGTTTTTTATACTTACCGGTCTGGAACTCCGCCCTCCGAGTCTTCTCTGTGAATGTAGGCCGCGAATCCCCGAGGTAAGTTTTTTATACTTACCGGTCTGGAACTCCGCCCTCCGAGTCTTCTCCGAGAATGTAGGCCGCGAATCTCCGAGGTAAGTTTTTTATACTTACCGGTCTGGAACTCCGCCCTCCGAGTCTTCTCCGTGAATGTAGGCCGCGAATCTCCGAGGTAAGTTTTTTATACTTACCGGTCCGGAACTCCGCCCTCCGAGTCTTCTCTGTGAATGTCGGCTGCGAATCCCCGAGCTAAGTTTTTTATACTTACCGGTCCGGAACTCCGCCCTCCGAGTCTTCTCTGTGAATGTGGGCCGCGAATCCCCAAGCTAAGTTTTTTATACTTACCGGTCTGGAACTCCGCCCTCCGAGTCTTCTCCGTGAATGTAGGCCGTGAATTCCCGAGGTAAGTTTTTTATACTTACCGGTCGGGAACTCCGCCCTCCGAGTCTTCTCTGTGAATGTAGGCCGCGAATTCCCGAGGTAAGTTTTTTATACTTACCGGTCGGGAACTCCGCCCTCCGAGTCTTCTACGAGAATGTAGGCCGCGAATCTCCGAGGTAAGTTTTTTATACTTACCGATCCGGAACTCCGCTCTCCGAGTCTGCTCCGTGAATGTAGGCCGCGAATCTCCGAGCTAAGTTTTTTATACTTACCGGTCTGGAACTCCACCCTCCGAGTCTTCTCCGAGAATGTAGGCCGCGAATCTCCGAGCTAAGTTTTTTATACCTACCGGTCTGGAACTCCGCCCTCCGAGTCTTCTCCGTGAATGTAGCCGCGAATCCCCGAGGTAAGTTTTTTATACTTACCGGTGCGGAACTCCGCCCTCCGAGTCTTCTCCGAGAATGTAGGCCGCAAATCTCCGAGGTAAGTTTTTTATACTTACCGGTCCGGAACTCCGCCCTCCGAGTCTTCTCCGTGAATGTAGGCCGTGAATCTCCGAGGTAAGTTTTTTATACTTACCGGTCCGGATCTCCGCCCTCCGAGTCTTCTCTGTGAATGTAGGCCGTGAATCTCCGAGGTAAGTTTTTTATACTTACCGGTCCGGATCTCCGCCCTCCGAGTCTTCGCCGTGAATGTAGGCCGCGAATCTCCGAGCTAAGTTTTTTATACTTACCGGTCCGGAACTCCGCCCTCCGAGTCTTCTCTGTGAATGTAGGCCGCGAATCCCCGAGGTAAGTTTTTTATACTTACCGGTCCGGAACTCCGCCCTCCGAGTCTTCTCCGTGAATGTCGGCCGCGAATCTCCGAGGTAAGTTTTTTAAACTTACCGGTCCGGAACTCCGCCCTCCGAGTCTTCTTCAAAAAACTCCAATAAATTGGTTAAACATGATTTCACTTTCACAAAACCATGCTGACTATTCCTGATTACCTTGAGTTTTTCTAAATGCCCAGCTCTCGCCTCCTTAATGATCAATTCTAACACCTTCCCCATGACAGACATCAAGCTAACTGCTATCAAGCTATAGTTACCTGTTTTCTGCCTCCCACCCTTCTTGAATAGAGGGGTTATATTTGCTACTTTCCAGTCTCATGGAACTTTTCCAGAATCTAGCGAATTTTGAAACATTAACACCAAGGCATCTATTACGTCATTAGCCAGCTCCTTTAAGATCCTCGGATGAAGTCCATCAGAACCCGGGGACTTGTCAGCCCATCAGTTTGCTCAGTACCACTTCCCTAGTGGTTGTAATTTCACCAAGTTCCTCTCTTCCTTCCATCTCTGGATTTACAGCTATTACTGGAATGTTTTTTTGTATCCTCAATAGTGAAGACAGAAGCAAGATATTAGTTCATTTCCTCATTATCTACCATTACTCCACATTCTGTCTCTCTAGAGGACCAGTACTTACTCTTTTCCTTTTTAAATACCCGTAGAAACCATTGCTATCCATTTTTACATTTCTAGCTAGCTTCCTCTCATACTCTTAATTTCTTTCTTCTGATTAAGAGTAAGAAACTTACCTCTCTCTTGATTAAACTCAAGAAAACCTGTCTGGTTATTTTGCAGTCACATTTGAGGAACAGGAGCAGGCGCTCACTGAGGTGGTACGTTCAACCCTTATGTTGAAAAAGGATAAACTCTCTTGCGGTCAGCCCAGAGAAGGGGTGGAAGTGGGGGGTCTGAGACCCCCTCCTCTCCTGACCATAATACTGTGCCCTCTCATTCTTGATCCTTTCACAAGTGGGAAAAGTTTCTCCCTGTACACTGTCTAGACCCCTTATGATTTTGAATACCTCCATCAAATCACCTCAGTGTCCTCAGTACCTTGCTCTACGGCAGCGAGGCCTGGACAACGTATGCCAGCCAAGAGCGACGTCTCAATTCATTCCATCTTCGCTGCCTTCGGAGAATACTTGGCATCAGGTGGCAGGACTATATCTCCAACACAGAAGTCCTTGAAGCGGCCAACATCCCCAGCTTATACACACTACTGAGTCAGCGGCGCTTGAGATGGCTTGGCCATGTGAGCCGCATGGAAGATGGCAGGATCCCCAAAGACACATTGTACAGCGAGCTCGCCACTGGTATCAGACCCACCGGCCGTCCATGTCTCCGTTATAAAGACGTCTGCAAACGCGACATGAAATCGTGTGACATTGATCACAAGTCGTGGGAGTCAGTTGCCAGCATTCGCCAGAGCTGGCGGGCAGCCATAAAGACAGGGCTAAATTGTGGCGAGTCGAAGAGACTTAGTAGTTGGCAGGAAAAAAGACAGAGGCGCAAGGGGAGAGCCAACTGTGCAACAGCCCCAACAAACAAATTTCTCTGCAGCACCTGTGGAAGAGCCTGTTACTCCAGAATTGGCCTTTATAGCCACTCCAGGCGCTGCTTCACAAACCACTGACCACCTCCAGGCGCGTATCCATTGTCTCTCGAGATAAGGAGGCCCAAAAGATCAAATGACCTCTTAGCCTTCTCTAAAGAAAACAGTCCCAACTTCTCCAATCTATCTTCATACCTGAAGTTCATCATCTATGGAACTATTTTCGTGAATCTTTTCTGAAATCTTTCCAATGCCTTCACATCTTTCCTAAAGTGTGGCACCCAGAAATGGGCGCAATACTCCAGCTGAGGCCAAACTAGTGTCTTGTACAAGAGTTAGATGTGAACATGGAATCTGAATAGATTGTGCAAGGAGTGGGAAATTCCTGAGGATGGGTCACTACATAGGTGACCGCAGCTGGTTCAGCCTGCTGTTCACTAAGTGTGGCTGGCAATTTAATGGCCATTTCTATCTCTTTCAGGATCATAGATACTACATCCTGTCTTCCATTCTCCTGTCTCCACAAAACTGAACCCATCCATGTATTTGTCTGTTCCCTCTGGGTGCATCCCTGCTTTAAAACTGTCGCTAGTGTTCCGTACCCCTTTACTGTGCAAGTGTGGGACTCTCCCTCATACTGGAGGTTAGCAGCTAACCAGGGCTCAGGCAAAGCCTTAACCTTCAAATCCATGCCACTTGACAACAATGTCCACCTTGCGACACACACACTGGACACTATTCTCTCCAGTAAACCTAATTGAAGTGTGGTGGGTGGTCAGAGTCACTGGGCGGGTTCCAGTGTACACAGCAAAATGCTTCACCACCCAAAGGTGGCTAACAGATGCCTTTCACAGACTGAATGTCCCATTTCTACCTCAGTTAATACCCTTGAGGCATAAGCTACTGGACTAAACTGTCACCCCACTATTTAAGAAGGGAGGGAGAGAGAAAACAGGGAATTACAGACCTATTAGCCTTACATCAGTCGTTGGGAGAATCACAAAATAATACAGTGCAGAAGAGGCCCTTCGGCTCATCGAGTCTGCACCGATGCATTAAAGACACCTGACCTGTCTACCTGATCCCATTTGCCAGCACTTGGACCATAGCTTTAAATGTTATGACATGCCAAGTGCTCACCCAGGTACTTTTTAAAGGATGTGAAGCAACCCGCCTCTACCACCCTCCCAGGCAGGGCATTCCAGACCGTCACCACCCTCTGGATAAAAAAGTTCTTCCTCAAATCCCCTTAAACCTCCTGCTCCTCACCTTAAACTTGTGTCCCCTCGTAACTGACCCTTCAACTAAGGGGAACAGCTGCTCCCTATCCACCCTGTCCATGCCCCTCAGTCCTGTACACCTCGATCAGGTCACCCCTCAGTCTTCTCTGCTCCAGTGAAAACAACCCAAGCCTATCCAACCTCTCTCCATAGCTTAAATGTTCCATCCCAGGCAACATCCTGGTGAATCGCCTCTGAACCCCCTCCAGTGCAATCACATCCTTCCGATAATGTGGCGACCAGAATTGCACACAGTACTCCAGTTGTGGCCTTACTGAAGTTCTGTACAACTCCAACATGATCTCCCTGCTTTTGTAATCTATGCCTCTATTGATAAAGGCAAGTGTTCCATATGCCTTTTTCATCACCCTATTAACCTGCCCTTCTGCCTTCAGAGATTTATGGACAAACACGCCAAGATCTCTTTGTTCCTCTTAACCTCCCAGTGTCAGGCCATTCATTGAATACTTCCGTGTCACATTACTCCTTCCAAAGTGTATCACCTCACACTTCTCAAGGTTAAATTCCACCTGCCATTTTTCCGCCCATTTGACCATCCCGTCTAAATCTTCCTGTAACCCAAGACACTCAACCTCACTGTTAACCACTCGGCCAATCTTTGTGTCATCCACGAATTTACTGATCCTACCCCCCACCCCCCCTCACATAGTCATCTATGTCGTTTATATAAATGACAAACAATAGGGGACCCAGCACAGATCCCTGTGGTATGCCACTGGACACTGGCTTCCAGTCACTAAAACAGCCATCTGTCATCACTCTGTCTCCTACAGCTGAGCCAATTTTGAATCCACCTTATCAAGTTACCTTGTATCCCACGTGCATTTGCTTTATGATAAGTCTCCCATGTGGGACCTTGTCAAAGACTTTGCTGAAAGCCATGTAAACGACATCAACTGCACTACCCTCATCTACACACCCGGTCACATGCTCAAAAAATTCAATCAAATTTGTTAGGCATGACCTCCCTCTGACAAAGCCATGCTGACTATTCCCAATCAAATTTTGCCTCTCCAAGTGGAGATAGATTCTCCCCTTCAGAATTTTCTCCAATAGTTTCCCTACCACTGATGTGAGACTCACTGGTCTGTAGTTCCCTGGCTTATCTCTGCAACCTTTCTTAAATAGTGGGACCAAAATGCTAAAATCTATTCTAAAGGATCTGATAAATGGACACTTGAATAATAATGATCTGATTGGGCATAGTCAACATGGATTTATGAATGGGAAATCATGTTTGATGAAGCTGTTGGAGTTTTTTGAGGATGTTATGAACAGAATTGATAAAGGGGTCGGTGGACATGGTATTCTTGGATTTTCAGAAGGCTTTTGATAAAGTCCCCCACAGGAGATTGGTTAGCAAAATTAAAGCACATGGGATAGGAGCTAATATACTGGAATAAAAGCAAAATACTGCAGATGATGGAAATCTGAAATAAAACCAAAATGTGTTGGAAAATACTCAGCAGGTCTGGCAGCATCTGTGGAGAGAGGAGCAAAGTTAATATTTCAGGTCAGTGACCTTTCATCAGAACTGGCAAAGGTTAGAAATGTAGTAAGTTTTCGGCAAATAAAGTAGGGGGTGGGGCAAAAGAGAACAAAAGGGATGGTGTTGATAGGTCATAGGGCAAAGGCAGAGAGTGTGTTAATAGTGTGGTGAAAGACAAAGTGCTGGTGCTGAGAGGGTGTTAAATGGCAGAATTGTGAAAGCCCTAGCCAGAAGCACAAACATGAAAAAAAAAGTGGGCAGGCACATGGCAAAAAAAATTGAATGATGAAACAGATTAAAAGAAAATTAAATAAAAATAAAAATTAAACTAAAAATAAAAAAGGGGGCGAGTCATACTCTGAAATTATTGTACTGAATGTTCAGTCCGGTTGGTTGTAGCATGCATAATCGGTAAATGAGGGGCTGTTCCTTGAGCTTGCATTGATGTTCACTGCAACACTGCAGAAAGCCCAGGACCTAGATGTGGGCATGAAAGCAGAGGGGTGTGTATTAAAATGGCAAGCGACAGAAAGCTCAGGATCATGTTTTCGGACTGAGCAGAGGTGTTCCGCAAAGCGGTCACCCAGTCTATGTTTGGTCTCCCCAATGTAGAGGAGACCACATTGTGAGCAGCGAATACAGTATACTATATTGAAAGAAGTACAAGTAAATCGCTGCTTCACCTGAAAGAAGTGTTTGGGGCCTTGGATTGTGAGGAGAGAGGAGGTAAATGGGCAGGTATTACACCTCCTATGATTGCAAGGGAAGGTGGCATAGGAAGGGGATGAGGTCTCGGGGGTAATGGAGGAGTGAACCAGGGTGTCAGGGAGGGAACGATCCCTCGGAATGTTGACGGGAAGAGAGGGGATGATGCGTTTGGCAGTGGCATCACGCTGGACGTGGTGGAGGATGTGGAAGCTGGTGGGGTGGAAAGTGAGGACAAGGGGAATGCTGTTGTGGTTCTGGGAGGGAAGGAGGGGAAGGGGTGAGGGCAGAGGTGTGGGAAATGGGCCGGACATGGTTGAGGGCCCTGTCAACCACAGTGGGGGGGAATCCTTGGTTAAGGAAAAAGGAAGAGATATCAGAAGTGCTGTCGTGGAAGGTTGTATCATCAGGGCAGATGTGTGGGAGATGGAGAAACTGGGATAATGGAATGGAGTCCTTACAGGAAACAGGGTGTCAGGAAATGTAGTCAAGGCAGCCGTGGGAGTCAGTGGGCTTATAATGAATATTAGATGACAGCCTATCCCCAGAGATGGATACAGAGAAGTCGAGGAAGGGAAGGGAAGTGTCAGAGATGGACCATGTAAAGGTGAGAGAAGGGTGGAAATTGGAAGCAAAGTTGATAACATTTTCCAATTCGGGTGGGAGCAGGAAACGGCACCGATACAGTCATAAATGTACCGGAAAAAGAGTTGGGGTAATATACTGGCATGGATTAAGATTGGTTAACAGGCAGAAAGCAGAGAGTAGGAGTAAATGGGTCATTCACCCATTGGCAGGCAGCGACTAGTGGGGTACCGCAGGGATCAGTGCTTGGGCCACAGCTGCTCACAATATATATCAATGATTTGAATGTGGGGAGCAAATGTAGTATTTCCAAGTTCGCAGATGACACAAAACTCGGTGGGAATGTGTATTGCGAGGAAGATGCAAAGCAGCATCAAGGGGATTTGGACCGACTTAGTGAGTGGGCAAGAACGTGGCAGACGGAATATAATGTGGAAAAATGTGAGGTTATCCACTTTGGTAGGAGGAACAGATGTGCAGAGTTTTTCTCAAATAGTAAGAGATTAGAAAGTGTAGATGTACAAAGGGACCTGGGTGTCCTTGTCAATAAGTCAATGAAAGCTAATATGCAGGTGCAGCAAGCAATTAGGACAGCTAATGGTATGTTAGCCTTTATCGGAAGAGGATTTGAGTACAGGAGTAGTGAAGTCTTGCTTCAATTTTACAGAACCTTGGTTAGACCGCACATGGAGTACTGTGTGAAGTTTTGGTCCCCTTTCTTTAAGAAGGATATTATTGCCATAGAGGGAGCGCAACGAAGGTTCACCAGACTTGTTCCCGGGATGGCAGGACTGTCCTATGAAGAGAGATTGGGGAAACGGGGCCTGTATTCTCTCGAGTTTTGAAGAATGAGAGGTGATCTCATTGGAACCTACAAAATACTTAAAGGGATAGACAGGGTGGATGCAGCTAAGATGTTTCCCCTGGTTGGGCAGTCGAGAACCAGTGGACACAACTTCAAAATAAGGGGGAAGCCACTTAGGACAGAGATGAGGAGAAATTTCTTTACTCAGAGGGTTGTGAATCTTTGGAATTCTCTACCCCAGAGGGCTGTGGAAGCTCAGTCATTGAGTATGTTTAAAGCAGAGATTGACAGATTTCTAAATACCAATGACATAAGGGGATATGAGGATAGTGTGGGATAAAAGCAGTGTAGTGGATGATCAGCCACGATCATATTGAATGGCGGAGCAGGCTGAATGGCCTACTCCTGCTCCTATGTCCGTTAATCTCCTGCATAACAACTGCATTTAGTCTAGCATCTGTGGCTGCTACTTCTAAAATGAAATCCTTCTCTGAGTTAATTGCTCCCAGTGCTGGGGCTGTCTGCAAGTTATGCTTTAATTGTACAAAAGCAGTCTCACATGCCTCATCCCAATCCCATTTCACCCCCTTCTGTAGGAGTCTCAACAGGGGACCGGACACGGCTGCATCACCTTCAATAAATTCCCTGTAGTACCTTATCAGTCGCAAGAATGATCTGAGAGCTGTGATTGAGCCTGGTCAGTTTAACTCTTGCACTGCCTTACGCTCTCCTTCCTCTATGGCTTTCTCCCTGTGCCTGATTGTCAGACCCAAAAACTGCATCTCCTCCTGGCCCACGAGCCCTTTTGGGGTTTACCTTCAGACGTGCTTTTCCCAGCAACTCTTCACTGTTCCCTTAACAACTCCCGATGCCCCTCCCAGGTCTCTGCGAATAACAGGAGATCATCTACATACTGTATTAGCTGGTCAGGCTGACTAACTCTGACAGGGACTCTGCCATACACTAGTGAAATATAGAACATAGAACAGTACAGCACAGTACAGGCCCTTCGGCCCACGATGTTGTGCCGAACCTTTAACCTACTCTAAGATCAAACTAACTACCTACCCTTCATTCTACTATCATCCGTGTACCTATCCAAGAGTCGCTTAAATGTCCCTAATGTATCTGCTTCTACTACCACCGCCGACAGCGCATTCCATGCACCCACCACTCTCTGTGTAAAGAACCTACCTCTGACATCTCCCCGAAACCTTCCTCCAATCACCTTAAAATTATGCCCCCTGGTGATAGCCCTTTCCACCCTGGGAAAAAGTCTCTGACTATCCACTCTATCTATGCCTCTCATCATCTTGTACCCCTCCATCAAGTCACCTCTCATCCTTCTTCGCTCCAATGAGAAAAGCCCTAGCTCCCTCAATCTTTCTTCGTAGGACATGCCCTCCAGTCCAGGCAGCATCCTGGTAAATCTCCTCTGCACCCTCTCTAAAGCTTCCACATCCTTCCTATAATGAGGCGACCAGAACTGAACACAATATTCCAAGTGTGGTCGAACCAGGGCCTTATAGAGCTGCAGCATAACCTCGTGGCTCTTAAACTCAATCCCCCTGTTAATGAAATCCAACTCACCATACGCCTTCTTAACAACCCTATCAACTTGGGTGGCAACTTTGAGCGATCTATGGACATGGACCCCAAGATCCCTCTGTTCCTCCACACTACCAAGAATCCTGCCTTTAAGCCTGTGTTCTGCATTCAAATTCGACCTTCCAAAATGAATCACTTCACACTTTTCCAGGTTGAACTCCATCTGCCACTTCTCAGCCCAGCTCTGCATCCTGTCAATGTCCCGTTGCAACCTACAACAGCCTTCCACACTATCCACAACTCCAGCAACCTTCGTGTCATCGGCAAACTTGCTAACCCAGCCTTCCACATCCTCATCCAAGTCATTTATAAAAATCACAAAGAGCAGAGGTCCCAGAACAGATCCCTGCGGGACACCACTTGTCACCGAGCTCCATGCTGAATACTTTCCATCTACTACCACCCTCTGTCTTCTATGGGCCAGCCAATTTTGTATCCAGACAGCCAACCTTCCCTGAATCCCATGCCTCCTTACTTTCTGAATGAGCCTACCATGGGGAACCTTATCAAACGCCTTGCTAAAATCCATATACACCACATCCACTGCTCTTCCTTCAATATCAATGGGTTGTTGTGAAATCCCTGGAGTAAACAAGTCCAGGTGTGCTGCTGCCCTTTGAAGGTAAAAGTGAACTTGTACTGATCTTCCACATGGACAGGAACAGACCAAAATCCATTCGAAATATCCAGTACTGTGAACACTTGTGCTTCGCTTGGGATGGCAGCTACCAGATCTGCTACAACTGCCACGGTCGGAGCACACGATGGTATGTTCTTACTTAAAACCCTGTAATCCACTGTCATTCTCCACAATCCAACCAGTTTCTTAACCAGCCAGATAGGAGAATTCGCATGTGTAGCAATTGGTCTCAAAACGTTCTGCTCTACAAGGAACTGTACAGTTGCCTCTAAATCCCTTTCTGTTTCCTTTGGAAATGTATATAGCTGTGTGGCTTGGACATGGGATCGCCGTCTACCTGCACCTCCATATTGCTTATATGCCAGCAATCGTGCTTATGGGTGGTGAACACATACTGGTGTTCCCTCAATACCTGCCGATGCTCCGGAGGCACATGTGCCCAGAGGGATTCAAAGTCATCTGATCTTACAGAGGCAACAGGCCATTCCTTCATTGAGGTGGAACGCCACCTACTCCTTCCTCTCCTTCCCACAAACAGTCGTTGGCCATGTCCAGATGCTGAATCGCCTGTAAATCCCTCTAATTCAAAGGAGGTTCCAGTGGACTACAGGGACAATTGAGGTGCTAAACAATATACTACAGTACGGGAGCTCCCGTATCAACTAAATAACTCCCTGTTTGCCCCTCCACCTCAATGTCCACACACGGTTGCCCCACTCATACCCGAGTAGACGCAGGTACTTGGGCTGGGCGCAGCCCTGTCAGCATTGGGACCCCTCGGGCTCCTGCAACCCCTCGTGCTGCATGGAGTTTCCCCTACGAGCTTTCAAGGTCCTTTGCTCGCTTTGTCAGATCCTCTACTATCTTCCCTTCTCCCTGAAAAGCTTTTTGCAGTCTCTTTTAAAGTGTCTTTCGAACCAAAGAAAGTTTACAGCACAGAAAGAGGCCACTTGACCCATTGTTTCTGTGCCGGCCTTTTCCTGCACACCGCTTACAACACTCCACAGTTCGTAGCCTTTTGGACCCTCCTTCATGTTGCCATTTCTTAGAGACTATCCCTTTAATATCACACACCTTCCTTTTTGGCTTGCTAATAGCCCCGCCCTTATCCTTTTCTGCCTGCCTTCTCTCGAATCGGAGTGTCATCTTTCTCAGGACTCCCGCTTTTGTATTGTCTGCTGCCTCTAGGGTCAAAGTCCTCAAAGGTTAATTGTAAATATGGTAATGAAAGGGCTATTCGTGTTCACAGCCAGTGGTTTAAAGCTGCCTCCTGGAGTCTGGCTCGAACCTGGTCCGGACCTCCGTGGGCTCCATTGTATGTTGACCACAATCTCTCAGCATAAACATTCAGGCTTTCAGTGGGTCCCTGTATCACTTTCTCCAGAAATTTAAAAGGATCTCCCCTTCCGAGACCCATAGCTGTTATAACTCTCTTTTTCATTATATCCCAGGTCCCCTATCCCATCTTTTCTTCAGCTGGCAGTGCTGCATAGATGTTAGGACCCAGGGTGAAAAGCAACAGTTTGTTTTTCTCTCCCTCATCTAGGCCATGCAGCCCTGCCATCTGATCTATCTTTAGAAAATGTCCATTTGCATCTTTACCCGACTCCAACTTTGACATGTCCGCTGCCATTTTTTGTAAACCATCAGCTGTACACGGAACCAGAAACTCACGGTCCCACTCCCCTAGACCCTGCTGACCCGCTAGTGGAGGTTGGTACCGCCATTGTCTTATAGGGTCCATGGACGGCGGATGACCCTCTGGCCAACCGTCGTCCTGCCTGTCCAGTACCGGAGAGTCCTCCTCATGGGTGCTGGGATTCTCCTCTTCTACTTACATAACTGTTACCTTCCCCATACCTATTGCACATACAACACCTCTGCAAATGCAACTTCTCTCTCAATCTCTGTATCTTGCGCAGACACTCAAGGTGATCTGTTTTACTGCTTTTCTCCTCTGGACTGTGTTAGTGCATAACACAGTAGGCGACTTTCAGCTCCTCTGCCGCCCATTCTGCTCTGTCTGCCCTACAGCTCTGCTCTGCTGTTTGTGCAGCTCATTCATCACACTGATGCTGATTGTTAACACACTGACTTTCCAGGTATTCAGTCTTGCTTAACCACTAAAATAAAAGCAAAATACTGCGGATGCTGGAAATCTGAAACAAAAACAAGAAATGCTGGATTCACTCAGCAGGTCTGGCAGCATCTGTGGAAAGAGAAGCAGAGTTAACGTTTCGGGTCAGTGACCCTTCTTCCGAAGAAGGGTCACTGACCCGAAACGTTAACTCTGCTTCTCTTTCCACAGATGCTGCCAGACCTGCTGAGTGAATCCAGCATTTCTTGTTTTTGTTGCTTAACCACTATTCTCTTTCCAGCTAAAATCTTTTATTTGTTTCATGGAATGTGGGTGTCGCTGACCAGGCCACATTTATTGCCCATCCTTAATTGCCCATGAGAAGGTGGTGGTGAGCTGCCTTCTTGAACCGTAGGTACACCCACAGTGCTGTTAGGAAGGGAGTTCCAGGATTCTGACCCAGCGACAGCGAAGGAACGGCGATATAGTTCCAAGTCAGGATGGTATGTGACTTGGAGGGGAACTTGCAGGTGGTGGTGTTTTCACACATCTGCTGTCCTTGTCCTTCTAGTTGGTAAAGGTCGCGGGTTTGGAAGGTGCTGCCTGAGTAGCCTTGGTGTGTTGCTGCAGTACATCATGTAGATGGTACACACTACTGCCACTCTGCGTCGGTGGTGGAGGGAGTGAATGTCTGTGGATCGGGTGCCAATCAAGCGGGCTGCTTTGTCCTGGATGGTGTCAAGCTTCTTGAGTGTTGTTGGAGCTGCACCCTTCCAGGCAAGTGGAGAGTATTCCATCACATTCCTGACTTGTGCCTTGTAGATGGTGGACAGGCTTTGGGGAGTCAGGAGACTGAGTGAGACCAGCGGTGTTTAAAAAGAGCAGCGACAGGAGAAAGAAGGAGACTGAGTGAGACCAGTGGTGTTTAAAAAGTGCAGTGACAGCGGGAAAGAAGGAGACTGAGTGAGACCAGCGGTGTTTAAAAAGAGCAGCGACAGTGAGAACAAACAACAAAGAACAAAGAAAATTACAGCACAGGAACAGGCCCTTCGGCCCTCCAAGCCTGCGGCGATCCAGATCCTCTATCTAAACCTGTCGCCTATTTTCTAAGGGTCTGTATCTCTTTGCTTCCTGCCCATTCATGTATCTGTCTAGATACATCTTAAAAGACGCTATCGTGCCCGCGTCTACCACCTCCGCTGGCAACGTGTTCCAGGCACCCGCCAACCTCTGCGTAAAGAACTTTCCACGCATACCCCCCCTAAACTTTTCCCCTCTCACTTTAAACTCGTAACCCCTAGTAATTGAATCCCCCACTCTGGGAAAAAGCTTCTTGCTATCCACCCTGTCTATACCTCTGCAGCGGCAGTGAGAAAGAAGGAGACTGAGTGAGACCAGTGGTGTTTACAAAGAGCAGCGACAGCGGGATAGAAGGAGACTGAGAGAGACCAGCGGTGTTTAAAAAGAGCAGCGACAGCGAGAAAGAAGGAGACTGAGTGAGACCAACGGTGTTTAAAAAGTGCAGCGACAGCGGGAAAGAAGGAGACTGAGTGAGACCAGCGGTGTTTAAAAAGTGCTGCGACAGCGGGAAAGAAGGAGACTGAGTGAGACTGTGGTAGGGAAGCTGCTGGAGTAGATACTGAGGGATAGGATCTATTCCCATTTGGAAGAAAATGAGCTTATCAGTGATAGGCAACATGGTTTTGTGCAGGGAAGGTCATGTCTTACCAACTTAATAGAATTCTTTGAGGAAGTGACAAAGTTGATTGATGAGGGAAGGGCTGTAGATGTCATATACATGGACTTCAGTAAGGCGTTTGAAAAGGTTCCCCATGGTAGACTGTTGGAGAAAGTGAAGTCGCATGGGGTCCAGGGTGTATTAGCTAGATGGATAAAGAACTGGCTGGGCAACAGGAGACAGAGAGTAGTAGTGGAAGGGAGTTTCTCATAATGGAGACGTGTGACCAGTGGCGTTCCACAGGGATCCGTGCTGGGACCACTGTTGTTTGTGATGTACATAAATGATTTGGAGGTAAGTATAGGTGGTCTGATTAGCAAGTTTGCAGACGACACTAAGATTGGTGGAGTAGCAGATAGTGAAGGGGTCTATCAGAGAATACAGCAGAATATAGATAGATTGGAGAGTTGGGCAGAGAAATGGCAGATGGAGTTCAATCAGGGCAAATGCGAGGTGATGCATTTTGGAAGATCCAATTCAAGAGTGAACTATCCAGTAAATGGAAAAGTCCTGGGGAAAATTGATGTACAGAGAGATTTGGGTGTTCAGTTCCATTGTTCCCTGAAGGTGGCAACGCAGGTCAATAGAGTGGTCAAGAAGGCATATGGCATGCTTTCCTTCATCGGACGGGGTATTGAGTACAAGAGTTGGCAGGTCATGTTACAGTTGTACAAGACTTTGGTTCGGCCACATTTGGAATACTGCGTGCAGTTCTGGTCGCCACATTACCAAAAGGATGTAGATGCTTTGGAGAGGGTGCAGAGGAGGTTCACCAGGATGTTGCCTGGTATGGAGGGCGCTAGCTATGAAGAGAGGTTGAGTAGATTAGGATTATTTTCATTAGAAAGACGGAGGTTGAGGGGGGACCTGATTGAGGTGTACAAAATCATGAGAGGTATAGACAGGGTGGATAGCAGGAAGATTTTTCCCAGAGTGGGGGATTCAATTACTGGGGGTCATGAGTTCAAAGTGAGAGGGGAAAAGTTTAGGGGGGATATGCGTGGAAAGTTCTTTACGCAGAGGGTGGTGGGTGCCTGGAATGCGTTGCCAGCGGAGGTGGTAGACGCGGGTACGATAGCGTCTTTTAAGATGTATCTAGACAGATATATGAATGGGCAGGAAGCAAAGAGATACAGACCTTTAGAAAATAGGCGACATGTTTAGATAGAGGATCTGGATCGCCGCAGGCTTGGAGGGCCGAAGGGCCTGTTCCTGTGCTGTAATTTTCTTTGTTCTTTGTTCTTTGAGACCGGCGGTGTTTAAAAAGAGCAGCGACAGCGGGAAAGAAGGAGACTGAGTGAGACCAGCGGTGTTTAAAAAGAGCAGTGACAGCGGGAAAGAAGGAGACTGAGTGAGACCAGCGGTGTTTAAAAAGTGCAGCGGCAGCGGGAAAGAAGGAGACTGAGAGAGACCAGCGGTGTTTAAAAAGAGCAGAGACAGTGGGAAAGAAGGAGACTGAGTGAGACCAGCGGTGTTTAAAAAGAGCAGCAACAGCGGGAAATAAGGAGACTGAGTGAGACCAGCAGTGTTTAAGAAGTGCAGCGGCAGTGGGAAAGAATGAGACGGAGAGAGACCAGTGGTGTTTAAAAAGTGCAGCTGCAGTGGGAAAGAAGGAGACGGAGAGAGACCAGTGGTGTTTAAAAAGAGCAGCAACAGCGGGAAAGCAGGAGAATGAGTGAGACCAGCAGTGTTTAAAAAGAGCAGCAACAGCGGGAAAGCAGGAGAATAAGTGAGACCAGCAGTGTTTAAAAAGTGCAGCGACAGCGAGAAAGGAGACTGAGTGAGACCCGCGGTGTTTAAAAAGAGCAGCGACAGCGGGAAAGAAGGAGACTGAGTGAGACCAGCGGTGTTTAAAAAGTGCAGCGGCAGTGGGAAAGAATGAGACGGAGAGAGACCAGTGGTGTTTAAAAAGAGCAGCGACAGCGGGAAAGAAGGAGACTGAGAGAGACCAGTGGTGTTTAAAAAGTGCAGCGACAGCGAGAAAGGAGACTGAGTGAGACCAGCGGTGTCTAAAAAGAGCAGTGGCAGCGGGAAAGAAGGAGACTGAGTGAGACCAGCGGTGTTTAAAAAGTGCAGCGACAGTGAGAAAGGAGACTGAGTGAGACCATTGGTGTTTAAAAAGAGCAGCGACAGCGAGAAAGGAGACTGAGTGAGACCAGCGGTGTTTAAAAAGAGCAGCGACAGCGGGAAAGAAGGAGACTGAGTGAGACCAGCGGTGTTTAAGAAGTGCAGTGACAGCTAGAAAGGAGACTGAGTGAGACCAGCGGTGTTTAAAAAGAGCAGCGACAGCGAGAAAGGAGACTGAGTGAGACCAGCGGTGTTTAAAAAGAGCAGGGACAGCGGGAAAGAAGGAGACTGAGTGAGACCAGCGGTGTTTAAAAAGAGCAGCGGCAGCGAGAAAGAAGACTGAGTGAGACCAGTGGTGTTTAAAAAGTGCAGCGGCAGCGAGAAAGGAGACTGAGTGAGACCAGTGGTGTTTAAAAAGAGCAGCGACAGCGAGAAAGGAGACTGAGTGAGACCAGCGGTGTTTGAAAAGAGCAGCGACAGCGGGAAAGAAGGAGACTGAGTGAGACCAGCGGTGTTTAAAAAGAGCAGCGACAGCGAGTAAGAAGGAGACTGAGTGAGGTCAGCGGTGTTTAAAAAGAGCAGGGACAGCGGGAAAGAAGGAGACTGAGTGAGACCAGCGGTGTTTAAAAAGAGCAGCGGCAGCGAGGAAGAAGGAGACTGAGTGAGACCAGCGGTGTTTAAAAAGAGCAGGGACAGCGGGAAAGAAGGAGACTGAGTGAGACCAGCGGTGTTTAAAAAGAGCAGCGACAGCGCACCTGAGTTTTGAAAGGGGAAGCCAACGGTGACATCACAGGAGAGCTGCAAGATGATTGGTTGGTGAGTAGCAGCTGTTAGAATATCTTAAAAAGTGAGGGGTAAGTTTTTTTTTGTTGAAAATAAAACCTCTGGTGATAAGGTGAGTACTACTAAAGTGTTATTTTTTAAAGAATTTTAGATTGAAGTGGGTAGAACAAGGCCCCTAGTATAATTAGTATTATTTAATTCAGGTAGTAACTAATTAACCTAAGGGTAGGTCATGGCAGGAGAACTCAGCCCCGTGATATGCTCCTCCTGCGCTATGTGGGAAATCAGGGACGCTTCCAGTGTCCCTGCCAACCATGTGCGCAGTAAGTGTATCCATCTGCAGCTACTGGCCACCTGCATTACGGAGCTGGAGCTGCGGGTGGATTCACTGTGGAGCATCCGCGATGCTGAGGACATCGTGGATAGCATAAGTAGTGAGGTGGTCACACCACAGGTAATGGCTGCACAGGCAGAAAAGGGATGGGTGACCACCAGATGGAGTAGTAGGCGCAGGCAGGTTGTGCAGGAGTCCCCTGTGGCCAACCCCCTCTCAAACAGATATATCGATTTGGATACTGTTGGGGGGATGACCTCCCAGGGGAAAGCAGCAACAGCCATGTTCGTGGCACCATGGAGGGCTCTGCTGCGCAGCAGGGGAAGAAAAGGGATGGAAGAACTATAGTGATAGGGGATTCTATTGTCAGGGGTGCAGATAGGCGTTTCTGTGTCCACAAATGAGACTCCAGGATGGTATGTTGCCTCCCTGGTGTTAGGGTCAAGGATGTCTCGGAGCGGCTGCAGGACATTCTGAAAGGGGAGGGTGAGCAGCCAGAGGTTGTGGTCGATATTGGTACTAACAACACAGGCAGGAAAAGAGATGAGGTCCTGCAAAGTGAATAAAGGGAGTTAGGCAGAAGGTTAAAAAGCAGGACCTCTAGGGCTGTAATCTCAGGATTACTCCCTGTGCCACGTGCTAGTGAGGGCAGGAATAGGAGGATAGGCAAATGAATGCGTGGCTGAAGAGCTGGTGTAGGCGGGAGGGCTTCAGCTACTTGGAATATTGGGATCTCTTCTGGTGCAGAGGTGACTTGTACAAGAAGGAAAGGTTGCATCTAAACTGGAGGGGGATCAATATCCTTGCGGGGAGGGTTGCTAGCACTACTCAGGAGGGTTTAAACTAGTCTTGCAGGGGGGTGGGACCCAAAGTAGTAGTCTCTCAGATGAGATAGTTGAGGCAAATGTAGAGGTTAAAGCAAGCAAGTCCAGTAGGCAGGCCGGGCAGGGGCAGGACAGGGAGTGTGGAAGGTCTGGTAGGCTAAAACGCATTTACTTAAATGCAAAAAGCCTTACAGGTAAGGCAGATGAACTCAGAGCATGAATCGGTACATGGGATTGTGATAGTATAGCGATTATGGAAATGTGGTTGAGGGATGGGCAGGACTGGCAGCTCAATGTTCCAGGGTACCGATGCTTTCGGCGTGACAGAGGTAGAGGTAAGACAGGAGGGGGAGTCGCACGATTGATTAGAGAGGACATCACGGCAGTACTTAGAGAGGATATCCCGGGGGGGAACGTCCAGCGAGGCCATATGGGTACAACTTAGATATAAGAACGAGGTGATCACTTTGATGGGATTTTGGGCAGCACAGTGGCGCAGTGGTTAGCACCACAGCCTCACAGCTCCAGTGACCCGGGTTCAATTCTGGGAACTGCCTGTGTGGAGTTTGCAAGTTCTCCCTCTGTCTGCGTGGGTTTCCTGCGGGTGCTCCGGTTTCCTCCCACAGCCAAAAAGACTTGCAGGTTGGTAGGTAAATTGGCCATTATAAATTGCCCATAGTATAGGTAGGTGTTAGGGAAATAGAGGGACAGGTTGGGATGTGGTAGGAATATGGGATTAGTGTAGGATTAGTATAGATGGGTGTTGATGGTCGGCACAGACTCGGTGGGCCGAAGGGCCTGCATCAGTGCTGTATAACTAAACTAAACTATAGGCCCCCCAATAGTCAGAGGGAAATGGAGGAGCATATGTGTAGGGAAATCACAGATAGGTGTAGGGAAATCACAGATAGGTGTAGGAATTATAGGGTTGTAATAGTAGGTGATTTTAACTTCCCTAATATTGACTGGGACTGCCTTAGTGCTAAGGGATCAGATGGGGAAGAATTTGTTAAGTGTGTCCAGGATAGTTTTCTGAAGCAGTATGTGGATGGCCCTACTAGAGAAGGGGCTACACTCGGACCTCCTCTTAGGAAATGAGGATGGGCAGGTGGTTGATGTGTCAGTGGGGGAGTACTTTGGGACCAGTGACCATAACTCTATCAGCTTCAAGATAGTTATGGAAAAGGATGGGACTGGTCCTCAGGTTGAAGTCCTAAATTGGGGGAAGGCTGATTTCGATGGCATCAGACAGGAACTCTCAAAAGTTGAATGGGAGAGGCTGTTTACAGGTTAAGGGTTGTCTGGCAAGTGGGAGGCTTTTAAAAGTGAGATAGGAAGAGTTCAGGGCCGGCATGTTCCTGTTAGATGGAAGGGCAAGGCTGGCAAGTTTAGGGAACCTTGGTTGACGAGGGATATTGAGGGTCTGGTCAGGACAAAGAAGGAGGCATATGTCAGGTATAGGCAGCTGGGATCGGGCGAGTCCCTTGAGGAGTATAGAGGATGTAGGACTACATTTAAGAAGGAAATTAGGAGGGCCAAAATGGGCCATGAGATTTCCCTGGCAGATAAGATAAAGGAGAATCCTAAAAGATTCTATAAGTATATTAAGAGTAAAAGGGGAGTTAGGGAGAGAGTAGGTCCCCTTAAGGATCAGTGTGGTAATCTATGTGTGGAGCCACGGGAAATGGGCGAGGTCTTAAATGAATATTTCTCGTCCGTATTTACCGTGGAGAAGGTCATGGAAGCTAGTGAGTTCAAAGGAGGGAACAGCAATATTCTGGAGCATATCAACATGACAAAGGAGGAGTTGTTGGAGGCTTTGAAGCGCATTAAGGTGGATAAATCCCCAGGATCTGACCAGGTGTATCCTAGGATGCTATGGAAGCAAGGGAGGAGATTGCTGGGGCCCTGGCAGAGATTTTTGTATCATCGTTAGCCAGGGGTGAAGTACCAGAAGACTGGAGGATAGCTAATGTTGTGCCTTTATTTAAGAAGGGCAGCAGGGATAAGCCAGGGAACTACAGGCTGGTGAGCCTTACGTCAGTGGTGGGAAAGTTATTGGAAGGGATTCTGAGAGACAGGATTTATATGCATCTGGAAAGGCACGGTCTGATGAGAGATAGTCAGCATGGCTTTGTGCGTGGGAAATTATGTCTCAAGAATTTGATTGAGTTTTTTGAGGAGGTGACCAAGAGGATTGACGAGGGCAGAGCAATGGACGTTATCTACATGGACTTTAGCAAGGCCTTTGACAAGGTCCTGCATGGTAGGCTGGTCCAGAAGGTTGGAAAACATGGCATCCAGTGTGAGCTAGAAAATTGGATACAAAATTGGCTTGGTGACAGGAGGCAGAGGGTGGTAGTGGAGGGTTGTTTTTCAGATTGGAGGCTGGTGACCAGTGGTGTGCCGCAGGGATCGGTGCTGGGCCCTCTGTTGTTTGTCATATATATTAATGACTTGGATGTGAATGTATGGGGCATGATTAGTAAGTTTGCAGATGACACCAAAATTGGTGGTATAGTGGACAGTGAAGGAGGTTGTCTAAGGTTACAACAGGATATAGATAAACTGGGAAAGTGGGCAAGGGATTGGCAAATGGAATTTAACACAGACAAGTGTGAAGTGATGCATTTTGGGAAGTTAAACCAGGGCAGGACATATACAGTGAATGGCAGGGCCCTGGGAAGTGTTGTTGAGCAGCGAGACCTTGGGGTGCAAGTGCATAGTTCCCTGAAAGTGGCAACACAGGTAGACAGGGTGGTGAAGAAGGTATATGGCATGCTTGCCTTCATTGGCCGAGGCATTGAGTACAAGAGTTGGGACGTCATGTTACAGTTGTACATGACGTTGGTTAGGCCGCACTTGGAGTACTGTGTGCAGTTCTGGTCGCCGCACTGCAGGAAAGATGTGATTAAGCTAGAAAGGGTGCAGAAAAGATTCAGAAGGATGTTACCTGGTTTGGAGGGCTTGAGTCATAAAGAGAGATTGGATAGGCGGGTCTGTTTTCCCTGGAGCGAAGGAGGATGATAGAGGTATATAAAATTATGAGAGGCATAGATAGGGTAGATAGCAAGTGTCTGTTTACCATGGTAGGGTTTACTAAAACTAGAGGGCATAGATTTAAGGTGAGAGGGAGGAGGTTTAAAGTGGATCAAAGGGACACATTTTTCACACAAAGAATAGTGGGTATCTGGAATGAGCTGCCTGAGGAGGTGGTGGAGGCAGAAACAGTAGCGACATTTAAGAGGCATCTGGACAGATACTTGAATGAGCAAGGCATAGAGGGATATGGAATTAATGCAGGCATGTGGGATTAGTATAGATAGGAATTATGGTCGGCATGGACGCGGTGGGCTGAAGGGCCTGTTACTATGCTGTACGACTCTATGACTCTATGAGGTGAGTTACTCGCTGCAAGATTCCTAGCCTCTGACCTGTTCTTGTAGCCACACTATTTATATGGCTACTCCAGTTCAGATTCTGGTCAATGGTAGCCCCTGGGATGTTGATAGTGGGGTATTCAGCGATGATAATGCCATTGAATGTCAAGGGGAGATGATTAGATTCTCACTTGTTGGAGATGGTCATTGCCTGGCACTTGTGTGGCACGAATGTTACTTGCGACTTATCAGCCCAAGCCTGGATATTGTCCAGGTCTTGCTGCATTTCTGCACGGACTTCTGCAGTATCTGAGGAGTCACGAATGTTGCTGAACATTGTGCAATCATCAGCGAACCTCCCCACATCTGACCTTATGATTGAAGGAAGGCCATTGATGAAACAGCTGAAGATGTTTGGGCCGAGGACACTACCCTGAGGAACTCCTGCAGTGATGTCCTGGAGCTCAGCTGATTGACCTCCAACAACCACAACCATCTTCCTTTGTGCCAGGTATGACTCCAACCAGGGGAGAATTTTCCTCCTGATTCCCATTGACCTCAGTTGATGCCTTACTGGGTCAAATGCTGCCTTGATGTCAAGGGCAGTCACTCTCACCTCACCTCTTGAGTTCAGCTCTTTTTACCATGTTTGAACCGAGGCTGTAATGAGGTCTGGAGCTGAGTGGCCTTGGCAGAACTGAGCATCACTGAGCAGGTTATTGCTGAGCAATTGGTGCTTGATAGCACTGTCAACGACACCTTCCATCACTTTACTGATGATCGTGAGTGGACTGTTGGGATGGGAATTGGCCGGATTGGATTTGTCCTGCTTTTTGCGCACAGGACATACCTGGGCAGTTTTACACATTGCTGGGTAGATGCCAGTGTTGTAGCTGTACTGGAACAGCTTGGTGAGGGGCACAGAAAATTCTGGAGCACAGGTCTTCAGTATTATCTTTTGCTGTCGGTTTTCCTCATCTCTCTCTCTTCCTCTCGCTGTTTAGTTAACCCATTAATAACTGCATCCCATTCACTATGCCTCTTATCTCTCTCCTTCAGCTCCTGCTTGAGTTTTATTTTCTTCGTCTCATCTCCACGACACTGTCGCTGATCTGCCATCAGCCAGACAGCCTTAATCAAGGCCTTCTTACAAGTGGACCCCAGTTTCCACTGTTCTGCCTCATCCACCAGATCATCCCTCTCCAGGGTAACCCGAACCCACCTTTGTTTGAGAGGTCATTTCCCTGCCACGTACTTCGTGACTAACCCATCCATAGAATGCTTGTCATTTCCTGACCTTCAAGGCCCCTGCCTGGCTCTCCAAATTCTCTAAGTCCCTCTACCTGGTCTAATTGGTGCCAGCCTTTACTCTGGGTATCAATGTCACACAACAAAGAACAGTACAGCACAGGAATAGGCCATTTGGCCCTCCAAGCCTGCGCCTATCTTGATGCCTGCCTAAACTAAAACCTTCTGCACTTCCGGGGCCCATATCCCTTTATTCCCATCCTATTCATGTATTTGTCAAGATGCCTCTTAAACATTGCTATCGTACCTGCTTCCACCACCTCCCCCGGTAGCAAGTTCCAGGCACTCATCACCCTCTGTGCAAAGAACTTGCCTCGCACATCCCCTCTAAACTTTGCCCCTCGCACCTTAAACCTATGTCCCCTAGTAACTGACTCTTCCGCCCTGGGAAAAAGCTTCTGACTATCCACTCTGTCCATGCCACTCATAACTTTGTAAACCTCTATCATGTCGCCCCTCCACCTCCGTCGTTGCAGTGAAAACAATCCGAGTTTTTCCAAACTCTCCTCATAGCTAATGCCCACCAGACCAGGCAACATCCTGGTATGCCGTATGCCTTCTTGACTATATTATCCACCTGCGTTGCCACTTTCAGTGACCTGTGGATCTGTACGCCCAGATCTCTCTGCCTGTCAATACTCCGAAGGGTTCTGCCATTTACTGTATACTTCCCACCTGCATTAGACCTTCCAAAATGCATTACCTCACATTTGTCCGGATTAAACTCCATCTGCCATTTCTCCGCCCAAGTCTCCAACCGATCTATATCCTGCTGTATCCTCTGACAATCCTCATCATTGTCCGCAACTCCACCAACCTTTGTGTCGTCCGCAAACTTACTAATCAGACCAGCTACATTTTCCTCCAAATCATTTATATATACTACAAACAGCAAAGGTCCCAGCACTGATCCCTGCGGAACACCACTAGTCACATCCCTCCATTCAGAAAAACACCCAACCACTGATACACTCTGTCTTCTATGACAGAGCCAGTTCTGTATCCATCTTGCCAGCTCACCTCTGATCCTGTGTGACTTCACATTTTGTACCAGTCTGCCATGCGGGACCTTGTCAAAGGCTTTACTGAAGTCCATATAGATAACATCCACTGCCCTTCCTTCATCAATCATCTTCGTCACTTCCTCAAAAAACTCAATCAAATTAGTGAGACACGACCTCCCCTTCACAAAACCATACTGTCTCTCGCTAATAAGTTCGTTTGTTTCCAAATGGGAGTAAATCTTGTCCCGAAGAATCCTCTCTAATAGTTTCCCTACCACTGACGTAAGGCTCACCAGCCTATAATTTCCCGGATTATCCTTGCTACCCTTCTTAAACAAAGGAACAACATTGGCTATTCTCCAGTCCACTGGGACCTAACCTGTAGCCAATGAGGATGCAAAGATTTCTGTCAAGGCCCCAGCAATTTCTTCCCTCCCTCAGTATTCGAGGGTAGATCCCATCAGGCCCTGGGGACTTATCTACCTTAATGCTTTGCAAGACACCCAACACCTCCTTTTTGATAATGAGATGACTGAGACGATCTACACTCCCTTCCCTAGGCTCATCATCCACCAAGTCCTTCTCTTTGGTGAATACTGATGCAAATTTCTCATTTAGTACCTTGCCCATTTCCTCTGGTTCCACACATGGATTCCCTTCTCTGTCCTTGAATGGGCCGACCCTTTCCCTAGTTACCCTCTTGCTCTTTATGTATGTATAAAAAGCCTTGGGATTTTCCTTAATCCTGTTTGCCAATGACTTCTCATGACCCCTTTTAGCCCTCCTGACTCCTCGCTTAAGTTCCTTCCTACTGTCTTTATATTCCTCAAGGGATTCGTCTGTTCCTAGTGTCCAGCCCTTACGAATGCTTCCTTTTTCTTTTTGACGAGGCTCACAATGTCCCTCATTATCCAAGGTTCCCAAAAGTTGCCAAACCTATCCTTCTTCCTCACAGGAACATGCTGGTCCTGGATTCTAATCAACTAACGTTTGAAAGACTCCCACATGTCAGATGTTGATTTAACCTCAACAGCTGCCCCCAATTTAAATTCTTCAGTTCCTGCCTAATATTGTTATAATTAGCCTTCCCCCAATTTAGCACCTTCACCCGAGGACTACTCTTATCCTTATCCACAAGTACCTTAAAACTTATGAAATTATGGTCACTGTTCCCGAAATGTTCCCCCACTGAAACTTTGACCACCTGGCCGGGCTCATTCCCCATTACCAGGTCCAGAATGGCCCCATCCCTAGTTGGACTATCTACATATTGTTTCAAGAAGCCTTCCTGGATGCTCATTACAAATTCTGCCCCATCCAAGCCCCTAGCACTAAGTGAGTCCCAGTCAATATAGGGGAAGTTAAAATCACCCACCACTACAACCCTGTTACCTTTACATCTTTCCAAAATCTGTCTACATATCTGCTCCTCTACCTCCCGCTGGCTGTTGGGAGGCCTGTAGTAAATCCCCAATATTGTGACTGCACCCTTCCTATTCCTGAGCTCCACCCATATTGCCTCGCTGCATGACCCCTCTGAGGTGTCCTCCCGCATTACAGCTGTGATATTCTCCTTAACAAGTAAGGCAACACCCCCACCCCTTTTACATCCCCCTCTATCCCGCCTGAAGCTTCTAAATCCCGGAACATTTAGCTGCCAATCCTGTCCTTCCCTCAACCAAGTCTCTGTAATAGCAACAACATCATAGTTCCAAGTACTAATCCAAGCTATAAATTCGTCTGCCTTATCTTCTCGCATTGAAACAAATGCACTTCAGACCACCAGTCCCGCTGTGCTCAGCAACATCTCCCTGCCTGCTCTTCCTCTTAGTCTTACTGGCCTTATTTACTACTTCCCCCTCAGTTATTTCACTTGCTGTCCTACTGCTCTGGTTCCCACCCCCCTGCCCCACTAATTTAAACCTTCCCGAGTGACGCTAGCAAACCTCGCAGCCAGGATATTTGTGCCCCTCCAGTTTAGATGCAACCCGTCCTTCTTGTACAGGTCCCATCTGTCCCTGAAGAGATCCCAATGGTCCAGATATCTGAAACTCTCCCTCCTACACCAGCTGTTCAGCCACGTGTTTAGCTGCACTATCTTCCTATTTCTAGCCTCACTGGCACGTGGCACAGGGAGTAATCCCGAGATTACAACTCTGGAGGTCCTGTCTTTTAACTTTCTACCTAACTCCTTAAACTCTCCCTGCAGGACCTCGTCACTCTTCCTGCCTATGTCGTTGGTACCGATGTGTACCACAACCTCTGGCTGTTCACCCTCTCTGTTCAGAATGCCCCACTTGGATACTTTTCCACTAAATGCGGTACACCTTTATTCAACCACTATTAGTACATACTCAGGATAATACTGGTTAATTAGCAGCCCTGTGAGCCCGAGTCTGTCTCAGTGGTCAGTCCACCGACGAATCTTCCGTGCGTGACTTGCGGATGGCTGACCACGCCACCCTAACTACTGCAGCAAAGTTGCTCCTGTGGGCTCTTTCGTTATACCCATTTTTGCTATGGCTTGTTCCATATAAGATAAAACCTGTTTTTAACTCCTTCAATTGGTCTGCAATTACCTCATTGTTTTTTTGGAAAAGGAAGGTATATGGCTACAGGCTTGGGGCTCATGTAGGAGTTTCACGGCTCACTGCTTCAGATAATAGTTCCTCTGCTTCATTACCTCTAGCACTGATATCAATCTTCAACCTGGTACAGAGACTTTTTTTTTTAGCCCTTAATGAGCAAGGCCTGGATCTCTTCCCGGAGGCTAGCACTTTTGTAGTTTAATTTGTTTTGCAGACCCTGATTATTCTGACAAGGCACTGTCATGACTAGAATTGACCAGCTTGCCTTACATTTTCAAGCCTGCACTACAGTTCATTACATATCTTTGGTCTGGGTACTCTGATGCTCCATGTTGCCATCATGAGGCGGTGCAATGACACCGTAAAAGATCCACTGGCAAATAGTGATCATAATATCATTGAATTTCAGGTTAAATTTGAAAGTGACACATCTCAGTCACAAACCGGAATCTTAAACTTAAACAAGGCCAATTCCGAAGGTATGAGGGGAGAACTGGCTAAGGTTAATTGGGTATCACAGAATTGTTAGTGTAGAAGGAGGCCATTCAGCCTATCGTGTCTGCACTGGCTCTCTGAAAGAGCAGTTCCCTCAGTCTCATTCCCCTGCCTTTTCCCCGTAACCCTGCACATTGTTCCTTTTCATATAACTGTCTAATTTCCTTTTGAATGTTTCAATTGAACTTGCCTCCACCACATTCTCAGGCAGCGCATTCCAGACCTTAACCACTCGCTGCGTGAAAATGTTTTTCCTCATGTCACTTTTGCTTCTCTTGCCAAATACTTTAAACCTTGCCTTCTTGATCTTGATCTTTTCACGAGTGGGAACCATTACCCTCACCAGTATACAAAATGGAAAACCGATTCGCGAGTGAGATCATATCAGGCGACCCCTGCACTACCTGCCTGGTTATCTTGGACTGGCTGGTGGTCATCCATTCCCTATCTGCCTTCATGATCCTAATCTGTGGTGTGACCACTTCCCTAAATGTATTATCCACGTAGTCCTCCGCCTCGGGGATGCACAACAGTGACACCAGCTGCCACTGAAGTTCCAAAACCCGGAGCTCAAGCTTCTGCAGCCAGTGGCATTTCCTGCAGATGTGTTTGTCTAGGACACATGGTGTGTCTGTGACTTCCCACATGCCACAGGCTGTACGTTGCACTGAGCAGAGCTGTCCTGTCATACCTTAACTTTACAGACTATTTATTATAAGTAGAATAGCTTACCAGGTACTCACCAAACAGCTCCTTCCACTGCACCGAAGCAGGAACCAAATAGTGGAGGGTTGAAAAAGTAGAAAAAAAAGAAAAATGGAGCACCTCCACCACTTCACCGAACTCGACACTCATTCACCAAACTCGAATCTCCACACTCATCTTGTAATCTGCACACTATAAGTCTAATAGACCTTACCAATGATATAAGGTTTTGCCAATACTAATAATCCTTACAATTATTAGTAAACCTTACAAATACTGATACACTCTAATAATATTTAATACAGCTTATGTATTAAGTTGTCCCAATTTGAACTAATACAGGCCCTACTGGTCTCTCTCCCTCTCACTCTATTATATATTATTAAATCTGCTTTAGTTTTTAGTTTCTCCTAATAAAACGATCAAGTATTATTCTATATTTGTTTTAAATTTAATTAAATGAAAAGCTTACATGTATACTCACCACGACGACTTTCTGTGTCCCTGCTCTCACTGTTGATTGTGACGTCACTCTGATGCCACTTTTCTATTTTTCCTCTGCTCTGCTCCCGCTGTGCTCACCACTCTCTCTGTGCTCTTGCTCCCTCTCCGCTCCCGCTATGCTCACTCTCCCTCTCTCTCTCTCTGTGCTCCCGCTGCGCTCTCTCTCTCTCCGCTCCTGCTGCGCTCTCTCTGTCTCCGCTCCCGCTGCGCTCTCTCTGTCTCCGCTCCCGCTGCGCTCTCTCTGTCTCTGCTCCCACTGTGCTGTCTCTCTCTCTCCCCTCCCACTGTGCTCTCTCTCCCTCTCTGCTCCCGCTGTGCTCTCTCTCTCTCTTTCCGCTCCCACTGTGCTCTCTCTCTCTGCTCCCGCTGTGCTCTCTCTCTCTCTCCCTCTCTGTCCACGCCTGCTGTGCTCTCTCTCTCTCTGCTCCCACTGTGCTCTCTCTCTCACTCTGCTCCCGCTGTGCTCTCTCTTTCTCTGTCCGTGCCTGCTGTGCTCTCTCTCTCTCTGCTCCCACTGTGCTCTCTCTCTTTCTCTGCTCCCGCTGTGCTATCTCTCTCCCTGTCCGCTCTTGCAGTGCTCTCTCTCTCTCTGCTCTCGCTGTGCTCTCTCTCTCTCTCTGCTCCCGCTGTGCTCTCTCTCACTGTCTGCGCCTGCTGTGCTCTCTCTCTTTCTGCTCCCACTGTGCGCTGTCTCTCTCTCTCTCTGCTCCCGCTGTGCTCTCTCTCTCTTTCTGCTCCCACTGTGCTCTCTCTCTCTTTCTGCTCCCGCTGTGCTCTCTTTCTCTGTCTGCGCCTGCTGTGCTCTCTCTCTCTCCTCCCGCTGTGCTCTCTCTCACTGTCTGCACCTGCTGTGCCCTCTCTCTCTGTTTGCTCCCACTGTGCGCTCTTTCTCTATCTGCGCCTGCTGTGCTCTCTCTCTCTGCTCCCACTGTGCGCTGTCTCTCTCTCTCTCTGCTCCCGCTGTGCTCTCTCTCTCTCTGCTCCCGCTGTGCTCTCTCTCTCTGTCTGCGCCTGCTGTGCTCTCTCTCTCTCTGCTCCCACTGTGCTCTCTCTCTCTCTGTCTGTGCCTGCTGTGCTCTCTCTCTCTCTGCTCCCGCTGTGCGCTGTCTCTCTTTCTCTCTGCTTCCGCTGTGCGCTGTCTCTCTCTCTCTCTGCTCCCACTGTGCGCTGTCTCTCTCTCTCTGCTCCCACTGTGCGCTGTCTCTCTCTCTCTCTCTCTGCTCCCACTGTGCGCTGTCTCTCTCTCTCTCTGCTCCCGCTGTGCTCTCTCTCTCTCTGCTCCCGCTGTGCTCTCTCTCTCTGTCTGCGCCTGCTGTGCTCTCTCTCTCTCTGCTCCCACTGTGCTCTCTCTCTCTCTGTCTGTGCCTGCTGTGCTCTCTCTCTCTCTGCTCCCGCTGTGCGCTGTCTCTCTTTCTCTCTGCTTCCGCTGTGCGCTGTCTCTCTCTCTCTCTCTGCTCCCACTGTGCGCTGTCTCTCTCTCTGCTCCCACTGTGCGCTGTCTCTCTCTCTCTCTGCTCCCGCTGTGCTCTCTCTCTCTCTGCTCCCGCTGTGCTCTCTCTCTCTGTCTGCGCCTGCTGTGCTCTCTCTCTCTGTCTGCGCCTGCTGTGCTCTCTCTCTCTCTGCTCCTGCTGTGCGCTGTCTCTCTCTCTCTCTGCTCCTGCTGTGCTCTCTCTCTCTCGGTCTGTCTGTCTCCGGCCTCCGACTCTGTCCCTTTTGGCATGCTTTTTAAACCTCCGCTCCGGTTGTGCTCGCTCTCTCTCTCTCGGTCGGTTTGTCTCCGGCCTCTGACTCTGTCCCTTTTTGCGCACTTTTTAAACTTCTGCTCCCGCTGTGCTCTCTCTCTCTCTCTCTCTCTCTCTCTCAGTCTTAAATAGACTGGAAGGTATGGCGGTAAATGAACAGTGGGCAACATTTAAAGATACAGGGTTCAACAAAAGAACATTCCATTCAACAACATAAGCTCATCAAGAAAGACCCATCTGTGGCTCACTCAGGAAGTTAAGAGGAGACTAAAAGAAGAGTCTTACAATGTTGCAAAAAGTAGTAGCAAGCCTGAGGATTGGGTGTGTTTTAGAAACCAGCAAAGGGCCAATAAAAAGTTGATAAAGGGAACAAATAGAATTTGAGAGTAAACTAGCCAGCAATATAAAAACAGATTGCAAAAGCTTACATAAGTACATAAAAAGAAAGAGAGTGGCTAAAGTAGACATTGGTCCCTGAGAGGCAGAGACAGGAGAAATAATCATGGGGAATGAGGAAATGGCAGAGGCATTGAACAAATATTTTGTGTCTGTCTTCATAGCAGAAGACACTAGTTCCATACCAGAAATAGGCAGTAACCTCGGAGCTAAAAAGAGTGAGGAAATTAAAGATATTGATATCAGCCGAGAAAAAGTATTGGAGAAACTCGAGGGACTAAAATCTGACAAGTCCCCGGGACCAGATGGCCTACATCCTTGGGTTCTAAAAGAAATAGCTGCAGAGATAGTGGATGCGCTGGCTATGATTTTCCAGAATTCCTTAGATTCAGGAATGGTCTCATCAGATCGGAAGTTGGCAAATGTTACGCCGCTTTTCAAGAAAGGAGGTCAAGTGAAAACAGGGATATACAGGCCAGTTAGCCTAACATCAGTCATTGGGAAGATGCTGGAAACTATTATTAAAGAAGTCTTAATGTTGTACTTGGTAAAGCATAGTATGATTAGAACAAGTCAGCATGGTTTTACTAAAGGGAAATCCTGTTTGACAAATTTATTTGAGTTTTTTGAGGATGTAACTAGTAGGGTAGATAAAGGGGAACCAGTAGATGTAGTATATCTGGATTTTCAAAAGGCATTCAATAAGGTGCCACATAAAAGAATGATAGGCAAGACAAAGGGTCATGGTGCTGGGGGTAATATATTAGCACAGTTAGAGAATTGGTTAACAGACAGGAAGCAGAGAGTGGGCATAAATGGGGCATTTTCAAGTTGGCAGGCAGTGAATCGTGGAGTGCCGCAAGGATCAGTGCTGGGGCCTCAGCTATTTACACTCTATATTAATGACTTGGATGAAGAGACAGAGAGTAATGTATCTAAGTTTTCTGATGATACAAAACTTGGTGGAAAGGTAGGCTGCGGGGAGGATGTAGAGAGGCTGCAAAGAGATATAGACAGCTTAAGTTTTTTTTTATTCGTTCATGGGTTGTGGGTGTCGCTGGCTTAGCCAGTATCAATTGCCCTGAGTGGCCATTTCAGAGGGCATTTTAAGAGTCAACCACATTGCTGCGGATCTGGAGTCACATGTCGGCCAGACCAGGTAAGGATGGCAGATTTCCTTCCCTAAAGGACATTAGTAAACCAGATGGGTTTTTACAACGATCGACAATAGTTTCATGGTCACACTAGACTAACTTTTTTAAATTCCAGATTTATTAATTGAATTCAAATTTCACCATCTGCCGTGGTGGGATTCGAACACATGTCCCCAAAGCAATTGCCTGGGCCTTTGGGCTACCAGTCCAGTGACATTACCACAACGCCACTGCCTCCCCCAAGTGAGTGGGCAACAAGATGGCAAATGGAGTATAATTTAGGGAAGTGTGAAGTTGTTCACTTTGGTCATAAAAATAGAAAAGCAGAATATTTTTTAGAAGGTGTGAAACTGGTAAGTGTTGATGTTCAGAGAGACTTGGGGGTACTTGTACAAGGAACACACAAAGTTGACAGGCAGGTGCAGCAGGCTATTAGGAAGGAAAATAGCATGTTGGCCTTTATTACAAGGGGATTGGAGTACAGGAATAAAGAAGTCTTACTAAAATGGTACAGGGCTTAGGTGAATCTGCACCTGGAATACTGTGTGCAGTTTTGGTCTCCACATTTAAGAAAGGATATACTTGAACTGGAGGCAGTTCAGTGAAGATTTACTAAATTGGTCCCTGGGATGAGGGGCTTGTCCTATGATGAGAGGCTGAGTAAATTGGGCCAATATTCTCTTCAGTTTAGAAGAATGAGAGGTGATCTAATTGAAACATACAAGATTGTGAAAGGGCTTGATAGGGTAGACACTGAGAGATTGCTCCCATTGGTCAGTGAATCTAGAACACGGAGACACAGTCTCAGGATAAAGGGTCAATCATTCAGGAGTGAGATGCGGAGAAATTATTTCAGTCAAAGGGTTGTGAATCTTTGGAATTCTCTACCCCGGAGGGTCGTGGATGCTCCATCATTGAATACATTTAAAGCCGGGATAGATCGATTTCTCATCTCACAGGGAATCAAGGGATATGGGGAGCGGGCAGGAAAGTGGAATTGAAGCCCAAGGTCAGCCATGATCTTATTGAATGGCGGAGCAGGCTCGAGGGGCCGAATGGTCTAATTCTGCTCCTATTTCTTATGTTCTTGTGACTCCACACACTCAGGACTCCACCACAACTGGTCTACATTCATAAATACAAAAGAAATAAAAGAACATGGCTAAAAAGTGATTGTACATTAAAAGGTAAAGTAATAAATTGGCTTACAATATGAACATGCGAATTAGGAGCAGGAGTAGGCCACTCGACCCCTCAAGCCTGCACTAATTCAATAAGATCATGGCTGATCTGATTGTAACCTCAACTCCACATTCCCGCCTACTTCCAATAACTTTTCACCTCCGTGCTCATCAAGAATCTATCTACCTCTGCCTTATAAATATTCAAAGACTCTGCTTCCACTACCTTTTGAAGAAGAGTTCCAAAGACTCATCTCTGTCTCAAATGGGTGACCCCTTATTTTTAAACTGAAGCCCCTAGTTCTAGATTTTCCAAACAGAGGAAACATCCTTTCCACATCCACCCTGTCAAGACCCCTCAGAATCTTACATGTTTCAAATAACCTCTTACTCTTCTAAACTCCAGCGGGTACAAGCCTAGTCTGTCCAACCTTTCCTCATAAGACAGTCCACCCATTCCAGGTATTAGTCTAGTCAACCTTCTCTGAACTGCTACCAATGCATTTACATCCTTCCTTAAATAAGGAGATCAATACTGTATACAGTACTCCAGATGTGGTCTCACCAATATCCTGTAGAGCTGAAGCATAACCTCCCAGCTTCTGCATTTAATTCCCCTCGCCATAAATGATAACATTCTATTAGCTTTCCTAATTATTTGCTGAACATACATACGAACCTTTTGTGGTTCATGCACTAGGACACCCAGATCCCTCTGCATCTCAGAGCTCTGCAATCTCTCACCATTCAGAAAATATGCTTCTTTTTTATTCTTCCTGCCAAAATGGACAATTTCACATTTTCCCGCATTATACTCCATTTGCCAGATCTTTGCCCACTCATTAACCCAGCTATATCCCTTTGTAGCCTCCTGATGACCTCTTCACAACTTACTTTCCTACCTATCTCTGTGTCATCAGCAAATTTAGCAACTATACCTTTGGTCCCTTCATCCGGGTCATTTATATAAATTGTAAAAAGTTGAGGCCCTAGCACTGATCATTCAGTACCTCAGCAATTCCCCATGCCTCCTATTGTAAATGCCCCTTTTGGTCCCAAATTGGCCCTACCCCTCCTTTTTTACTATTTATATGCCGTTCGAAGACTTTGGGATTCTCTTTTATGTTAGCTGCCAGTCTCTTTTCATACTCCCTCTTTGCTTTTCTTATTTGTTTTTTCACTTCTTGTCAAGATGCCTCTTAAACTTCGCTATCGTACCTGCTTCCACCACCTCCCCCGGCAGCAGGTTCCAGGCACTCACCACCCTCTGTGTAAAGAACTTGCCTCGCACATCCCCTCTAAACTTTGTCCCTCGCACCTTAAACCTATGTCCCCTAGCAACTCACTCTTCCACCCTGGGAAAAAGCTTCTGACTATCCATTCTGTCCATGCCACTCATAACTTTGTAAACCTCTATCATGTCACCCCTTTACCTCCATCGTTCCAGTGAAAACAATCCAAGTTTATCCAACCTCTCCTCATAGCTAATACCCTCCAGACCAGGCAACATTCTGGTAAACCTCTTCTGTACCCTCTCCAAAGCCTCCACATCCTTCTGGTAGTGTGGCAACCAGAATTGCACGCAATATTCCAAGTGTGGCCTAACTAAGGTTCTGTACAGCTGCAGCATGACTTACCAATTTTTATACTCTATGCCCCAACCAATGAAGGCAAGCATGCCGTATGCCTTCTTGATGACCTTATCCATCTGTGTTGCCACTTTCAGTGACCTGTGGACCTGTATGCCCAGATCTCTCTGCCTGTCAATACTTCAAAGGGTTCTGCCATTTACTGTATACCTCCCACCTGCATTAGACCTTCCAAAATGCATTACCTCACATTTGTCCAGATTAAACTCCATCAGCCATTTCTCCGCCCAAGTCTCCAACCGATCTATATCCTGCTGTATCCTCTGACAATCCACATTACTATCCGCTAACTCCACCAACCTTTGTGTCGTCCGCAAACTTACTAATCAGACCAGCTATATTTTCCTCCAAATCATTTATATATACGACAAACAAAAGGTCCCAGCACTGATCCCTGCGGAACACCACTAGTCACATCCCTCCATTCAGAAAAGCACCCATCCACTGTTACCCTCTGTCTTCTATGACCGAGCCAGTTCTGTATCCATCTTGCCAGCTCACCTCTGATCCCGTGTGACTTCACCTTTTAAACCAGTCTGCCATGAGGGACCTTGTCAAAGGCTTTACTGAAGTCCATGTAGACAACATCCACTGCCCTTCCTTCATCAATCATCTTTGTCACTTCCTCAAAAAACTCAATCAAGTTAGTGAGACACGAACTCCCCTTCACAAAACCATGCTGCCTCTCGCGAATAAGTGCCTTTGTTTCCAAATGAGAGTAAATCCTGTCCCTACCACTGACGTTAGGCTCACAGGCCTATAATTTTCTGGATTATCCTTGCCGCCCTTCTTAAACAAAGGAACAACATTGGCTATTCTTCAGTTCCCTGGGACCTCACTTGTAGCCTTTGAGGATACAAAGATTTCTGTCAAGACCCCAGCAATTTCCTCCCTTGCCTCCCTCAGTATTCTGGGATAGATCCCATCAGGCCCTGGGGACTTATCTACCTTAATGCTTTGCAAGACACCCAACACCTCCTTTTTGATAATGAGATGACTGAGACTATCTACACTCCCTTCCCTAGGCTCATCATACACCAAGTTCTTCTCTTTGGTGAATACTGATGCAAAGTACTCATTTAGCACCTCGCCCATTTCCTCTGGCTCCACGCATAGATTCCCTCCTCTGTCCTTGAGTGGGCCAAACCTTTCCCTGGTTACCCTCTTGCTCTTTATATATGTATAATAAGCCTTAATCCTGTTTGGCAATGACTTTTCATGACCCCTTTTAGCCCTCCTGACTCCTTGCTTAAGTTCCTTCCTACTTTCTTTATATTTCTCAAGGGTTCCATCTGGTCCTAGCCTTCCAGCCCTTACGAATGCTTCCTTTTTCTTTTTGACGAGGCTCACAATATCCCTCATTATCCAAGGTTCCCGAAACTTGCCAAACCTATCCTTCTTCCTCACAGGAACATGCCGGTCCCAGATTCTCATCAGCTGACATTTGAAAGACTCCCACATGTCAGATGTTGATTTACCCTCAAACAGCTGCCCCCAATCTAAATTCTTCAATACCTGCCTAATATTGTTATAATTAGCTTTCCCCCAATTTAACTCCTTCATCCGAGGACTACTCTTATCCTTATCCACAAGTACCTTAAAACTTACGGAATTGTGGTCACTGTTCCCGAAATGCTCCCCGACTGAGACCTCGACCACCTGGCCGGGCTCATTCCCCAATACCAGGTCCAGAATGGCCCCATCCCTAGTTGGACTATCTACATATTGTTTCAAGAAGCCCTCCTGGATGCTCCTTACAAATTCTGACCCATCCAAGCCCCAAGCACTAAGTGAGTCCCAGTCAATATAGGGGATGTTAAAATCACCCACCACCACAACCCTGTTACCTTTACATCTTTCCAAAATCTGTCTACATATCTGCTCCTCTACCTCCTGCTGGCTATTGGGAGGCCTGTAGTAAACCCCCAACATCGTGACTACATCCTTCCTATTCCTGAGCTCTACCCATATTGCCTCGCTGCATGACCCCTCTGAGGTGTCCTCCCGCAGTACAGCTGTGATATTCTCCTTAACCAGTAATGCAACTCCCCCACCCCTTTTACATCCCCCTCTATCCTGCCTGAAGCTTCTAAATCCTGGAACATTTAGCTGCCAATCCTGTCCTTCCCTCAACCAAGTCTCTGTAATAGCAACAACATCATAATTCCAAGTACTAATCCAATCTCTAAGTTCATCTGCCTTACCTGTTATTCTTCTCGCATTGAAACAAATGCACTTCAGACCACCAGTCCCGCTGTGCTCCGCAACATTTCCCTGCCTGCTCTTACTCCTAGTCTTACTGGCCTTAATTACTAGTTCCCCCTCATTTATTTCACCTGCTGTCCTACTGCTCTGGTTCCCACCCCCCCGCCACACTAGTTTAAACCTTCCCGAGTGACGCTAGGAAACCTCACAGCCAGGATATTAGTGCCCCTCCAGTTTAGATGCAACCCGTCCTTCTTATACAGGTCCCAGCTGTCCCTGAAGAGATCCCAATAGTCCAGATATCTGAAACCCTCCCTCCTGCACCAGCTGTTCAGCCACATGTTTAGCTGCACTATCTTTCTATTTCTCGCCTCACTGGCACGTGGCACAGGGAGTAATCCCGAGATTACAACCCTGGAGGTCCTGTTTTTTAACTTACTGCCTAACTCCCTAAACTCCCCCTGCAGGACCTCATCACTCTTACTGCCTATGTCGGTACCGATGTGTACCTCAACCTCAGCTGTTCACCCTCCCCCTTCAGAATGCCCCCTGTCCGTTCACAGACATCCTTGACCCTGGCACCAGGGAGGCAACATACCATCCTGGAGTCTCTTTCACGTCCACAGAAGCGCCTATCTGTGCCCCTGACTATAGAGTCCCCTATAACTATTGCTCTTCTGTGCTTTGTCCCTCCCTGCTGAACAACAGTGCCAGCTGTGGTGCCACTGCTCTGGCTGCTGCTGTTGTTTTCCCCTGATAGGCCATTTCCCCCCCAACAGTATCCAAAACGGTATACTTGTTAGAGAGGGGGATAGCCACAGGGGATTCCTGCACTGACTGCCTGCCCCTTCTAGCAGTCACCCATCTATCTGCCTGCACCTTGGGTGTAACCACTTCTCTAAAACTCCTGTCTATGACGCTTTCTGCCACCTGCATGCTCCTAAGTGCATCCAGTTGCCGCTCCAACCGATCCATGCGGTCTGTGAGGAGCTGCAACTGGGTACACTTCCTGCAGATGTAGTCGTCCGGAACGCTGGAAGCGTCACGGACTTCCCACATCTCACAGGTGAAGCACTTCACCCCTCTAACTGTCATTTCCAGCACTAATTAATAAATTAATTTAAAATAAATAGTTAAATACTTCTTAAGTCCTTACTAAATTAAGTTACAATTAACTAAATCCCTAGTGCTAGATTCCTGCTATAAATATTAAATGCTAAATACAGTAATCTCCTCCCTCTGGTTTAGTTACTCTACTAAATAATTAGTTAATTAGGGTTTTAATAAATTTTAATCAATGTTTTATTTTCAAATTCAGTCGAAAATCCCAAACAAACCAATCAGGTCACCCCTTTCCTGTGACGTCAATTTCAGTTTTTTTTACCCGAGGTAAGGTTTTTCTTCTTACCGGTCTGGAACTCTGCCCTCCAAGTCTTCTCCGTGAATGTAAGCCGTGAATCCCTGAGGTAAGTTTTTTATACTTACCGGTCCGGAACTCTGCCCTCCGAGTCTTCTCCGAGAATGTAGGCCGCAAATCCCCGAGGTAAGTTTTTTATACAGGAAGAGTGATGAGGTCCTGCAGGGGAGTTCAGGGAGTTAGGTAGTAAGTTAAAAAAAAAACAGGACCTCTTGGGTTGTAATCTCTGGATTACTCCCTGTGCCACGTGCCAGTGAGGCTAGAAATAGGAAGATAGTGCAGCTAAACTCGCGGCTGAGCAGCTAGTGTCGAAGGGAGGGTTTCAGGTATCTGGGCCATTGGGCTCTCTTCAGGGACAGATGGGACCTGTACAAGAAGGACGGGTTGCATCTAAACTGAAAGGGCACTAATATCCTGGCTACAAGGTTTGCTAGCGTCACTCGGGAGGGTTGAAACTAGTGTGGCAAGGGGGTGGGAACCAGAGCAGTAGGACAGCTAGCGAAGTAAATGTGGAGGACATAGGAAATAAGGCCAGTAAGACTAAGAGGAAGAGTAGGCAGGGAGATATTGCTGAGCACAGCGGGACTGGTGGTCTGAAGTGCATTTGTTTCAATGCGAGAAGTATAACAGGTAAGGCAGATGAATTTAGAGCTTGGATTAGTACTTGGAACTATGATGTTGTTGCTATTACAGAGACTTGGTTGAGGGAAGGACAGGATTGGCAGCTAAATGTTCCAGGATTTAGAAGCTTCAGGCGGGATATAGGGGGATGTAAAAGGGGTGGGGGAGTTGCATTACTGGTCAAGGAGACTATCACAGCTGTACTGCGGGAGGACACCTCAGAGGGATAATGCAGCGAGGCAATATGGGTAGAGCTCAGGAATAGGAATGATGTAGTCACGATGTTGGGGGTTTACGACAGGCCTCCCAACAGCCAGCGAGAGGTAGAGGAGCAGATATGTAGACAGATTTTGGAAAGATGTAAAGGTAACAGGGTTGTGGTGGTGGGTGATTTTAACTTCCCCTATATTGATTGGGACTCACTTAGTGCCAGGGGCTTGGATGGGTCAGAATTTGTGAGGAGCATCCAGGAGGGATTCTTGAAACAGTATGTAGGTAGTCCAACTAGGGCTGGGGCCATTCTGGACCTGGTATTGGGGAATGAGCCTGGCCAGGTGGTCGAAGTTTCAGTGGGGGAGCATTTCGGGAGCAGTGACCATAATTCCATAAGTTTTAAGGTTCTTGTGGATAAGGATAAGAGTAGTCCTCGGGTGAAGGTGCTAAATTGGGGGAAGGCTAATTATAACAATATTAGGCAGGAACTGAAGAATTTAGATTGGGGGCGGCTGTTTGATTGCGTTCATTGCAGCAGCTTATTCGGAAGCAGAGAGTGCTGAGCGAGTGATCAGCTGGGAAGGTCAGTTTCAACTTAAACTTAATTTTCCTTTTGTTTTCTGCGGACCAGGGGGCTGCTGGGTAAGTAAAAACCTATATATTTGGGCTGTTTGAAATAACTTGCCTTTCATTGCAGCAGCTTATTCAGAAGCAGAGAGTGCGAGCGAGTGATCAGCTGAGAAGGTCAGTTTCAAGTTAAAGTTAATTTTCCTTTTGTTTTCGGTGGACCAGGGGGCTGCTGGGTAAGTAAAAACCTATATACTTGGGCTGTTTCTGAACCCGAGACACTACACCTGTCGTGTCTCCCACCCGCCCTCCTCCTCTAACCAAAAAAAAGGACTCGGTGGTGTGTAGATAAGGTAAGGCTTTTTCTATTTCTCTTTTTTTTATCGTGAGATTGGTAAAAACTTGTCGTTCCTTTTTTATTTATCAAAGTTAAGCTTAAGATTAAAAATGGCAGGAGATCTCAGACCCGTGTTATGCTCATCTTGCTCAATGTGGGAGCTCAGGGACACGGCTGATGTCCCTGACTCCTTCACATGCAGGAAGTGTGTCCAGCTGCAGCTCTTGTTAGACCACATGACGGCTCTGGAGCTGCGAATGGACTCGTTTTGGAGCATCCGCGATGCTGAGGAGGTCGTGGATAGCACTTTTAGCGAATTGGCCACACCGCAGATTAGGATTGCTGAGGGAGAAAGGGAATGGGTGACCAAAAGTCAGAGAAAGAGCAGGAAGGCAGTGCAGGTGTCCCCTGCGGTCATCTCCCTCCAAAACAGGTATACGTTTTGGATACTGTTGAGAGAGATGGCTCACCAGGGGAAGGCAGCAGGAGCCAGGTTCATGGCACCGTGGCTGGCTCTGCTGTTCGGAAGGGCGGGAAAAAGAGTGGAAGGGCGATAGTCATAGGGGATTCGATTGTAAGGGGAGTAGATAGGCGGTTCTGTGGTCGAAAACCTGCCTCCCAGGTGCATGGGTCAGGATGTCTCAGATCGGCTGCAGAACATTCTGAAGGGGGTGGGTGAACAGCCAGTTGTCGTTGTGCAGATAGGCACCAATGATATAGGTAAAAAAAGGGATGAGGTCCTACAAGCAGAATTTAGGGAGTGAGGAGCCAAGTTAAAAAGTAGGACCTCAGAGGTAGTAATGTCAGGATTGCTACCAGTTAGAATTAGAATTAGAATTAGAATTAGAATATTACAGCGCAGTACAGGCCCTTCGGCCCTCGATGTTGCGCCGATCATCTGACCTACACTATTCCATTTTCATCCATATGTCTATCCAATGACCACTTAAATGCCCTTAAAGTTGGCGAGTCTACTACTGTTGCAGGCAGGGCGTTCCACGCCCCTACTACTCTCTGCGTAAAGAAACTACCTCTGACATCTGTCCTATATCTTTCACCCCTCAACTTAAAGCTATGTCCCCTCGTGTTTGCCATCACCATCCGAGGAAAAAGACTCTCACTATCCACCCTGTCCAACCCTCTGATTATCTTATATGTCTCTATTAAGTCACCTCTCCTCCTCCTTCTCTCTAACGAAAACAACCCCAAGTCCCTCAGCCTTTCCTCGTAAGGCCTTCCTTCCATACCAGGCAACATCCTAGTAAATCTCCTCTGCACCCTTTCCAAAGCTTCGACATCCTTCCTATAATGCGGTGACCAGAACTGCACGCAATACTCCAGGTGCGGCCTCACCAGAGTTTTGTACAGCTGCATCATGACCCCGTGGCTCTGAAACTCGATCCCCCTACTAATAAAGGCTAACACACCATATGCCTTCTTAACAGCCCTATTAACCTGGGTAGCAACTTTCAGGGATTTATGTACCTGGATACCAAGATCTCTCTGCTCATCTACACTACCAAGAATCTTCCCATTAGCCCAGTACTCTGCATTGCTGTTACTCCTTCCAAAGTGAATCACCTCACACTTCTCCGCATTAAACTCCATTTGCCATCTCTCAGCCCAGCTCTGCAGCCTATCAATGTCCCTCTGTACCCTACAACACCCTTCGACACTATCCACAACTCCACCGACCTTCGTGTCATCCGCAAATTTACTAACCCACCCTTCTACACCCTCATCCAGGTCGTTTATAAAAATGACAAACAGCAGTGGCCCCAAAACAGAACCTTGCGGTACACCACTAGTAACTAAACTCCAGGATGAACATTTGCCATCAACCACCACCCTCTGTCTTCTTTCAGCTAGCCAATTTCTGATCCAAAGCTCTAAATCACCTTCAACCCCATACTTCCGTATTTTCTGCAATAGCCTACCGTGGGGAACCTTATCAAACGCCTTACTGAAATCCATATACACCACATCCACGGCTTTACCCTCATCCACCTGTTTGGTCACCTTCTCGAAAAACTCAATAAGGTTTGTGAGGCACGACCTACCTTTCACAAAACCGTGCTGACTATCGCAAATTAACTTATTCTTTTCAAGATGATTATTAATCCTGTCTCTTATAACCTTTTCCAACATTTTACCCACAACCGAAGTAAGGCTCACAGGTCTATAATTACCAGGGCTGTCTCTACTCCCCTTCTTGAACAAGGGGACAACATTTGCTATCCTCCAGTCCTCCGGCACTACTCCTGTCGACAATGACGACTTAAAGATCAACAACAACGGCTCTGCAATCTCCTCCCTGGCTTCCCAGAGAATCCTAGGATAAATCCCATCTGGCCCAGGGGACTTATCTATTTTCACTCTTTCCAAAATTGCTAACACCTCCTCCTTGTGAATCTCAATCCCATCTAGCCTAGTAGGCTGTATCTCAGTAATCTCCTCGGCAACATTTTCTTTCTCTACTGTAAATACTGACGAAAAATATTCATTTAACGCTTCCCCTATCTCCTCTGATTCCGCACACAACTTCCCACTACTATCCTTGATTGGCCCTGTTCTAACTCTTATCATTCGTTTATTCCTGATATACCTATAGAAAGCCTTAGGGTTTTCTTTGATCCTATCCGCCAATGACTTCTCGTGTCCTCTCCTTGCTCTTCTTAGCCCTCCCTTTAGATCCTTCCTGGCTAGCTTGTAACTCTCAAGCGCCCTAACTGAGCCTTCACGTCTCATCCTAACATAAGCCGCCCTCTTCCTCTTGACAAGCGCTTCAACTTCTTGAGTAAACCACGGCTCCCTTGCTCGACAACTTCCTCCCTGCCTGACAGGTACATACTTATCAAGGACACGCATTAGCTGCTCCTTGAATAAGCTCCACATTTCGTTTGTGCCCATCCCCTGCAGTTTCCTTCCCCATCCTACACATCCTAAATCTTGCCTAATCGCGTCATAATTTCCTTTCCCCCAGCTATAATTCTTGCCCTGCGGTATATACCTGTCCCTGCCCATCGCTAAGGTAAACCTAACCGAATTGTGATCACTATCGCCAAAGTGCTCACCTACATCTAAATCGAACACCTGGCCGGGTTCATTACCCAGTACCAAATCCAATGTGGCATCGCCCCTGGTTGGCCTGTCCACATACTGTGTCAGAAAACCCTCCTGCACACACTGGACAAAAACAGACCCATCTAAAGTACTCGAACTATAGTATTTCCAGTCAATATTTGGAAAGTTAAAGTCCCCCATAACCACTACCCTGTTACTCTCGCTCCTGTCGAGAATCATCTTCGCTATCCTTTCCTCTACATCTCTGGAACTATTCGGAGGTCTATAGAAAACTCCCAACAGGGTGACCTCTCCTCTCCTGTTTCTAACCTCGGCCCATACTACCTCAGTAGACGAGTCCTCAAACGTCCTTTCTGCCGCTGTAATACTTTCCTTGATTAACAATGCCACATCCCCCCCCTCTTTTACCCTCTTCTCTGTTCTTTCTGAAACATCTAAATCCCGGAACCTGCAACATCCATTCCTGCCCCTGCTCTACCCATGTCTCCGAAATGGCCACAACATCAGGATCCCAGGTACCAACCCATGCTGCAAGCTCACCCACCTTATTCCGGATGCTCCTGGCATTGAAGTAGACACACTTTAAACCAAGTTCTTGCTTGCCAGTGCCCTCTTGCGTCCCTGTAACCTTATCCCCTACCTCACTACTCTCAACAACCTGTACACTGGCACTGCAATTTAGGTTCCCATTCCCCTGCTGATTTAGTTTAAACCCCCCCGAAGAGCGCTAGCAAATCTCCCCCCCAGGATATTGGTACCCCTCTGGTTCAGGTGAAGACCATCCTGTTTGTAGAGGTCCCACCTACCCCAGAAAGAGCCCCAATTATCCAGGAAACCAAAACCCTCCCTCCTACACCATCCCTGCAGCCACGTGTTCAACTCCTCTCTCTCCCTATTCCTCTCTTCGCTAGCACGTGGCACAGGCAACAACCCAGAGATAACAACTCTGGTTGTTCTCGCTCTAAGCTTCCACCCTAGCTCCCTGAATTTCTGCCTTAAATCCCCATCTCTCTTCCTACCTATGTCGTTGGTGCCTATGTGGACCACGACTTGGGGGTGCTCCCCCTCCCCCTTAAGGATCCCAAAAACACGATCGGAGACATCACGTACCCTGGCACCTGGGAGGCAACACACCAACCGTGAGTCTCTCTCGTTCCCACAGAACCTCCTATCTGTTCCCCTAACTATGGAGTCCCCAATGACTAATGCTCTGCTCCTCTTCCCTTTTCCCTTCTGAGCAACAGGGACAGACTCTGTGCCAGAGACCTGCACCCCATTGCTTACCCCTGGTAAGTCGTCCCCCCCAACAGTATCCAAAACGGTATACCTGTTGTTGAGGGAAACGGCCACAGGGGATCCCTGCACTGCCTGCTGGTTCCCTTTCCTTCCCCTGACGGTAACCCATCTACCTACTTCTTTTACCTGAGGTGTGATTGCCTCCCTATAACTCCTGTCAATAATCCCCTCCGCCTCCCGAATGATCCGAAGTTCATCCAGCTCCAGCTCCAGTTCCCTAACGCGGTCTGCGAGGAGCTGGAGTTGGGTGCACTTCCCGCAGATGCAGTCAGCAGGGACACTCTTGGCGACCCCTACCTCCCACATTCTGCAGGAGGAACATACAACTGCCTTTACCTCCATTCCCACTATTCTAGATTCCCAATAAATCTACTGAAAAACCAAACGAAAAAAAAGTCAAAACTTGTTTGCTTAGCAATCCGACGGACTGAAGTTTTAAATAAATAAAAAGCTTACCTTATCAACACCCTAGAGTCCTTTTTTTTGGTTAGAGGAGGAGGGTGGGTGGGAGACACTGCACGTGTAGTGTCTCGGGTACTGCCACTGCCCAAATAAATAGTTTTCCCCTACCCAGCAGTCCCCGGTCCTCCGAAACAAAAAAGGGATTAACTTGTAACTTACTGAAATTGACCGCTCAGCTGAAAGTCCGCTCCGCACCCCGTTCTATCAAGGCTGCTCCTCGCAAAGACAAAGATTTTAAAACTGCCCAAATAAATAGTTTTCCCCTACCCAGCAGTCCCCGGTCCTCCGAAACAAAAAAGGGATTAACTTGTAACTTACTGAAATTGACCGCTCAGCTGAAAGTCCGCTCCGCACCCCGTTCTATCAAGGCTGCTCCTCGCAAAAGACAAAGATTTTAAAACTGCCCAAATAAATAGTTTTCCCCTACCCAGCAGTCCCCGGTCCACCGAAACAAAAAAGGGATTAACTTGTAACTTACTGAAATTGACCGCTCAGCTGAAAGTCCGCTCCGCACCCCGTTCTATCAAGGCTGCTCCTCGCAAAAGACAAAGATTTTTAAACTGCCCAAATAAATAGTTTTCCCCTACCCAGCAGTCCCCGGTCCTCCGAAACAAAAAAGGGATTAACTTGTAACTTACTGAAATTGACCGCTCAGCTGAAAGTCCGCTCCGCACCCCGTTCTATCAAGGCTGCTCCTCGCAAAAGACAAAGATTTTAAAACTGCCCAAATAAATAGTTTTCCCCTACCCAGCAGTCCCCGGTCCTCCGAAACAAAAAAGGGATTAACTTGTAACTTACTGAAATTGACCGCTCAGCTGAAAGTCCGCTCCGCACCCCGTTCTATCAGGGCTGCTCCTCGCAAAAGACAAAGATTTTAAAACTGCCCAAATAAATAGTTTTCCCCTACCCAGCAGTCCCCGGTCCTCCGAAACAAAAAAGGGATTAACTTGTAACTTACTGAAATTGACCGCTCAGCTGAAAGTCCGCTCCGCACCCCGTTCTATCAAGGCTGCTCCTCGCAAAAGACAAAGATTTTAAAACTGCCCAAATAAATAGTTTTCCCCTACCCAGCAGTCCCCGGTCCTCCGAAACAAAAAAGGGATTAACTTGTAACTTACTGAAATTGACCGCTCAGCTGAAAGTCCGCTCCGCACCCCGTTCTATCAAGGCTGCTCCTCGCAAAAGACAAAGATTTTAAAACTGCCCAAATAAATAGTTTTCCCCTACCCAGCAGTCCCCGGTCCTCCGAAACAAAAAAGGGATTAACTTGTAACTTACTGAAATTGACCGCTCAGCTGAAAGTCCGCTCCGCACCCCGTTCTATCAAGGCTGCTCCTCGCAAAAGCTGCCACGTGATAGTCAGAGTAGAAATGAAAGAATAGTCAGGATGAATGCGTGGCTTGAGAGATGGTGCAGGAGGGAGGGGTTCAGATTTTTGGGACATTGGGACCGGTTCTGGGGGAGGTGGGACTATTACAAATTGGACGGTCTACACCTGGGCCGGACTGGAACCAATGTCCTTGGGCGTGCTTTTGCTAACGCTATTGGGGAGGGTTTAAACTAATATGGCAGGGGGATGGGAACCAAATGAGGAGGTCAGTGGACAGTAAGGAGGTAGTAACTAAAGCCTGTAAGGAACTAGATAATGAAGTCAGCGTGACTAAAGGGAAGAGTAGGAAGGGAGCTGATGATGTACGCAAAGGGACTGGTGGTCTGAGGTGCATTTGTTTTAATGCAAAAAGTGTAGTAGGTAAGGCAGATGAACTTCGGGCTTGGATTAGTACCTGGGAGTATGATGTTATTGCTATTACTGAGACTTGGTTGAGGGAAGGGCATGATTGGCAACTAAATATCCCAGGATATCGATGCTTCAGGCGGGATAGAGAGGGAGGTAAAAGGGGTGGAGGAGTTGCATTACTGGTCAAAGAGGATATCACAGCTGTGCTGAAGGAGGGCACTATGGAGGACTCGAGCAGTGAGGCAATATGGGCAGAACTCAGAAATAGGAAGGGTGCGGTAACAATGTTGGGGCTGTACTACAGGCCTCCCAACAGCGAGCGTGAGATAGAGGTACAAATATGTAAACAGATTATGGAAAGATGTAGGAACAACAGGGTGGTGGTGATAGGAGATTTTAATTTTCCCAACATTGACTGGGATTCACTTAGTGTTAGAGGTCTAGATGGAGCAGAATTTGTAAGGAGCATCCAGGAGGGTTTTCTAGAGCAGTATGTAAATAGTCCAACTCGGGAAGGGGCCATACTGGACCTGGTGTTGGGGAATGAGCCAGGCCAGGTGGTTGAAGTTTCAGTAGGGAACTACTTTGGGAATAGTGATCACAATTCCGTAAGTTTTAGAATACTCATGGACAAAGACGAGAGTGGTCCTAAAGGAAGAGTGCTAAATTGGGGGAAGGCTAACTATACCAAAATTCGGCAGGAGCTGGGGAATGTAGATTGGGAGCAGCTGTTTGAAGGTAAATCCACATTTGATATGTGGGAGGCTTTTAAAGAGAGGTTGATTAGCGTGCAGGAGAGACATGTTCCTGTGAAAATGAGGGGTAGAAATGGCAAGATTAGGGAACCATGGATGACAGGTGAAATTGTGAGACTAGCAAAGAGGAAAAAGGAAGCATACATAAGGTCTAGGAGGCTGAAGAAAGACAAAGCTTTGAAAGAATATCGGGAATGTAGGACCAATCTGAAACGAGGAATTAAGAGGGCTAAAAGGGGTCATGAAATATCTTTAGCAAACAGGGTTAAGGAAAATCCCAAAGCCTTTTATTCATATATAAGGAACAAGAGGGTAACTAGAGAAAGGATTGGCCCACTCAAGGACAAAGGAGGAAAGTTATGCGTGGAGTCAGAGAAAATGGGTGAGATTTTAAACGAGTACTTTGCATCGGTATTCACTGAGAGGGACATGACGGATGTTGAGGTTAGGGACAGATGTTTGATTACTCTCGGTCAAGTCGGCAGAAGGAGGGAGGAAGTGTTGGGTATTCTAAAAGGCATTAAGGTGGACAAGTCCCCAGGTCCGGATGGGATCTATCCCAGGTTAATGAGGGAAACGAGAGAGGAAATAGCTGGGGCCTTAACAGATATCTTTGCAGCATCCTTAAACACCGGTGAGGTCCCGGAGGACTGGAGAATTGCTAATGTTGTCCCCTTGTTTAAGAAGGGTAGCAGGGAAAATCCTGGTAATTATAGACCGGTGAGCCTGATGTCAGTGGTAGGGAAGCTGCTGGAGAAGATACTGAGGGATAGGATCTATTCCCATTTGGAAGAAAATGAGCTTATCAGTGATAGGCAACATGGTTTTGTGCAGGGAAGGTCATGTCTTACCAACTTAATATAATTCTTTGAGGAAGTGACAAAGTTGATTGATGAGGGAAGGGCTGTAGATGTCATATACATGGACATCAGTAAGGCGTTTGATAAGGTTCCCCATGGTAGGCTGATGGAGAAAGTGAAGTCGCATGGGGTCCAGGGTGTACTAGCTAGATGGATAAAGAACTGGCTGGGCAACAGGAGACAGAGAGTAGTAGTGGAAGGGAGTTTCTCAAAATGGAGACGTGTGACCAGTGATGTTCCACAGGCATCCGTGCTGGGACCACTGTTGTTTGTGATATACATAAATGATTTGGAGGAAAGTATAGGTGGTCTGATTAGTAAGTTTGCAGACGACACTAAGATTGGTGGAGTAGCAGATAGTGAAGGGGACTGTCAGAGAATACAGCAGAATATAGATAGATTGGAGAGTTGGGCAGAGAAATGGCAGATGGAGTTCAATCAGGGCAAATGCGAGGTGATGCATTTTGGAAGATCCAATTCAAGAGTGAACTATACAATAAATGGAAAAGTCCTGGGGAAAATTGATGTACAGAGAGATTTGGGTGTTCAGGTCCATTGTTCCCTGAAGGTGGCAACGCAGGTCAATAGAGTGGTCAAGAAGGCGTACGGCATGCTTTCCTTCATCGGACGGGGTATTGAGTACAAGAGTTGGCAGGTCATGTTACAGTTGTATAAGACTTTGGTTCGGCCACATTTGGAATACTGCGTGCAGTTCTGGTCGCCACATTATCAAAAGGATGTGGATGCTTTGGAGAGGGTGCAGAGGAGGTTCACCAGGATGTTGCCTGGTATGGAGGGCTCTGGCTATGAAGAGAGGTTGAGTAGATTAGGATTATTTTCATTAGAAAGACGGAGGTTGAGGGGGGACCTGATTGAGGTGTACAAAATCATGAGAGGTATAGACAGGGTGGATAGCAAGAAGCTTTTTCCCAGAGTGGGGGATTCAAATACTAAGGGTCACGAGTTTAAAGTGAGAGGGGAAAAGTTTAGGGGGGATATGCGTGGAAAGTTCTTTACGCAGAGGGTGGTGGGTGCCTGGAATGCGTTGCCAGCGGAGGTGGTAGACGCGGGCACGATAGCGTCTTTTAAGATGTATCTAGACAGATACATGAATGGGCAGGAAGCAAAGAGATACAGACCCTTAGAAAATAGGCGACATGTTTAGCTATAGGATCTGGATCGGCGCAGACTTGGAGGGCCGAAGGGCCTGTTCCTGTGCTGTAATTTTCTTTGTTCTTTGTTCTTTCTTGAGTTAAATCAATATCTGACATGTGGGAGTCTTTCAAACGTCAGCTGATTTGAATCCAGGACCAGCATGTTCCTGTGAGGAAGAAAGACACGTTTGGCAAGTTTCGGGAAGCTTGGATAACATGGGATGTTGTGAGCCTCGTCAAAAAGAAAAAGGAAGCATTTGTAAGGGCTAGAAGGCAAGGAACAGATGAAGCACTTGAGGAATATAAAGACAGTCGGAAGGAACTTAAGCAAGGAGTTAGGAGGGCTAAAAGGGGTCATGAAAAGTCATTGGCAAACAGGATTAAGGAAAATCCCAAGGCTTTTTATGCATATATAAAGAGCAAGAGGGTAACCAGGGAAAGGGTTGGCCCACTCAAGGACAGAGATCGGAATCTATGCGTGGAGCCAGAGGAAATGGGCGAGGTGCTAAATGAGTACTTTGCATCAGTATTCACCAAAGAGAAGGACTTGGTGGATGATGAGCCTTGGGAAGGGAGTGCAGATAGTCTCAGTCATCTCATTATCAAAAAGGAGGAGGTGTTGGGTGTCTTGCAAAGCATTAAGGTAGATAAGTCCCCAGGGCCTGATGGGATCTGCCCTAGAATACTGAGGGAGGAAAGGGAAAAAATTGCTGGGGCCTTGACAGAAATCTTTGCATCCTCATTGGCTACGGGTGAGGTCCCAGAGGACTGGAGAATAGCCAGTGTTGTTCCTTTGTTTAAGAAAGTTGGCAAGGATAATCCAGGAAATTATAGGCCGGTGAGCCTTACGTCAGTGGTAGGGAAACTATTAGAGAGGATTCTTCGGGACAGGATTTACTCCCATTTGGAAACAAATGAACTTATTAGCGAGAGACTGCATGGTTTTGTGAAGGGGAGGTCGTGTCTTACTAATTTGATTGAGTTTTTTGAGGAAGTGACGAAGATGATTGATGAGGGGAGGGCGGTGGATGTTGTCTATATGGACTTTAGTAAAGCCTTTGACAAGGTCCCTCATGGCAGACTGGTACAAAAGGTGAAGTCACACTGGATCAGAGGGGAGCTGGCAAGATGGATACAGAACTGGCTCGGTCACAGACGACAGAGGAGAACAGTGGATGGGTGTTTTTCTGAATGGAGGGATGTGACTAGTGGTGTTCCGCTGGGATCAGTGCTGGGACCTTTCCTTTTTGTAGTATATATAAATGATTTGGAGGAAAATGTAGCTGGTCTGATTAGTAAGTTTGCGGACGACACAAAGGTTGGTGGAGTTGCGGATAATGTTGAGGATTGTCAGAGGATACAGCAGGATATAGATCGGTTGGAGACTTGGGTGGGGAAATGGCAGATGGAGTTTAATCCGGACAAATGTGAGGTAATGCATTTTGGAAGGTCTAATGCAGGTGGGAAGTATACAGTAAATGGCAGAACCCTTAGGAGTATTGACAGGCAGAGAGATCTGGGCGTACAGGTCCACAGGTCACTGAAAGTGGCAACGCAGGTGGATAAGGTAATCAAGAAGGCATATGGCATGCTTGCCTTCATCGGTCGGGGCATAGAGTATAAAAATTGACATGTCATGTTGCAGCTGTACAGAAGCTTAGTTAGGCCACACTTAGAATATTGCGTGCAATTTTGGTCGCCACACTACCAGAGGACGTGGAGGCTTTGGAGAGGGTACAGAAGAGGTTTACCAGGATGTTGCCTGGTCTGGACGTCATTAGCTATGAGGAGAGGTTGGATAAACTCGGATTGTTTTCACTGGAACGACGGAGGTGGAGGGGTGACATGGTAGAGGTTTACAAAGTTATAAGCGGCATGGACAGAGTGGATAGTCAGAAGCTTTTTCCCAGGGTGGAAGAGTCAGTTACTAGGGGACATCGGTTTAAGGTGCGAGGGGCAAAGTTTAGAGGGGATGTGCGAGGCAAGTTTTTGCACAGAGTGTGGTGAGTGCCTGGAACTTGCTGCCAGGGGAGGTGGTGGAAGCAGATACAATAGCGACGTTTGAGAGACATCTTGACAAATATATGAATTGGAAGGGAATAGAGGGATACGGGCCCCGGAAGTGCAGAAAGTGTTAGTTTCGGCAGGCATCAAGATCGGCGCAGGCTTGGAGGGCCGAATGGCCTGTTCCTGTGCTGTACTGTTCTTTGTCCTTTGTTCTTACCGGTCTGGAAGTCTGCCCTCTGAGTCTTTTCCCTGGATGTAGGCTGCGAATCCCCGAGGTAAGTTTTCTCTACTTACCGTTCTGGAACTCCGCCCTCCGAGTCTTCTCCCTGGATGTAGGCCGCGGATCCCCGAGGTAAGGTTTTTATACTTACCGGTCCGGAACTCCACCCTCTGAGTCTTCTCCCTGGATTTTACCCGCGAATCCACGAGGTAAGATTTTTATACTTACTGGTCTAGAGCTCTGCTCTCCGAGTCTTCTCCCTGGATGTGAGATATAAATAGGTTAAGTGAGTGGCCAAAAAAATGACGTGGAGTTTAAGGGCAGCGCAGTGGCGCAGTGGTTAGCACCGCAGCCTCACAGCTCCAGCGACCCGTGTTCAATTCTGGGTACTGCCTCTGCGGAGTTTGCAATTTCTCCATCTGTCTGCGTGGGTTTTCTCCGGGTGCTCCGGTTTCCTCCCACAGCCAAAAGACTTGCAGGTTGATAGGTAAATTGGCCATTATAAATTGCCCCTAGAATAGGTAGGTGGTAGGGGAATATAGGGACAGGTGAGGATGTGGTCGGAATATGGGGTTAAAGTAGGATTCGTATAAATGGGTGGTTAATGGTCGGCACAGACTCAGTGGGCCGAAGGGCCTGTTTCAGTGCTGTATCTATATACATAAAATAAATAATGTGGGAAAATTTGGTGGGACGATCAGAAATGCAAAATATTATTTATGTGGAGAGAGAGACTGCAGAATGCCACATCCAGCTGTGAATGGTGGTGAACAGCGAAACAACTAACCGAAGAGGAGGCTCCAGCCCCATCCTCAATAATCACGGAGCCCAGCATATCAGTACAAAAGAGAAGTCTGAAGAATTTGCATCCATCTTCAGCCAAAAGTGCCAAGTAGATGACCCATCTCAGCCTCCTTCTGAGGCCCCCAGCATCACAGGTGCCAGTCTTCAGCTAATTTAATTTACTCCATGATTACAGCAAAGGCTCTGGATCCTGACAACATACGGCTGTAATTCTCTCTTCTCTTTGGCCTCCTTGTCTCGAGAGACAATGAGTAAGCGCCTGGAGGTGGTCAGTGGTTTGTGGAGCAACGCCTGGAGTGGCTATAAAGGCCAATTCGAGAGTGACAGACTCTTCCACAGGTGCTGCAGATAAAACTGGTTGTCAGGGCTGTTACACAGTTGGCTCTCTCCTTGCGCTTCTGTCTTTTTTCCTGCCAACTGCTAAGTCTCTTCGATTCACCACGCTTTATGGTTGCCCGCCAGCTCTGGCGATCGCTGGCAACTAACTCCCACAACTTGTGATCAATGTGTCAGGACTTCATGTCGCGTTTGCAGACATCTTTAAAGCGGAGACAGGGATGGCCGGTGGGTCTGGTACCAGTGACGGGCTCGCTGTACAATGCGTCCTTGGGGATCCTGCCATCTTCCATGCGGCTCACATGGCCAAGCCATCTCAGGCGCCGCTGGCTCAGTAGGGTGTATAAGCTGGGGATGTTGGGCACCTCGAGGACTTCTGTGTTGGAGATACGGTCCTGCCACCTGATGCCAAGGATTCTCTGGAGGCAGCGAAGATGGAATGAATTGAGACGTCGCTCTTGGCTGAGGTACGTTGTCCAGGCCTCGCTGCCATACAGCAAGGTACTGAGGACACAGATCTGATACACTTGGACGTTTGTTTTCTGTGTCAGTGTTCCATTTTCCCACACTCTCTTGGCCAGTCTGGACATAGCAAAGGAAGCCTTTCCCATGCGCTTGTTGAATTCTGCATCGAGAGACAGGTTACTGGTGATAGTTGAGCCGAGGTAGGTGAACTCTTGAACCACTTCCAGAGCGTGGTCACCGATATTGATGGATGGGGCATTTCTGACATCCTGTCCCATGATGTTCGTTTTCTTTTGGCTGATGGTTAGGCCAAATTCGTTGCAGGCAGCCGCAATCCTGTCGATGAGTCTCTGCAGCCACTCTTCAGTGTGAGATGTTAAAGCAGCATCGTCAGCAAAGAGGAGTTCCCTGATGAGGACTTTCCATACTTTGGTCTTCGCTCTTAGACGGGCAAGGTTGAACAACCTGCCCCCTGATCTTGTGTGGAGGAAAATTCCTTCTTCTGAAGACTTGAATGCGTGTGAGAGCAGCAGGGAGAAGAAGATCTCAAACAGTGTGGGTGTGAGAACACAGCCCTGTTTCACGCCACTCAGGATAGGAAAGGGGTCTGATGAGGTGCCGCTATGCTGAATTGTGCCTTTCATATTGTCATGGAATGAGGTGATGATACTTAGTAGCGTTGGTGGGCATCCGATCTTTTCTAGTAGTCTGAAGAGACCTCGTCAGGCTTTGGTGAGATCAATGAAAGCAACATAGAGGGGCATCTGTTGTTCACGGCATTTCTCTTGTAGCTGGCGAAGGGAGAACAGCATGTGAATGGTGGATCTCTTTGCTTGAAAGCCACCCTGTGCTTCAGGGTAGACACGCTCAGCCAGCTTCTGGAGCCTGTTTAAAGCAACTCGAGCAAAGACTTTCCCCACTATGCTGAGCAGGGAGATTCCACGGTAGTTGTTGCAGTCACTGCAGTCACCCTTGTTCTTATAGAGGGTGATGATATTGGCATCGCGCATGTCCTGAGGTACTGCTCCCTCATCCCAGCACAGGCAGTTCGTACAGTGCTGAAAGTATAGCAGGCTTGGGCACTCTTGATTATTTCAGGGGTAATGCCGTCCTTCCCAGGGGCTTTTCCGCTGGCTCGAGAATCAGTGGCATCACTGAGTTCCGATTTTGTTGGCTGTACATCCAGCTCATCCATGACTCGCAGAGACTGGGCTGCATTGAGGGCAGTCTCAGTGACAACATTTTCCCTGGAGTACAGTTCTGGGTCGTGTTCCACCCAGCGGTCCATTTGCTTTTGTTGGTCAGTGATTGTGTCCCCTGAGTTAGATTTGAGGGGGGCAATCTTCTTGATGGTTGGCCCAAAAGCTCTCTTAATGCCATCATACATTCCTCTGATATTTCCTGTGTCAGAGGCCAGCTGAATATGACTGCATAGGTGTTGCCAGTAGTCATTTGCACAGTGCCTGGCTGTTCTTTGTGCAGTGCTTCTGGCTGCTTTAAGTGCTGCGGATGTTAACTCGTTGGGGGCTTTCTTGTAGTTCAACAGTGCAATGCGCTTAGCGGCTGTGACATGTTCCAACTCTTCAATATGAGATTGAAACCAGTCTGCATTCCGCTTCACACGTTTGCCATCGGTGGTCATTGCTGAGTCATAGATTGCTGAGTCATAGATGGCGTCTCTGATGTGGGCCCACCTGGTCCCTGCATCCCCTGTGGGAGTGTTTTGAAGGGCTTTTTCAAGTGAATTAAGAAACTTCCGTAACAGCTGTGGATGATAAATTCTGCTCGTGTTGATGTGCGGGTGGCCCTTCTGCTTGGAGTGATGCAACTTCTTTGGTTTGAGTCTAACCTTGCTGCACACCTGGGAGTGGTCAGTGTCGCAGTCCGCACTGTGGAAGCTGCGTGTGATTTGAACGCTGTTTAAAGAGGCTCACCTTGTGACGATGAGGTCCAGCTGGTGCCAACGACGTGATCTTGGGTGCCTCCATGAAACCTGGTGACAGGATTTAGTGTGAAAGAACGAGTTGGTGATGCAGAGGTTATGATAGGTACACAACTCGAGCAGTTTCTGTCCATTCTCATTCATCCTTCCAATGCCATAGTGCCCAAGGCAGGAGGGCCATGAGTCATGGTCGGCCCCAACCCTGGCATTAAAGTCCCCCAGCAGGAACAGATGGTCGGTATTGGGGATGCTACGAATGATATTATGGAGTTCCTTGTAGAACTGGTCTTTAGCTTCAGGTGGGGAGCAGAGTGTTGGAGCATAGATGCTGAGTCGGTGTACTGGACCAGAGGCGGTGAGCAGTCGGATGGACAGTATGCGTTCCGAGCCATTTGAGGGAGGCCCTATCATCCTGAGCAAGGAGTTTCTGATGGCGAAGCCCACTCCATGCTGTCTTGGTTCTTCAGGATCCCTGCCCTGCCAGAAGAAGGTGTAGTCTTGCTCTGCTGGAGATCCGCTCGCAGGGAGGCGTGTCTCCTGAAGTGCTGCAATGTCCACATTGAGTCTACTGAGCTCGTTGTTAATGATGGCTGTCTTCCGAGAATCGTTGGTTTGTGTAAGGTCTTTCGACAGGCTAGGACACATAGTTCTGACGTTCCAACTTGCAAAACGAAGGGCTGGTACCTTCTTTCCTTTTTTTGTCGTGCTGTTTGTTGTGGTGTTACAGTCCACTTGTCGGCAATGACCCTGAGCTCCAAGCACCCATTGAAGCAGGTGGACTGTGGCGGGTCAGAACCTTACTGACCGGGGGCTGCCCGGTTTGAGGCGGGCGGTAGCTGTCCAGTGAGATGCGATGACCTCTCCAACCGACAAAGGCAACCTGTGGCGCCCAATCTCTACGCCAATTGAGCTGGACTTATAACCCATAACTGCTGCCTTCCATGTTGATTTGGTCGCTGTGAGGCGACTATGGAGTGACCTCACCATGGCGCATGCCTGGGCGGATGTATGGAGATTGTGAATTGCCCAATCGTCAAAACCCCCCTCTCGGCCTTTCTGGTGGGGTCCAAAGATGTGCAGAGCACGATGTTTGGCACCGGTCTGGCTGCAGGAGCTGCCGGAAACATGCCAAAGGTGACACATGACTGCCTTCGGGGTTCCGCTCCCGATTTTCTGTTAGGGTTTACTCCCTTAGCCTTGGTCTCTCCCGACATGCCCACAAGGCAGTGGGGTTGTTAGGGCCTCTACACAGAGGTAGGTGGATGCCGGTGGGAGGAGGTGGGGGGAAGTGGGTGCCGGGGGAGGGGCGGGGGGAGGGGTGCGAGGAGGAAGGGTGCAGTGGGAAGAGGGTGCGAGGGGGAGCTGGGAAGGGGGTGCGAGGGGAAGATGGTGCGAGGGGGGAGCTAGGAAGGGGGTGCGAGGGGGGTGGGGGGAAGGGGGTGCGAGGGGGGTGAGCAGGGGGCGTGGAGGGAGTGTAGGTAATAAAATATTTCATCAGCTCCCACCATTGTCCCTTTTCCAATGATGTACTGCAACTAGGATCGGGATCCGGGAGCCGAGCCGGAGTTGTGGGGAAAGTTTGTGTGGAGACAACGCGGAGTCGCCGAGTGAGCGGGGGCCGCTGCCAGAACCACGTGGCCGCTCTTCCTCCTGATCGCCGCCGTGGACGGGCTCCCCGAACACAGCAATGTGGCCTTCCTGTCCAGTTGGCCAAGCTTGGCCACCACTGGCAGGGTCTTCATCCTTTCCCGGATTGCCAGATACGGCTGTAATACTGAAGACTTTAAGGGTTAATCTCTCTAGAGTCTAGTTTTTGTTTACATTTAGCAATTAACTAAAATTCCTGTTTAAGTTAAGAGGCAAGTTAAGTTTCTTACTGTTTTAGGGGCGGCACAGTGGCGCAGTGGTTAGCACTGCAGCCTTACAGTTCCAGGGACCCGGGTTCGATTCTGGGTACTGCCTGTGTGGAGTTTGCAAGTTCTCACTGTGACCACGTGGGTTTTCGTTGGGTGCACCGGTTTCCTCCCACAGCCAAAGACTTGCAGGTGATAGGTAAATTGGCTGTTGTAAATTGCCCCAAGTGTAAGTAGGTGTTTGGGAATATGGGATTACTGTAGAGTTAGTAAAAATGGGTGGTTGTTGGTCGACACAGACTCGGTGGGCCGAAGGGCTTGTTTCAGTGCTGTATCTCTAAAATAAAAAAATAAAATAATTGGGTGTACAAGCTCGGTGAGAGTAGCTGTGGCTAGTTAATTAGGTAGCTAGCTTAAACTGGTGTCTGAGTTTTAACGAAGCTGTCTTATTGTTTTTCTGAGAGCATAAATTCAGGGGTCTCTGAATGCTGCTTGGCTGCACAAAGTGTGAACAAGCGAGTTTGATGATTGAGGGAATTTGGTGAAGAGGGAAGCTATAACTTAATTAAGAAAAATAAATGTAATTAAATTAACACAATAAAGGTGGTAGGACAGTTGATGTGTCACGGCTGCAGTATGTGGGAGCTACTGGATGCCACGGCAATCCATGGCAATCACGTCTCTAGCAAGAGTCTTCAGCTTGAAGAGCTTCGGCTCAAAGTAGATGGGCTGGAGGCTGAGCTGCAGACCTTGCAATGCATCAAGGAGCGGTAAGTTGCCTGGACACTTTGTTCCAGAAGGATAGGGTCGTCTAATTTAGTCAGTGGTCAGGGACAGGAGGGTGTGACTGCGAGTCAGGCAGGTAAGCGGATCGAGAAGATGGGAGTGGAGCAGCCTCAGCCCTTGCAATTGAGCAACAAGTTTGAGGTGATTGCAGCTTGTATGGACAAGAGCTGTAGTGTGGATGAGCAAACTGACCATGGCACCATGGTGCAGGAAGCCATTCAAGCGGAGGGAGCAAAAAGAAAAGTATTGGTAATAGGGGACAGTATAGTGAGGGGGGTTGACACAGTTCTCTGCAGCAAAGAGCGAGAATCCAGAAGGCTGTGTTGCCTGCCCCGTGCTAGGTTTCGGGACAGCACATCAGGGCTGAAGAGGAACTTATAGTGGGAGGGAGGGGATCCAGTCGTTGTGGTCCTTGTAGGTACCAATGACATAGGCAGGAAAGGTAAAGAGGTTCTGCCTAGTCAATATGAGAAGTTAGGCACCAAATTAAAAAGCAGAACCTCTAATAATCTCTGGATTGTTACCTGAGCCAGGTGCAAATTGGAGTAGGGCAAATAAGATTAGAGAAATCAATGCATGGCTCAAAGACTGGTGTGGTAGAAGTGGGTTCCGGTTCGTGAGACACTGGCACCAGTACTGGGGAAAACGGGAGCTGTACCATAAGGATGTTTTGAGTTGCAGTGGTTTCTTAGGAATAATAAAAATGGTTGTCACTCTCTGGTATGATATTTCTAGATCGGTGAAGTGGCCCAGAGTCGAATGGTTGGATGCCACTCAATCTCTCCAGGCGAGATTAATAAACAGTCTGCGATGGGTAAGCGTTCAAGGCAATTAGTCTGCAGCAGGTGTTACCAGATCTTACAGCAAAAAGGTGTCGCAACAGGTCTACTTGGATTTTTAAGGTAGCAGGCTAACGGTAGAAGCTTTCTTGAGATTTCAGGATCTTCCAAATACACAGGAGTAATAGGAATCACTCTTGAGGCAAGGATTCTTGAGACGAGGCAGTAGTAATCTGCCACACCTGAACCACAAGGCTTCCTCTTTCCAAAGCAGTGTTCCTCCACAGAGTGTAGCAACCCCTCTTTTCCTAGGTCTTTCCCTAGGTCTTTCCGTCTCTTCAGGCAGGTCAAAACCATACCTTAAATGTAGAATTTCTTCCTAAGAGATGAAAAACTTCTTTTGCAGAGAGTGGTAACACTTTCTGTGCCTTTCTCTCTTTCCAGGCAGAGCAAAGATTTCAAAGCCTGCTTCTTGTAGAGTTCACTAGTTTCTTTCAATCCCAAAACAAAACTAACTTTTTTTCAATGGTCAACTCACAAGACAGTCATAAATCTTCCTGGTTGCTTTGGAAACAGGTCTTGCAGTCTGTACACTTCAAACACAAAGTGTCAACATTTAGGGTTCACAGAAAATTCCTTTTCCCAGCTTTCAAAAATGCACAGAATTCTGAGCTTTCAACAAAAAAACAAAACTCTTGTGACACTTCCGCCCTTGGTGAAATAAAGCGCCATTCTTGAATTTGTTTCATTACAATGTAAAACAGAAATTGAAACAACATTTCAAACATATTTTGGCATTCATTCCATTGAATGATCCCATTCACTCCATTGGTAGTTAACACAATTTTATTTGTACCATTGTTACTCATGTAACTCAGCAAGTTTAAATTCGGAACAAAGCATCGGTGATAACATTGTTTTTTTTTAAATCCCAAAATGTGTACAAACTTCAAATGATAAGGCTGTAACAATAAACTCCATCTGAATTCTGGCATTTTGGTTTTTAAGTTTTTCCACAAAGTTTGTTCCCATCAGCCAATTGCAACCTTCATAGTATTTCATGACTTACTTCCATTCCTAGTGCATGAATCACATAAGGTTAGTATGTAGGTACAGCGCGTAATTAGGAAAACTAATAGAATGTTATCGTTTATCATGAGGGGAATTGAATACAAAAGTTGGGAGGTTATGCTTCAGTTATACAGGGCATTGTTGATACCACATCTGGAGTACTGTGTACAGTACTGGTCTCCTTATTTAAGGAAGGATGTAAATGCTTTGGAGGCAGTACAGAGAAGGTTTACTAGACTAATACCTGGATTGAGTGGGCTGTCTTACGAGGAAAGATTGGACAGGCTAGGCTTGTATCCGCTGGAATTTAGAGGAGTAAGAGGTGACTTGATTGAAACATATAAGATCCTGAGGGGTCTTGACAGGGTGGATGTAGAAAGGATGTTTCCCCTAGTGGGAGCATCTAGAACTAAAGGTCACTGTTTAAAAATAAGGGGTCGCCCATTTAAGACAGAGATGAGAATTTTTTTCTCTCAGAGGGTCGTGAGTCTTTGGAATTCTCTTCCTCAAAAGGCGGTGGAGGCAGAGTCTTTGAATATTTTTAAGGCAGAGGTAGATAGATTCTTAATAAGGAAGGGGGTGGAAGGTTATCGGTGGAAATGTGGAGTAATTAATTCAGCCATGAACTTATTGAATGGCAGAGCAAACTCGAAGGGCCGACTGGCCTACTGCTGCTCCTAATTCGTATGTGTCCCGAGAGACCAGCACCTCAGCAAGGTGAACTGCGCAGTTAGGAAAATTGGCCACTACTGGTCTCTGAGAAGCTTTTCGAATATCCATTTACCTGTGAGGTATCACTAGACATTGGAAAATCCCGTCCAGCATAACAAAAACTGATTCTTCATTTGCATGATCTGCTAAAGGAATTTGCCAGTTTCTCTTTAACAAACTTATTACAGTACGACACATAGCACTGCCCACTCTATCAATACAGTCTTCCAAGCGAGGAATTGGGTAGGAGTCTGTCTTCATTACTGCATTGACCTTTCTGCAGTCTGCACAAAGTTGAGTTGACCCATCAGGTTGAGGCACTATTAATATTGGTGAACTCCAGCTGCTTTGACTAGGTTTAATTAAGTTGTTTTCCAGCATATAGAAACCATAGAAAAAGTACAGCACAGAAGGAGGCCATTCAGCCTGTCGTGTCTGTGCCAGCCAGAAAAACTAGCCGTCCAATCTAATTCCAGCTTCCAGCACCTGGTCTACAGCCTTGCAGGTTACAGCACTTCAGGTACATGTCCAGGTATCATTTAAAAGAACTGAGGGTTTCTGCCTCCACCACCATTCCTGGCAGTGGATTCCAGACACCCACCACCCTCTGGGTGAAAATGTTTTCCTCATGTCCCCTCTAATCCTTCTACCAATCACCTTAAATCTGTGTCCCCTGGTAATTGACCTCTCCGCTAGGGGAAACAGATCCTTCATGTCTACTCTATCTAGACCCCTCATAATTTTGTACACCTCAATTAAGTCACCCCTCAGCCTCCTCTGTTCCAAGGAAAACAATCCTAGCCTATCCAATCTTTCCTCATATCTGCAACTTTCAAACCCTGGCAACATTCTTGTAAATCTCCTCTGTACTCTCTTCAGAGCAATTATGTTCTTCCTGTAATGTGGTGACCAGAACTGTACGCAATACTCCAGCTGTGGCCTAACCAGCGTTTTATACAGTTCCAGCATTTGGATTCTATTCCTTGGCCAATAAAGGAAAGCATTCCATATGCCTTCTTCACCACTCTATCTACCTGTCCTGTTCCCTTTAGCGACGTGTGGAATGCACTCCAAGGTCTCTCACTTCTTCTACCTCTCTCAATATCTTCCCATTTATTGTGTATTCCCTCACTTTATTTGCCCTCCCCAACTGCATTACCTCACACTTCAGCGCATTGAATTCCATTTTTTACTTTTCCACCCACTCATTGATATCATTGTGGAGTCTACAGCTATCCTCTTCACTATCAACTCAATGGCCAATTTTTGTGTCATCTGCAAATTTCCCAATAATGCCTCTCACATTTAAGTCCAAAGGATTAATATTGTCATGAAGACCCCCTCCTGCCACGAATGAGGCATCTTAATTTTGTCATATGAACATTAATTTTAAACTGTTGCTGGAGTGAAGAAATTACTTGTTTAAAGAGATCACCAGACATTTGGCTTCTGCTTTTACTTGGACCTGTTTGTCTGGACTTAAGAGGTAAGGATGCTGTTTTTTAGGAACGGATTCCCCTCTATCCACATCATGTGTGGCTAAGGTTGTACATCCTGGCTTATCCCTACAAACTTGTAAATAGAGTGAATAGCCTTTATTTATTTATTTATTTATTTATTTATTTATTTAGAGATACAGCACTGAAACAGGCCCTTCGGCCCACCGGTTCTGTGCCGACCAAGAACCACCCATTTATACTAACCCTTCCAGTCATCCCGACCTACACTAGGGGCAATTTATAATGGCGAATTTACCTATCACCTGCAAGTCTTTGGCGGTGGGAGGAAACCGGAGCACCTGGCGAAAACCCACACGGTCACAGGGAGAACTTGCAAACTCCGCACAGGCAGTACCCAGAACTGAACCCGTGTCCCTGGAGCTCTGAGGCTGCGGTGCTAACCACTGCGCCACTGTGACACCCAATTATATTCAAGGGATTTGTCTGTGCCTAGCCTTCCAGCCCTTAGAAATGCTTCCTTTTTCTTTTTGACTCGGCTCACAATATCCCACGTTATCCAAGGTTCCCAAAACGTGCCAAACTTATCCTTCTTCCTCACAGGAACATGCTGGTCCTGGATTCTAATCAACTGATGTTTGAAAGACTCCCACATGTCAGATGTTGATTTATCCTCAAACAGCCGCCCCAATCTAAATTCTTCAGTTCCTGCCTAATATTGTTATAATTAGCCTTCCCCCAATTTAGCGCCTTCCCCCAATTTAGCACCTTCACCCGAGGACTACTCTTATCCTTATCCACAAGTACCTTAAAACTTATGGAATTATGGTCACTGTTCCCGAAATGCTCCCCTACTGAAACTTCGACAACCTGGCCGGGCTCATTCCCCAATACCAGGTCCAGTACGGCCCCATCCCTAGTTGGACTATCTACATATTGTTTCAAGAAGCCCTCCTGGATGCTCCTCACAAATTCTGCCCCATCCAAGCCCCGAACACTAAGTGAGTCCCAGTCAATATAGGGGAAGTTAAAATCATCCACCACTACAACCCTGTTACCTTTACATCTTTCCAAACTCTGTCTACATATCTGCTCCTCTACCTCCCGCTGGCTGTTGGGAGGCCTGTAGAAAACCCCCAACATCGTGACTGCACCCTTCCTATTCCTGAGCTCCACCCATATTGCCTCGCTGCACGACCCCGCCGAGGTGTCCTCCCGCAGTACAGCTGTGATATTCTCCTTAACCAGTAATGCAACTTCCCCACCCCTTTTACATCCCCCTCTATCCCGCCTGAAGCTTCTAAATCCTGGAACATTTAGCTGCCAATCCTGTCCTTCCCTCAACCAAGTCTCTGTAATCGCAACAACATCATAGTTCCAAGTACTAATCCAAGCTCTAAGTTCATCTGCCTTACCTGTTATACTTCTCGCATTGAAACAAATGCACTTCAGACCACCAGTCCCGCTGTGCTCAGCAACATCTCCCTGCCTACTCTTCCTCTTAGTCTTACTGGCCTTAATTACTCGTTCCCCCTCATTTATTTCACTTGCTGTCCTACTGCTCTGGTTCCCACCCCTCTGCCACACTAGTTTAAACCCTCCCGAGTGACGCAAACCTCACCGCAAGGATATTGGTTCCCCCTCCAGTTTAGATGCAACCCGTTCTTCTTGTACAGGTCCCATCTGTCCCTGAAGAGATTCCAATGGTCCAGATATCTGAAACCCTCCCTTCTACACCAGCTATTCAGCCACGTGTTTAGCTGCACTATCTTCCTATTTCTAGCCTCACTGGCACGTGGCACAGGGAGTAATCCCGAGATTACAACCCTTGTTAGGTCTTCTCGTTGTTCTGCATCTAAGTACAAAAGCATGTTGTCCAATTTTTCTAGCCATTCTGTATTCACTAACTGGATAGTAGGAGGTTCAATCTGAGAATTGTCCAGGCTTCCTTCTGCCTCATCCTCACTATCCTTTTTCTTCTCAACAGTCCCCTTACCTGACATACCTGTACTGGCTTATCCTCCTCCCTGCGATAATATTGCTTTTGCATTTTGATATGACAAAGCTAGTTCTTTTTCTGGTGATCAGGGGTATCATAGGATCAGGAGTCGGCCATTCAGCCCATTGAGCCTGCCCCACCATTCAAAATGATCATGGCTGATCTTCTACCTCAATGCCTTTTTCCCACACTATCCTCATATCTCTTTATGTCATTGGTATTTAGAAATCTGTCAATCTCTGCTTTAAACACACTCAATGACTGAGCTTCCACAGCCCTCTGGGGTAGAGAATTCCAAAGATTCACAACCCTCTGAGTAAAGAAATTTCTCCTCATCTCTGTCCTAAGTGGCTTCCCCCTTATTTTAAAATTGTGTCACCTGGTTCTAGACTGCCCAACCAGGAGAAACATCTTAGCTGCATCTACCCTGTCTATCTACTTTAAGTATTTTGTAGGTTCCAATGAGATCACCTCTCATTCTTCAAAACTAGAGAATACAGGCCCCGTTTCCCCAGTCTCTCTTCATAGGACAGTCCCGCCATCCCGGGAACAAGTCTGGTGAACCTTCTGTTACGACCAGGTGAGAAAGGTATCTAGGAGTCTTTCTCAGCCTTCACCTGACCTTATTGTAACAGGGTTTAATTTTAAACACACTGTGTTTTGAGCTCCCCCTTGGTGAATCCTTGTTCATCGCTTTCCAATTATAAGGCAAAGAAATGAGCACAAACAAGCCGTCTTAGGTTTAATGAAGAAAAGTGAAATTTATTAAAACTTAAACTCTAATTCAGTTAATGCCTGAAGATACACGCCGTGCCCCATGCTGGCGTGCATACGCAATATGCACGTGCAAACAGAGACAGAAAAGAGCAGAAGAAAAATAGTGGAGAGGTTTAAGGCCATCTCTGAAGAGGGTTTTTTGTTACTGTGCTTTGAGCTCGCTGTAGTCCTTGCTTGTAGGTAGATCTTACTTTTTGTTGGGGCCCACGATTCATCTTAAACCTTGTTCACTGTAGGAGACTTTCTCTCTTGGAGTTCATATGTCTTCAATGGATTCCGAAGCCGGTGAGGATGATATGACAGCAGACAGGAGAGGGGTGTTTTCCAGTCCAGGAGCAAGCAGCTTTCTGAGTTTTAAAACTCTGTGGCAAGTTCAAAATCAAAAAACTCCAGCAGCCAGTTAGTCATGTGACTAAACTGGTCTGACCACATCTTAGTCATAGTGTCATACAGTTATACAGCACAGAAACAGGCCCTTCGGCCCATCATGTCTGTGCTGGCCATCAAGCACCGATCTATTCTAATCCCATTTTCCAGCACTTAACCCGTAGCTTTGTATGCTATGGCGTTTCAAGTGCTCATCTAAATATTTCTTAAATGTTGTGAGGGTTCCTGCCTCTGCCACCCTTTCAGGCAGTGTGTTCCAGATTCCAACCACCCTCTGGGTGAAAAGTTTTTTCCTCGAATCCCCTATAAACCTCCTGCCCCTGACTTTAATTTTATGCCCCCTCCGCTAAGGGAAAAAGTTTCTTCCCTTCTATCCTATCAATGCCCCTCATAATTTTGTATACCTCCATCAGGTCCCCCCTAGCCTTCTCTGCTCTAAGGAAAACAACCCTGGCCTATCTAGACTCTCTTCATAGCTGAAATGCTCCAGCCCAGGTAACATCCTGGTGAATCTCCTCTGCACCCTCTCCAGTGCAATCACATCCTTCCTATAGTGTGGTGCCCAGAACTGTACACAGTACTCCAGCTGTGGCCTAACTAGTGTTTTATACAGCTCCATCATAACCTCCCTGCTCTTATATTCTAAGCCTCGGCTAATAAAGACAAGTATCCCATGTGTCTTCCCAGCACCTTTCTACCTGTGCTGCTGCCTTCAGTGATCTATGGACAAATACACCAAGGTCCCTCTGACCCTCTGTACTTCCTAGGGTCCTACCATCCATTGTATATTCCCTTGCCTTGTTAGTCCTCCCAAAATGCATCACCTCACACTTCTCAGGATTAAATTCCATTTGCCACTGCTCCGCCCATTTTACCAGCCCATCTATATCATCCTGTAATCTAAGGATTTCCTCCTCACTGTTTACGACACCACCAATTTTCGTGTCATCTGCGAACTTACTGATCATACCTCTTATATTCACATGTAAATCATTAATGTACACTACAAACAGTAAGGAACTTAGAATAATCATCATCACTATGGAAAAAGGACTGAGCAAACTATTGTGATTGAAGGCAGACAAATCCCCAGGGCCTGATGGCCTACATCCTAGTGTCTTAAAGGAAGTAGCAGTGCAGATAGTGGATCCATTGGTTATAATATCCCAAAATTCACTGGATGCAGGAAAGGTTCCAGTGGATTGGAAAAATGCTACGATAACGCCCTTATTCAAAAAGGGAGGGAGGCAGAAAGTAGGAAACTATAGACCAGTTAGTTTAACATCTGTCGTTGGGAAATTGTTAGAATCCATTATTAAGGAAGTAATAACAGGATATTTAGAAAGTCAAAATGCAATCCATCAGAGTCAGCATGGTTTTATGAAGGGTAAATCATGTTTGACTAATTTGCTAGAGTTCTTCAACGATGTAACAAGTAAAGTGGATAATGGGGATCCTGTAGATGTAGTATATCTGGACTTCCAGAAGGCATTTAATAAGGTGCCACACAAAAGGCTAATGCACAAGGTAAGATCACATGGGGTTCTTCTTCTTCTTCTTCTTTGGCCTCCTTATCTCGAGAGACAATGGGTAAGCGCCTGGAGGTGGTCAGTGGTGTGTGGAGCAGCGCCTGGAGTGGCTATAAAGGCCAATTCTAGAGTGACAGACTCTTCCACAGGTGCTGCAGAAAAATTTGTTTGTCGGGGCAGTTACACAGTTGGCTCTCCCCTTGCACTTCTGTCTTTTTTCCTGCCAACTGCTAAGTCTCTTTGACTTGCCACACTTTAGCCCCGCCTTGGGGTTAGGGGCAACTAATTAGCTTGGATCGAGGATTGGCTAACCAACAGAAAACAGAGAGTTGGGAGAAATGGGTCTTTCTCTGTTTCGCAAGATATAACTAGTGGGGTGCAACAGGGTTTGGTCCTCGGGCCCCAACTATTTACAATCTATATTAATGACTTAGATGCAGGGATAGAAGGTACGATAGCCAAATTTGCAGATGACACGAAGATAGGTGGGATAGCAAGTTGCAATAAAGAAATAAGAAATTTACAAATGGATAGGTTAGGTGAATGGCAATAATATCTTTCCTAAGGTAAGGGGACCAAAACTGCATACAGTACTGAAGTGTGGTCTAAGCAAGGTTCTATACAACTGAAGCAAGACTTCACTGCTCCTGTACTCAAATCCTCTTGCAATGAAGGTTAACATACCATTAGCCTTCTTAATTGCTTGCTGTTCCTCCTACCCAAGCGAATAACCTAACATTTTTCCACATTATATTCCATCTGCCACCTTCTTGCCCACTCACTAAGTCTGTCTAAATCTCCTTGAAGCCGCTTTACATCTTCCTCACAACACACATTCCCACCTAGTTTTCTCTGTCAATCAAGTAATTTACCGTCCCCATTCTTTTGAAAACTTTTGATGGACCACTGGACCATGCTTTTAATGTTTCATGCTGTGAAGGTAATAATACTAATACTTCATCCGCGGTTGAAAATTTCAGGTCTTGTCTGCCATGTTTTCATATTGGCTTGGATGCTTTGAGGTGTTCCAGAGCCACATTGGAAGCTTTCATGAGCCTTTCCCGGAACACAGATACATAGTCTAGTATCAAAGTTTCATTCCTTTGTTCGAAGAACTTTTCTTTGATGAGTTTTAGAGGGCCTCTTATTTCATGTTCGTAAACCAATTCGAAAGGACTAAAACCTATAGACTCATTCGGTGAATCTCAGTGGCAACTGAAAGAAAGTCTAGCCCTTTATCCTAATCATGTGGATATTCGTAACGGTATGCTCTAATCATTGTTTTGAGAGTTTGATTTTCTAAAGCTCCCTGTGTCTCTGGGTGCTATGCTGAAGATTTTAACTGTTTGATACCCAAATTACCCATAACTTCTTGAAATATCTTAGACATGAACTTAGAACCTTGATCTGATTGAACTTCAAGTGGAATCCATATCTCTACTACACTTTAGCAGTAACTGTCCTCAAAGGAATGGCCTCTGGAAATCGAGTAGCCATATCCATGATAGCAAGTATATATTGATGTCCTGCTTTTGTTTTTGGCAAGGGCCCTATGCAGTCTACCAATACCCTACCAAATGGTTCCTCAGTAACTGGTAAAGGAATTTGTCATAGAGCCATAGAGTCATTTATGACACAGAAAGAGGCCATTCGGTCCATCGAGTCCATGCCTGCTCTCCACGGAGCAATCCAGTCAGTCCCACTCCCCTGCTCAATCCCTGTAGCACTACAACTTTATTTACTTCATGTGCCCATCCAATTTCCTTCTGAAATCACTTTCACCACTTCGCATGGGCAACACGTTCCAGGTCATTACCATCTGTGTCTTTAAAAAGTTCTTCCTCACATCCCCCTGCATCTCTTGCCCAAATCCTTCAATATGTGTCTTCTCGTCCTTGTATCATCAGTTAATGGAAACATTGTTTACCTTATCCAAACCTGTCATAATCTTGTATACCTCGATCAAATCTCTCCTCAATCTCCTTTGCTCCAGGGAAAACAACCCCAGCTTTTGCAACCTAACCTTGCAACTAAAATCCCACATACTTGGAACTTTCTCGTACCTCTACACCCTCTTAATGGTGCCGTTTTTTTTGATAGGTTGCAGTTTTCTCACCATTTGGCGTGTATGGCATGTCCTACAAAACCGCTTCATGTCCTTTGTAAGGCCTGACCAGTTATAATGTTGACTTATCTGTGATTTGGTCTTCCTGATCCTCATATGCCCTGCTAAAGGAATGTCGTGCTCAGCTTAATAATTCCTGGTGATATTTAGGTAGTACTACTACGTGTCGAACAACTGTTCAGTCTTCGTCCGTCGGTCTAGGTCTATGAGGCCGTCTCCATTTCCTTATCAGAACCCTGTCTTCAACATAATAGCCTTCTGGAACTCCTATTGCCTCAGCTTCTGTCAGAGCTGACTGTGCTATTCTATATAACTCTGGATCATCTTGCTATGCTGCAATTATAGAAGATTTGTTAAACATCTCATTTGGATTATCTAAATCCCCAAGGAAAGTTTCAGATACTCGGCTATCTGTTTGTGATGCCAATTTTACCTCCAACATTGGAACTTGCTTAGCCATTGCTCGGGTTACTACACATGCAGGAAATACGAGAACACAAAATATTCCTGGAACTTGTTCCTGCAATTGTTCAGTTTCTCTAACTTCACTTGGTTTCTCTGTGATTACGGGAGAAACTGATACTTTTGCTCCAGCCAAATGATTCCCTCGGAGTAGGTCAATTCTACCAGCAAACTATGGACAACTCTTACAGTTACCATCCCAGATATTAGGTCACACTCTAGGTGCACTCGATATAAAGGTAAGGGTATATACTCCCCGCCAATACCATTAATAAAAACCTTAGCATTCAGTGCACTTTCTGGTGGAAATATTATACCTTTTCCCAGCAAAATAGTTTGATTTGCCCCTGTACCTCCAAGTATAATGATAGGTTTGCCTGCTTCACTTGAGGGATATGGAGTTACTTTTCCTTTGGACAAGAATTCATTATAACTTTCAGGAATTTTATTCTGAATTCCTACACTCACTTTAGTTTTTGTGTCTGGTTTTACAGTTGCCATTAAAGCTATAACCTGGTCTGCTGTACTCTCAGTCAGAGCCTCTTTCTCTGCATGAGATTTGTCTACCCCAACAAGTCCCAAGGGTTTACCTCGCAACTTCCAGCATTCAGAATGAAGATGTCCCACCTTGTGGCAATGATAATACTTCAGCTTTCAGACCTCACTTCTACCCTCAGCACCTTCTTTTCTGGCTTAAGGAGGAGATTCTGGGGCATTCTCAGCTATTCCTTCTTGTCCCCAGCTATTTGCCTTCCTTTCTATCTTCTATATATATCTTCTATCCTTCTCTGGTTTGTGGGGGTGATGGACAAAAGGTTTTGGCTTATTCACAAGCTCAAAATTATCAGTGATTTCCTCTGCTTGCCTGGCTTTTAAAACTTTCAGGTTATCTACATGAGTTCTCACTACTGGAGGGATTGAATTTTTAAACTCTTCCAAGAGAATCAATTCTCTAAGGTTCTCATACATGGCTTCCGTCTTTACTGCCTGTATCCAACAAGCAAAATTCATTTGCTTCACCCTCTCAAATTCTGCATAGGTTTGCCCAGCCAATCTCCGTAGGTTTCAAAACTTCTGACAGTAAGCTTCAGGACTAACTAATATGCAGTGAGATTAGCCTTTTTTGCCATCTCATAATCTACAGAAGCTTCTTAGGAAGCATGGCATAAACCTCATGAGCTCTGCCATCAGCCTGCTTTGCATAAGCAGTGTCCAGCTTTCCTTTGGTCATTTCATTTGTTTGGCAATTTTTTTCAAAAGAAATGAAAAGTCCCTCTACATCTCTTTCCTCAAATGTCGGGAGAGCTTGTATAAATTTATAGCTTTTCGATTGGTCCTGGGCTGAATTCAGATTCTTCCTGTCCAGAATTTTCCCTGGAGTCAAGACCACTCCTTTGTCTTAGATCCATCTTTCTTAATTCGAATTCCCTTGCTTCTTTTTCACTTTCTCTCTGAAGTTCAAGCTTAAGTCTTTCCAGTGCTATTGCTGTTTCTTTTTCAGCCTCAGGTTTTTTTAATTTCTTGTTCCTGCTCAGGTTTTTTCATTTCTAACTGAATTTTAGCCAATTCCACTGCATTCCCCTATGACTTACTATCTTCTTCCAATTTTAAATGATGCAGATGCAGGGAGGATGCTCCAGATGGCTGGGGAGTCCAGAACCAGGGGTCATAGCCTCAGGATACGGGGTATGCCATTTAGAACTGAGATGAGGAGAAATTTCTTCACTCGGAGGGTGGTGAACCTGTGGAACTCTCTGCCGCAGAAGGCAGTGGAGGCCAAGTCATTAAATATATTCAAGAAGGAGATAGATATATTTTTTAATGCCAAAGGGATATGGGGAGAAAGCGGGAACCGGGTACTGAATGAGCCGATCAGCCATGATCTTTTTTGAATGGCGGAGCAGACCCGAAGGGCCAAATGGCCTACTCCTATTTTTTATGTTTCTGTGTTTCTAAATGTTGGGCTATTTCGTCAGTTATCTCTGCTTTTTTAACACCTGCCAACACTTTTAACTTAATCTTGGTTAAAGTTCTTTCTCTTCGCAGAAAAACTGCTGCAACTGCTAATGCCAATCCAATGGTATAGCCTTTACCCTATTATACAGGAAACCGGGTTCCTTTTATTTTTCCCTTTCAACTTATTTACTCCCCTTAAAATTCACATAATTAGCTTTGGATTTGAATCCAGGATGAGGCCCCAATTAATATGTTATGACCAAGGCAGGAGTAATGCACTGTTAATTCAGTCCCACTACTTCACAGGTCATAGCATATTAAATAAAGTTTTCCACCTACCGGAAAATACCCAAATTAAACACTTTATTTATCCCACAGAATAAAGCACACCAAACCAGGTTTCTTTAAACAACAACAAAATTAACTATTTATTAATAAACTAAATCTTAAACAAAAATGATATAAATCTATATATATGAGACAATTTTATAACTTCTTATTCTTCCTAACCCTCATGCATGCACACGTATATTCAAAAACTGGTTAACCAGGGAAAAAAGATAAAAAGATGATTTGAGTTGCAATGGTTTCTTAGGAATAATAAAAATAATTGGTTGTCACAGTCTGGTATGGTATTTCCAGATTGGTGAAGTGGCCCAGAGTCGAATAGTTGGATGACACTCAAAACCTCTGCAGGCAAGATTAATGAACAGTCTGTGATGGGTAGGCATTCCAGGCAATTCATCTGCAGCAGGTGTCACCAGATCTTTCAGCAAAAAGGTGTAGCAACAGGTCTACTTGGATTTTTAAGGTAGCAGGCTAACGGGAGAAGCTTTCTTGAGATTTCAGGATCTTCCAAAAACACAGGAGTAATAGGAATCACTCTTTCCAAAGCAGGGTTCCTCCACTGAGTGTAGCAACCCCTCTTTTCCTGGGTCTTTCCCTCTTTTCAGGCAGGTCAAAACCATACCTTAAATGTAGAATTTCTTCCTAAGAGATGCAAGAATTCTCTTGCAGAGAGTGGTAACACTTTCTGTGCCTTTCTCTCTTTCCAGGCAGAGCAAAGCAAAGATTTCAAAGCCTGCTTCTTGTAGAGTTCACTAGTTTCTTTCAATCCCAAAACAAAACTAACTTTTTTTAAACCATCAAGTCACAAGACAGTCAAAGCTCTTCCTGGTTGCTTGGAAACAGGTCTTGCAGTCTGCACACTTCAAATACCAAGTGTCAACATTCAGTGTTCACAGAAAATTCCTTTTCCCAGCTTTCAAGAATGCAGAATTCTTAGCTTTCAACAAAAAAACAAAACTCTTGTGACAAGTGTCCTCATGCATGAATCGCAAAAGGTTAGTATGCAGGTACAGCAAGTAATATCGGAAAGCGAATAGAATGTTATTGTTTATCACGAGGGGAATTGAATTCAAAAGTAGGGAGATTTGGTTCAGTTATACAGTGTATTGGTGAGACCACATCTGGAGTACTGTGTACAGTACTGGTCTCCTTATTTAAGGAAAGATGTAAATGTGTTGGAAGCAGTTCAGAGAAGATTTACTAGACTAATACCTGGAATGGGCGGGTTGTCTTATGAGTAAAGGTTGGACAGGCTAGGCTTATCTGCTGGAGTTTGGAAGGCTAAGAGGCAACTTGATTGCAACGTATAAGATCCTGAAGGGTCTTGACAGGGTGGATGTGGAAAGGATGTTTCCTCTTGTCGGAGAAGATAGAACTATGATCACTGTTTAAAAATAAGGGGTCGCCCATTTAAAACAGAAATGAGAATTTATTTCTCTCAGAGGGTCCTGAGTCTTTTGAACTCTGTTCCTGAAAAAGCGGTGGAAGCAGAGTATTTGAATATTTTTAAGGCAGATGTAGATAGATTCTTGATAAGCAAGAGGGTGAAAGGTTATGGGGGGTAGACAGGAATATGGAGTCGAGCCATAATCTTATTGAATTAAAGAGCAGGATCAAGGGGCCGAGTGGCCTACTCCTGCTCCTAATTCGTAGTCGTATGACTTGTGCTCCACAAGTAGCTGCACTCCCAGGCAAGCTGTGTTAGAGAAACTTCCAAGGCTGTTTGTGAAGACACTGAGACTAGGATGCTTTTGGTGGATATTGTTTACTACTTGCTACAGAACTTACTTCTGCACTCCTAAGAACCCCCACAGCCATTGCTGGCTGGCTCTTTATATATAAACACTTGAATACAACTAACCAATTAACACCCAACACCTCTTCGCCTTATTATCTTGAACTACAAGGTATTTATCATCCATTAACAGAACTTCACACTCTATCAAGCTGTTCTAGTACAGCTACAACACTGGCATCTACCCGACAATGTAGAAAATTGCCCAGGTATGTCCTGTACACAAAAGCAGGACAAATCCAATGGACTAATTACCACTCCATCAGCCTCTTCTCAATCTTCAGTAAAGTGATGGAAGGTGATGTTGACATTGCTATCAAGCACTTACTTACCAATAACCTGCTCAGTGACACTCAGTTTGGGTTCTGCCAGGGCCACTCAACTCCTGATTTCATTACAGCCTTGGTCCAAACATAGACAAAAGAGCTGAACTCCAGAGGTGAGGTGAGAGTGACTGCTCTTGACATTAAGGCAGCATTTGGAGATTTTGACAAAGGACAAAGGTGCATATTCATGAACTCCAAGTTTGCAAATGACACAAGGCTGGGGGCGGGTGGAGTGTGAGCTGTGAGGAGGATGCAAAGAGGTTCCAATGTGATTTGCACAAGTTGGGTGAGTGTGCAAATGCATGGCAGATGCAGTATAACATGGGTAAATGTGAGGTTATCCACTTTGGTTGTAGAAACAGAAAGGCAGATTATTATCTGAATGGTGATAGATTGGGAAAGGGGGAGGTGCAACGAGGTCTGGGTGTCCCTGTACACCAGTCGCTGAAAGCAAGCATTCAGATGCAGCAAGCAGTTAGGAAGGCGAATGGTATGTTAGAATAAAAACAAGAAATGCTGGAAATACTCAGCAGGTCTGGCAGTATCTGTGGAGAGAGAAGCAGAGTTAACGTTTCAGGTCAGTGACCCTTCTTCAGAACTGGCAAATATTAGAAATGTAAAAGGTTATAAGCAAGTAAAGTGGGGGTGGGACAATAGATAACAAAGGAGAAGGTGTAGATAGGACAAGGTCACAGGATAGCTGACCAGAAGGTCATGGAGCAAAGATATGTTAATGGTGTGTTGAAAGACAAAGCATTAGTACAGAAAGGGTGTTAACAGACTGAAAATTGAACAGCTGCAAGTTCAAACATGAAAAAAACAGTGGGTAAGCAAACCGAACAAACTAAGCTGAAATAAAATAAAATAAACACATACAAATTTTTAAAAAGGAAAAAGAAAAAATAACTAAAAATAAAAGTAAAATGGGAGGCCCGTCATGCTCTGAAATTATTGAACTCAATGTTCAGTCCGGCAGGCTGTAGTGTACCTAATCGGTAAATGAGATGCTGTTCCTCGAACTTGCGTTGATGTTCACTGGAACACTGCAGCAATCCCAGGACAGGCATGAGAGCAGGGGGGAGTGCTGAAATGGCAAGCAACCAGAGCTCGGGGTCCTGCTTGCGGACTGAGCGAAGGCGTTCCGCAAAGCGGTCACCCAGTCTGCGTTTGGTCTCCCCAATGTAGAGGAGACCACATTGTGATCAGCGAATACAGTATACTACATTGAAAGAAGTACAAGTAAATCACTGCTTCACCTGAAAGGAGTGTTTGGGGCATGGGATAATGAGGAGGGAGGAGGTAAATGGGCAGGTATTACACCTCCTGCGATTGCAGGGGAAGGTGCCGTGGGAAGGGGATGAGGAGCTGCTGGTAATGGAGGAGTGGACCAGGGTGTCACGGAGGGAACAATCCCTTCGGAATGTTGACAGCGGAAGGGAGGGGAAGATGCGTTTGGTAGTGGCATCATGCTGGAGGTGACGGAAATGGCGGAGGATGATCCTTTGGATATGGAGGCAGATGGGGTGGAAAGTGAGGACAAGGGGAGGGGAAGGGGTGAGGGTAGAGGTGCGGGAAATGTGCCAGACACGGTTGAAGGCACTGTCACCCACAGTGGGGGGGAATCCTCAGTTGAGGAAAAAGGAAGACATATCAGAAGCGCTGTCATGGAAGATAGCATCATCAGAGCAGATGCGTCGGAGATGGAGAAACTGGGAGAATGGAATGGAGTCCTTCCAGGAGGCAGGGTGTGAAGAAGTGTAGTCGAGGTAGCTGTGGGAGTCGGTGGGTTTATAATGGATATTAGTAGACAACCTATCTCCAGAGATGGAGACAGAGAAGTCGAGGAAGGGAAGGGAAGTGTCGGAGATGGACCATGTAAAGGTGAGAGAAGGGTGGAAATTAGAAGCAAAGAATGGTATGTTGGCCTTTATTGCAAGAGGATTTGAGTACAAGAGCAAGGATGTCTTACTGAGACCACATCTGGAGTATTGTGTGCAGTTTTGGTCTCCTTATCTGAGGAAGGAGGCTCTTGCCATGAAGGGAGTGCAAAGAAGATTTACGAGGCTGATTCCTGGAATGGCAGGATTGACATAGGAGGAGAGATTGGGTCGACTAGGCCTATAGTCACTAGAGTTTAGAAGAATGTGAGGGGGTCTCATAGAAACCTATGAAATTCTAACATGACTGGACAGGCTAGATGCAGGAAGGATGTTCCCACTGGCTGGGGAGTCCAGAACCAGGGGTCACAGTCTCAGGATATGGGGTATGCCATTTAGAACAGAGATGAGGAGAAATTTCTTCACTTAGAAGGAGGTGAACCTGTGGAATTCTCTGCTGCAGAAGGCAGCATACCCCATATCCTGAGACTGTGACCCCTGGTTCTGGACTCCCCAGCCAAGTCATTAAATATATAGATAGATATATTTCTTAATGCCAAAAGGATCAAGGAATATCGAGAGAAAGTGGGAACAGGGTACTGAAGCCATGATCTTTTTTGAATGGTGGAGCAGGCTCGAAGGGCCGAATGGCCTATTCCTGCTCCTATTTTCTATGTTTCTGTGTTTCTATACACAGGGTCCATGAGGGATCAATATACATGATCATTAATACACACCATTAGGACTCTATTGTTATGACCAGGTGAGAAAGGGGTTTAGGTTTCCTTTCAGCCTTCGTCTGGTCTTACTGTAACAGGGTTTAATTCTAAATGCACCGTGTTTTAGCTCCTCCTTGGTGAATCCTTGTTCACCACTTTCTAATTATAAGGCAAAGAAACAAGCACACACACACAGATTTTCTTAGGTTTAAAGAAGAAAGATTGAAATTTATTAAACTTAAACTCTAATTAGGTTGATGGCTACGGATACATAACGCGCCCAGGCTAGCATACATGCGCGATACACATATGCAGATAGAGACAGAAAAGAGCAGAAGAAATAAAGTGTGAGGTAATATCTGAAGAGTTTTTGTTGCGGGGTCTTCAAGCTCACTGTAGAGTCCTTGATTGTAGGTAGATCTTGCTTTTCATTGGGGTCCAGTATTCTTCTTAAACCTTGTTCACTGTCAGAGACTTTTCTCTCTTGGGGTTCATGTGGATTCAATGGATTCAGAGGCTAGTGAGAAACAGATGGGAGCAGACAGGAGAGGCTGTGGTGAGCTAGCCAGGAGAAGTCTTTTCAATCCAGGAGCAAACAGCTTTTAGCAGGCTCTCAGTTCCAACTCTACAATCCAGAAACCCCCAGGTTGCCAAGCAGGTTAATCATGTGACTAACTGGTCTGACCATGTCGTATCTCTGTATATTGTATGTCAGGGTATGGTCCTTTTTCCTGTCCAAGCACTGTCTGTTAATATGCAAATATCTTTTTTTTTCCAGGCAAGGTCTGGCACTCCTTGTCACAGGTCTTCTCTTCTTCCCAGCAACAATCTGGAATTTAATGTCCATGTAGCAAAATTAATGTGCCTCATTCTTGGCAGGTGGGGGCCTGCATGACACTATAAGCAATCAAATTGAACGAAATAAAAGCAGAAAATGGTGGAAATACACTTGGACAGTGAGCACCTGTTCAGATTAGGATCTTTTACCTCGGGGATGTTACATGTTTCCCAGGGTGGAGCAACAGCTTATAGATAGAAACATAGAAAAATAGGAGCAGGAGTAGGCCATTTGGCCCTTCGAGCCTGCTCCGCCATTCTATACGATCGTGGCTGATCATCCAAACTCAATAACCTGTTCCCGCTTTCTCCCCGTATGCCTTGATCTCATTAGCCCTAAGAACTATCTCTAACTCTTTCTTGAATATATTTAATGATTTGGCCTCAACTGCTCTCCGTGGTAGAGAATTCCACAGGTTCACCACTGTCCGGGTGAAGAAATCTCTCCTCAACTCAATCTTAAATGGCTTACCCCTTATCCTTAGACTGTGACCCCTGGTCCTGGACTCCCCCGCCATCGGGAACATCCTGTATCTAGTCTGTCCAGTCCTGTTAGTATTTTGTAGGTTTCTGTGAGATCCCCTCTCATTCTTCTAAACTCTAGTGAATACAAACCTAATCGACCCAATCTCTCTTCATATGTCAGTCATGCCATCCCAGGAATCTTCACTGCACTCCCTCCATAGCAAGAACATCCTTCCTCAGATAAGAGACCAAAATTGCACACAATACTCAAGGTGTGGTCTCACCAAGGCCTTGTATAATTGCAGCAAGACATCCCTGCTCCTGTACTCGAATCCCCTCGCTTTGAAGGTCAACATACCATTTGCCTTCTTAACTACCTGGTGTACCTGCATGCTTACTTTCAGCGTCTGGTGCACAAGGACACCCAGGTCTCGCTGCACCTCCCCTTTCACAATCTATCACCATTCAGATAATAATCTACCTTTCTGTTTTTGCCACCAAAGTGGATAACCTCACATTTATCCACATTATACTGCATCTGCCATGTATTTGCTCACTCACTCAACCTGTCCAAATCACACTGGAGCTTCTTTGCATCCTCCTCACGGCTCACACTCCCACCCAGCTTTGTGTCATCTGCTAACTTGGATATATTACATTTAATTCCCTCATCTATATCATTAATATATATTGTGAATAGCTGGGGTCCTAGCACTGATCCCTGCGGTACCCCACTTGTCACTGCCTGCCACTCAGAGAAAAATACCCGTTTATTCCTACTCTTTGTTTCCTGTCTGCCAACCAGTTCTCTATTCACGTCAGCACCCCATGTGCTTTAATTTTGCATGCTAATCTCTTACGCGGGACCTCATTGAAAGCCTTCTGAAAGTCCAAATACACCATATCCACTGGTTCTCCCTTATCTATTCTATTAATTACATTCTCAAAAAATTCCAGTAGATTTGTCAAGCATGATTTCCCTTTTGTAAATGCATGTTGACTTTGTCCGATCCTGTCATTGTTTTCCAAGTGCTCTGCTATTACATCTTTTATAATGGACTCTAGCATTTTCCCCATTACTGATGTCAGGGTAACCGGTCTATAATTCCCTGTTTTCTCTCTACCTCCTTTTTTAAACAGTGTGGTTACATTAGCTACCCTCCAATCTGTTGGAACTGTTCCAGAGTCTACACAATTTTGAAAAATGACCAGCAATGCATGTGCCATTTCGAAGGTCACTTCCTTCAGTACTCTGGGATGTAGATTATCAGGCCCTGGGGATTTATCAGCCTTCACCATTTCCCTACTAATACTGATTTCATACAGTTCCTCCTTCTCACTAGACCCTATGTTCCCCAACATTTCTGGGAGGTAATTTGTGTCCTCCTTTGTGAAGACAGAACCAAAGTATGTATTTAATTGGTCTGCCATTTCTTGGTTCCCCATTATAAATTCCTCCGTTTCTGACTCTAAGGGACCCACATTTGTCTTCACTAATCTTTTCTCTTCACATATCTATAGAAGCTTTTACAGTCAGTTTTTCTGTTCTCTGCAAGCTTACTCTCATACTGTATTTTCCTCTTCTTAATCAATCCCTTTGCCCTCCTTTACTGAATTCTAAACTGCTCCCAATCCTCAGGTTTGCTGCTTGTTCTGGCTATTTTATATTTCTCCTCCTTGGATCTAATACAATCCCTAATTTTTTTTGTAAGCCACGGTTGAGCTACCCTTCCTGTTTTATTTTTGCACCAGACAGGAATGAACAATTGCTGTAATTCATCCATGCGTTCTTTAAATGCTAGCCATTGCCTATCCACCGTCAACTCGTTAAGTAATGTTCCCCAATCTTCGTAGTTTCCTTTATTTAGCTTCAGGACCCTAGTCTCAGAATCAACTCTCTCACTCTCCATGTTGATGAAGAATTCTATCATGTTATGGTTGCTCTTCCCAAGGGACCGCACACAACAAGATTGTTAACTAATCCTTTCTCATTATACAATACCCAGTCTAGGATGGCCTGTTCTCTAGTTGGCTCCTCGATGTATTGGTCCAAAAAAACCGTCATGTGCACACTCCAGAAATTCCTCCCCTACAGTATTATTGCCAATTTGGTTTGCCCAATCTATGTGTAGATTAAGGTCATCCATAATTATAGTTGCACCCTTATTGCATGTGTCTCTAATTTCCTGTTTAATGCCATCCTCTACATCACCACTGTTGTTTTGGGGTCGAAATACAACCCCCACCAACGTTTTTTGCCCCTTGGTGTTTCTTAGCTCCACACATGCAGATTCCAAATCAGGATTCTCTGAGCTAATATCCTTCCTCACTATTGTATTTCTTTCCTCTTTTACTAACAATGCTACTCCACCCCCTTTCCATTTTTGCCTGTCCTTCCTAAATATTGAATACCCCTGGATGTTCAGTTCCCATCCTTAGTCACCCTGCAGCCATGTCTCCGTAATCACAACTATATCTTTTCCATTTACATCTGTTTGCCCGGTTAATTCACCTACCTTATTGCGAATACACCGCGCATTAAGACACAATGCCTTTAGGCTTGTCTTTTTAACATTCTTAGTCATCTTAGTATTATTTCGCTCTATGGCCCTATTTGTTTCTTGCCCTTGATTTCTATGCCTTCCACTTTTGTCTTTTTGTTTCTTGACTTTTGTTTCTATCCTTGTTTCTTCCTCCTCAGTCTCCCCTCACAGGTTCCCATCCCCCTGCCATTCTAGTTTAAATCCTCCCCAACTGCACGAGCAAACGCACCTGCGAGGACATCGGTTCTGGTCCTGCCTGGGTGTAACCTGTCCCGCTTGTACAGGTCCCAACTTCCCCAGAACCGGTCCCGATGTCCCAGGAATCTAAATCCCTCTCTCCTGCACCATTTCTCCATCCAAGCATTCATCTGGACTATTCTCCTGTTCCTATACTCACTAACACGTGGACAGGAAGTAATCCTGAGATGACTACCTTTGAGGTCCTGCTTTTTAATTTAGCTTCTAACTCCTTAAATTCATCTTGCAGGACCTCATCCCTTTTTCTACCTATGTTGTTGGTACCGACATGTACCACGACCACTGGCTGTTCACCCTCCCCCTTCAGAATGTCCTGCAGCCGCTCCGAGACATCCTTGACCCTAGCAGCAGGGAGGCAACATACCATCCTGGAATCTCGTTTGCGGGCACAGAAATGCCTGTCTGTTCCCCTTACAATTGAATCTCCTATCACTATTGTTCTCCTAGTCTTTTTCCCCCACTGCTGTGCAGCAGAGCCATCCATGGTGCCACGAACTTGGCTGTTGCTGCTTTCCCCTGGGAGGCCATACCCCCCCCCCCCCCCCAACAGTATCCAAAACGGTATATCTGTTTGAGAGGGGGATGGCCACAGGGGACTCCTGCACTACCTGCCCGTGCCTATTACTCCACCTAGTGGTCACCATCCCTTTTCTACCTGTGCAGCCGTTATCTGCTGTGTGACCACCTCGCTAAACGTGCTATCCATGATGTCCTCAGCATCGCGGATGCTCCACAGTGAATCCACCCGCAGCTCCAGCTCTGTAATCCGGGTAGTCAGTCGCTGCAGATGGATACACTTCCTGACACATGGTCATCAGGGCCACTGGAAGTGTCCATGATTTCCCATGTAGCGCAGGAGGAGCATATCACGGGGCTGAGCTCTCCTGCCATGACTTACCTTGAGATTAATTAGGTACTCTCTTTAAAAAATACTAATTACGCTAGGGGCCTTGTTCTACTCCAAACACTTCCCACTACAATCTGAAGTCCTTAATAAATTACACCAATTAAAAAAAAAACACACTTTAGTAGTACTAACCTTATCACTGATAAGGTAGGTTTAAAAAAAATAACTTTCCCCTGATTTTTTTAAAGTTATTTCCAGGCACTAACAGCTGTTACTCACCAACCAATCACCTTGCAGCTTTCCTGTGACGTCACTGTTGACTTTTTTTTCAAACTCCTGCACGTCTGGTCTGCTCTCCCCATAGGTCCAACTCCTTTCCGCTCCACTCCCAGAAGGTACGTGACTGGACCTCGATCCTCGGGCTTAATTTATTGGCTCCTCTCTCGGCGTTCTCCCCACAGGTCCAATTCCTCTCTGCTCTACTCCCAGAAGGTAAGTGACTGGGCCTCGATCCTTGGGCTCAATTTATCGGCTCCTCTCTCGGCGTTCTCCTCACAGGTCCGACCCTTCTCCGCCCTGCTCCCAGAAGGTAAGTGACTGGGCCTCGATCCTCTGGCTCAATTTATCGGCTCCTCGCTCGGTGTTCACCCCACAGGTCCGCTCTGCTTCCGGAAGGTAAGTGACTGGGCCTCGATCCTTGGGCTCAATTTATCGGCTCCTCTCTCGACGTTCTCCCCACAGGTGGATGATAAGACTTGGAGTTCACTTACCTTTACTGGAATTTAAGCTTAGTAACGAGCTGGGTCTGATTTATGGGACTGCTTTTCTGTTCAATAATTTTTTTCAAGTAGATAAGCAGCTGGGAGTAACATGTTATACCTGATGTTCCAGGTATTATTGTTTCATTCCTTCATTTCTTTTGTAGGTGTCATCTGGACAGGATTCAGTATTCTGGGGAATGGACTCATCTCCTTCACTATCTAATTGTTATCTTCAAATGGAGGTCTTTTACCACATTAAATCTCATACCATCAATGATCATGTGTTACCAATCTATGTATGGTTCTGCCAGAACAAGTGTTTATATAGTTTAAATGGTGAAGGAGATGGGGTAAGGACCTGTGCTGTCACAATAGCAGCCCTTGAGAGAGGTCCAGTCTGTACTGTTGTTTAGCAGAGTCTATGTGGCCAGGAATCCCGTCTGCTGTTTCTGCAATGGTTGCGTTTAATGTACTTTCCTTTTATTTCAGTGCCGCTGGAGATGGTGATTGCTTCAGGAAGCTCGGTTTCATTCCCTGGGCCAGAAAATCCTTCACGCTATCCAAATACAATTTGGACTTTCTCTAACAATGGAGTATCTGATATTGTGGAATATTATACCACGAACCGTGTTTATGCTCGACGCTCTGTGAAGTATATCCACCGAATTTTATATTCTACGGGAAATCTGTCCTTTGTGCTACTGGACGTACAGGAAGCAGACACTGGGAGCTACATATTAACGGACATTCGACACAATACCATCTTACAACATGTGTTAATCGACGTGTTCAGTAAGCACAGTAAAACTGCTTATTTGATTATGTTTGTTGAATAAGATCAGGCCCTTCTACCTCTCCTGTCTGAGAGTAGTTAGCTGCTCAAAAGGGTATAATTCTAGCTGAGAGCTGCCCCTCACCTGTCTACCTTGAAACTACCATCACCACTACCACTGGCTCTCTGAACCCTACCACTGTCTCAAAATTATCAGACTGCTCATCTGACCATCAGTACTGGATAAGCAGAAATTTCATCCAAATTAAATATTGGGAAGATAAAGCATTGTCTTTGGTCCCCACTTCAAACTGCACTCCCTCACCACCCATTCCATCCCTCTCGCTGGCACAGTGGCGCAGTGGTTAGCATCGCAGCCTCACAGCTCCAGGGACCTGGATTCAATTCTGGGAACTGCCTGTGTGGAGTTTGCAAGTTCTCCCTGTGACTGCGTGGGTTTTCGCCGGGTGCCTCCCACAGCCAAAGACTTGCAGGTAAATTGTCCGTTGTAAATTGCCCCTAATGTAGGTTGGTGGTAGGGAATATGGGATTACTGTAGGGTTAGTATAAATGGGTGGTTGTTGGTCGGCACAGACTCGGTGGGCTGAAGGGCCTGTTTCAGTGCTGTATCTCTAAATAAAATAAAAATAAATAAAGCCTCCCTGAGCCTGAACCTGTCTGTCCGCACCCTTCATCTCATACCTGATCCTGAGATGAGCTTTCAGCCATATCCGACTCTGCTACTGTCTCAGCTTATCTGCTACTGAAACCCTCATTCATGTCTTTGTTACCTCTAGGCATGATTATTCCGATGCCAGTCCTGGCTGGTCTCCCACATTCGACTCTGCTGTCCATGTCTTAACTCGCACCAAGTCCCATTCCACTGTCACTCCATGCTCGCTGACCTACATTGGCTCCCAGTTAAACAATGCCTCAATTTTAAAATTCTCATCCTTGTTTTCAAATCCCTCCATGACCTTGCCCCTCCCCATCTCTGTAATCCACTCCAGCCCCACAACCCTCCAAAATATCTGCACTGCTCGAATTCTGTGCATCCCTGATTTTAAATCACTCCACCACTGATGGCTGTGCCTTCAGCTGCCTGAGTCCTAACCTCGGGGATTCCGTCCCTACACATCTCCACCTCTATCTCACTTTCCTCCTTAAAACCTACCTCTTTATCCAAGCTTTTGGTCATCTGACCTAATATCTCTTTATGTGGCTCAGTGTCATATTTTGGTTCATAGTGCTCCTATGAAGTTCCTTGGGATGTTTTATTATAGTAAAGGCGCTATATAAATACAGTGACTTAATAGTACAGTTCTGAAGAACTGAAGGAACAGAAGGACCTGGGTGTGCATGTGTACGATCTTTTAAAAGTGGCAGGACATATTGAGAGAATAGTTAGTAAAGCATATGGGATCTTGGACTTCACAAATAAAGGCATAGAGTACAAAAGCAGGGAAGTTATGCTGAACCTCTATAAAGCTCTGGTTAGGCCCCAACTGGAGTATTGTATCCAGTTCTGGTCACCACATTTTAGGATGAGAGGGTGCAGAGGTGATTTACCAGAATGGTTCTGGGTAGGAGGGATTTTAGTTACAAGGTTCAGTTGCAAAAGCTGGGCTTGTTTTCCCTCGAGCAAAGGAGAGTAAGGAGAGATTTGATCGAGGTGTACAAGATTATGATAGGTTTGAATAAGGTAGACAATGAAAATCTGTTCCCATTAACTGATGATACAAGGACTAGAGGACACAGATTGAAGGGTTTGGGCAAGAGATGCAGGGGAAATGTAAGGAAGAACTTTTTTAAGGAGCGAGTGGTAATGACCTGGAACATATTGCCCATGAGAGTGGTGAAAGTGGAGACAATCAATGATTTCAGAAGATAATTGGATGGGCACTTGAAGTAAGTAAAGTTGTAGCGCTACAGGGGTCGAGTAGGGGAGTAGGACTTACTGGATTGCTCCGTGGAGTGCCAGCATATACTCAATGGGTGAATGTGTCCTAAATGACTCTATGACAAGTTGTTGTTGTCAACAGCAAGCATTGGCAGGCAACTCACCAAATGGAGCATCACTTTCCAGCAGGGTCTCATGATAGTCATCAGTTGTAGCAATCCTGTCAGTTTTCAAATCTCTAAATGAAGGGCATTGAGGAAAATTATAGATTTTATTGTTCCCTGTCACTTCCTCTCTTTGCACATTGTCCCTCTTACCTTCCCCCTCTCTCTCTATCTCTCTCACCCCTTTCCATCTTCTTCTCCTCCCAGCCTCTCTCTCTCTATACTCTCCCTCTTCCTCTCTCTCCCCTCATTACTCCTCCTTTTCACTCTCTCCATCTCTGTCTCTCCTCCCACCTTCCCCCTTACTCTTCCATTCTCCCCACCTTCTCACAGAAAGAAACACTGGGTCACAATTCTTCACTCAGGAATGGAGTAGATTGTGTTCTGAAGCCCTTTTCCTTTTCTTGATCCAGCCAACTTGTGTACTGATTCAGTTTTCTCCTGCTCCATGTGAGTGTTATCAGGAGAGACAGGACTGAGATCAATGATTAGAAGTTGACCTCTACAGCCCCTATTGGCTTTTTACTGCATCAGGGTCAGCTCCTGTTCAAAGTGGGAGCCCATGTCTGTCCCAGACACCGCTCTCGTAAGGCCAACTCTGAACTTGTTCACATTGATCCTTGGCCAGGGCACTGGCTGCTTCAATATAGGGACAGGGTGCTGCTCTGCAATTGGGTGTCAGTGGTATCACAGAAATGACAGCCAATCAGCTACATCTTCAACCCACTGCCCATTGAGTCATCCACTTTGTACCAGCTCCTGTTCCTATTCCACAAGGCAGCTCCTGCCCTCTTCTCCAAACACTATCACAATCCACTTCATCTAATACAAGAGCAAAATATTGCAGGTGCTGCAAATCTGAAATAGAAACAGAAAATGCAAAAATTGCTCAACAAGTCTAGCAGCACCTGTGGAGAAAGAGAAACAGAGTTCACCTTTCAAGTCCATGACCTTTTGTCAGAACTTATTCGAATGTTTACATACAGAATTATTGTTCAAATGTGGGGCATTGCTGAAGATGGAAGCAGAATCCCCATGTACACAGTGTGAGTATTAATCACCCACAGGTTCAAACCCCTCCACAGTCCCACCATTTGTCTGCTATTTCAGGGCACACATTCCCCCTGACTGGATCAGTGAAGGCCAGTACCCTGAGTGAGGACCTGCAGACCTCCACAAGGGCAGATGTTTCTCACCAAAAGGATCCAGGCCCTGAAAGACAGGGTTTATTTTCCTTTTTGCACATGTGGCCCAAGGAATTTCAGGGCTCCAATCTCTGACCCAATGTTGAGCTTTCACCACATCCTTTCCTGGCTCCATTTTCACCACAGGACATTGTTATGGCCCCTGGAGTGAGATGGCTGGTTTGTGTTCACTGAGGAGTTTCTATTAGAGACTCACTGACTGTGATTGAGTCCATATACCTCATTCTTCTCCAACATTCAGCTTCAGATTCGGGCTGTAGATGTGGAGGGTCACAAGAACACAACAAATAGGAGCTGGAGTAGGCCATTCAGCCCTTCAAGCCCCTCCACCATTCAATGAGATCATGGCTGATCTTCTACTTCAACACCATTTTCCTGCAGTATCCCTGTATCCCTTGATGTTTTTAATATGTAGAAATCTAGCGATCTCAGTCTTGAACATACTCAACGACTGAGCCTCCACAACCCTGTGGGGTGGAGAATTCCAAAGATTCATCACCCTCTGAGTAAAGAAATTCCTCCTCATCTCAATCCTAAATGGCCTGCCCCATATTCTGAGATTGTGTTCCCTGGTTCTGGACTCCCCAGCCAGGGGGAACCTCCTTCCTGCATCGATCCTGCCCTGTAAGAATTTTGTATGTATGAATGAGATCATCTCTCATTCTTCTAAACTCCAGAGAATAATGGCCCAATCTATTTAATCTTTCCTCATAGACAATCCCTCCAATCCAAGAATTAGTTTGGTGGCTCTTTGTTGCACTCCCTCTATCGAAGCATATGTTTCCTTAGGTAAGGAAACCAAAACTACACACAATACTCCAAGTGCGGTCTCACCAAGGCTCTATATAATTGCAGTAAGACATCATTACTCATATACTCAAATCCTCTTGTAATAAAGATCAACATACCATTTGCCTTCTTAATTGCTTGCTGTCCTTCATGTTAACTTTCAGTGACTCCTGAACAAAGACGCCCAAGTCCCTTTGAAATTCAACACTCCAGCCTCTCACCAAATACTCTGTATTTCTGTTTTTCCTACCAAAATGGATAACCTCACATTTCTCCACATTGCATTCCACCTGCCAAATTTTGCCAATTTCGCTTAGCCTCTCCAAATCCCCTTAAAGCGTCCTCACAGCTCTCACTTCCACCTAATTTTGTGTCATCTGAAAACTTGTAACTATTACATTTGATCCCCACATCCAAATCTTTGATATAGATTCTGAATAGCTGGGGCCCAAGCACTGATCCTTGCAGTCCACCACTAGTCACAGCCTGCCATCCTGAAAATGACCTGTTTATTCCTACTCTTGGTTTTCTGTCCATGAACCAGTTCTCAATCCATGCCAGTATATTCCCCCCAATCCCTTGTGCTCTAATTTTGTTTACTAATCTTTTGTGTTGGACCTTATCAGAAGCTTTCTGAAGATCTAAAGATACCATAGCCACTGGTCCCCCCCCCACCACCCCACCCCACTTATCTATCCTCCAGTTACATCCTCAAAAACCTGCAACAGGTTTGTTGAAAATGATTTCCCTTCCATAAATCCAGCTGACTCTGCCCAATCCTACCAATATTGTCCAGGTGTCCAGTTTTCACATTCTTTATTATAGATTCTAGCATTTTCTCTCCCTCCTTTCTTAAATAGTGGGCTTACATTTGCCACCTTCCAATCTGCAGGAACCATTCCAGGGTCTGTAGAATTTTGAAAGACGACCACTAATGTATCTACAGCCAACTCTTTCAATACTCTGGGATGTAGGTCCAAGGTAGATTTATCTACTTTAAATTCCATTAATTTTTCTAGTACAATGTTTTACTCATAATGTCTTTCAGTTTCTCCTTTACACTAGTCCCTTGATTCTCCATTATTTCTGGGAGTTTTTTTTTTAGTATTTTCCTCTGTGAAGACAGACATGAAGTGTTTGTTTAGTTTCTCTGCCATTTCCTTATTCCCCACACAGATTCTCCTGACTCCATTTGTAATGGACCCACATTTGGTTTTCCTAAATTTTTCTTTTTTCCTTTTATAAGCTTTTATAATCCATTTTTATGTTTTTCATTAGTTTACTCTCATATTCTGTTTTCCCTTTCTTAATCTTTTTCTTGGTCCTCCTTTGCAGAATTCTAAAATGCTCCCAATCCTCAGGTTTACCATTTTTTTGGGCAACTTTATACACCTCTTCCTTTGCTCTAATACTACCCTTGATTTCTTCCATTAGCCACAATTGAAACACCTTCCTTGCTAGGTTTTCGTGTGTTAAAGGAATGTATTTTTGTTGTAAACTATGTACTAGTTCTTTAAATGTTAGCCATTGCTACCATCATACATTTTAACTTAGTTTCCCAATCCACCATAGCCAAGTTGCCCCTTATGCCTTCATAGTTTCCTTTGCTTAGATTTAAGACCATAATTTCTGATTGAACTATATCACTTTCAAATTTAATGTAAAATTCCATCATATTATGATCACTCTTTCCTAAAGGCTCCTTTACAACAAAATTATTAATTGGTCCTTTTTAATTCCACAATACTAAACTAATCTGTTCCCAGGTTGGTTCTTCAGCATGCTGCTCCAGAAAACCATCTCGTATACATTCCAAGAATTCGTCCGCCACAAAATTCGTACTAATAAAGTTTACCCAGTCTATGTGTAGATTGAAACCCCCCATGATTACTGTATTACCCTTGTTACACACACCTCTAATTTGCTGATTTATGCTGTGATTTAAATTACCACTGCTATTTGATGGCCTATAAACAACTCTAACCAATATTCTCTGCCCCCTTGCTGTTTCTTAGTTCTACCCAAATTGATTCTATGTCTTCATCTTTAGAACTAAGGTCATCTCTCACGACAGTACTAATGCCATCTTTAATTAACAGAATCACCCCACCACCTTTTCCCAGCTTCCTGTCTTTCCTGAATGTCATGCTCCCTTGGATGTTCAGGTGCCAGCTTTGGGTTCCTTGTAGCCACGTCTCAAGGTCCATGTGAATTACCCAGTCTCTCCCGAATGATTAAAATCCTCTGTTTCATCTCTGTCCAGATTTTCCTGTCATCCTCGAAATATCCAGTAACTCCAGCCTGGTAAACAGTGTTATCGCATTGGATTGTTCAGTCAAGGAAGGGAAAGGTCTGTCTATCACGTGGCTCGCAACAGGAGAAGCCATTCATGATGAGCGTTACAGATTGGTCAATGATAACAGGACTTTAATCATTGATATGGCACAGGTATCAGATTCTGGCACCTACACCTGTTTCGTAGAAAACCGCATGAGTAAAAGCAGCAGATCCTACCACCTGATAGTCCAGAGTGAGTGTGTAAAGATTCTTGCAATGCACTTCACTGCATTTTAAAATCAGGGTACGTGAAGTGAATGCTTTCTCCAAAAGTTTATATATGCAGTGTAAATCCTGGGTTGTAACCAGCAGGGGGCTTGTTATTTATATTCCTGCAAGTGAGTGTGGGTGACCTGTGGTGGCAATGTGGTTTGGAATACACTTTACCCACTGAATGGATCTAGCTGTTATACTCTGAAAGCCTGTTGCTGACAGATTAAGCTGGAGCCAATCCTTACAGAGTTTTGCATTTATTTTATAAAGTAAAAAGTTTATAAACATGGAGCTGCTCACTCAAAGCTCCACCCAGTTTCGCAAATGTCTCCTTACATATACTCAAGTAAGGCCCTAATTTTTTTTTTATTCATTCACGGGATGTGGGCGTCGCTGGCCAGGCCAGCATTTATTGACCATCCCTAATTGCCCTTGAGAAGGTGGTGGTGAGCTGCCTTCTTGAACCGCTACAGTCCATGAGGGGTAGGTACACCCACAGTGCTGTTAGGAAGGGAGTTCCAGGATTTTGACCCAGCGACAGTGAAGGAACGGCGATATAGTTCCAAGTCAGGATGGTGTGTGACTTGGAGGGGAACTTGCAGGTGGTGGTGTTCCCATGTATTTGCTGCCCTTGTTCTTCTAGTTGGTAGAGGTCGTGGGTTTGGAAGGTGCTGTCGAAGGAGCCTTGGTGCATTGCTGCAGTGCATCTTGTAGATGGTACACACTGCTGCCACTGTGTGTTGGTGGTGGAGGGAGTGAATGTTGAAGGTGGTGAATGGGGTGCCAATCAAGCAGGTCGCTTTGTCCTGGATGGTGTCGAGCTTCTTGAGTGTTGTTGGAGCTGCACCCATCCAGGCAAGTGGAGAGTATTCCATCACACTCCTGACTTGTGCCTTGTAGATTGTGGACTGGTTTTGGGGAGTCAGGAGGTGAGTTACTCGCCTCAGGATTCCGAGCCTCTGACATTGCTCTTGTAGCCATGGTATTTATATGGCTACTCCAGTTCAGTTTTCGGTCAATGGTAGCCCCTAGGATGTTGATAGTGGGGGATTCAGCGATGGTAATGCCATTGAATGTCAAGGGGAGATGGTTAGATTCTCTTTTGTTGGAGATGGTCATTGCCTGGCACTTGTGTGGCGCGAATGTTACTTGCCACTTATCAGCCCAAGCCTGGATATTGTCCAGGTCTTGCTGCATAACACATTTCATCTGCATATAATTAAATACAATTGACAGATTCCCTTTTTCTTTAAAAAAAAACTTAGAATGTAACGTGCACAAACTTCTCACAACAAATCAAAATAAATTCCTGATGAAAGGTCACTGACCTGAAACGTTAACTCTGTTTCTTTCGACACAGACGCTGCCCGACCTGTTGAGTATTTCCAGCACTTGCTGTTTTTATTAACTCTGTTTCTCTCTCCACAGACACTGCCTGACCTGCTGAGTATTTCCAGCACTTGCTGTTTTTATTAACTCTGTTTCTCTCTCCACAGACACTGCCTGACCTGCTGAGTATTTCCAGCACTTGCTGTTTTTATTAACTCTGTTTCTCTCTCCACAGACACTGCCTGACCTGCTGAGTATTTCCAGCACTTGCTGTTTTTAAAAAAATAAATTCCATATTCTGTACAAAGCATTACATTGCGAGACGCACCTGCTCTAGGACTCCTAACAATTTCTTTATACAAGGATTTCTTTTCGGAAAATAATCAGATAATTGACGACTTGCATGTACTCATTTAAACTTAGGAGATTTTCTCTCTGTCCAGCATTTGTTTAATCCAGCAAAGTCAATCTGTAACCTTTGTTCATTCGCATTTTTGTAGAGTGTACCATAACAATCGCTTATCTACATGACCTTATCTTCAATATGCCCCTTGTACAGAATCCCTCCCCCCCAAAAAATTTGACAACTAGAACCCCACATACGCTCCCTCCACAAGAGCCTGTGTTTCTGCAGCTGAAGTACTTTTAACAACCTTTTTTTATTTTCTTAGCTTCCCAAGCAATAGGACAACATTTCCCGTTTTCACCCATCAGAAATATTATGAAAGCAGCTCAAATACCCATCAGCAAGATTAGCATATGAAGCATCACTAAAAATGACTAGTTTCATATTGTGTGGGTTACCTAAGGATGGGAACTGAAGTACGCATTTTTCCAGATTTAATTTTTTAATGTTTTATTTGTCCTTAAAAATATTTGTGTGTTTCATCAGAGTACTTAACTCCAACACATCAAAACTAGCATCTGGTTTAGTCTGAGTGCATAACCAGTTTAAGTGATCAGTCTTTCTTCACAATTACTCTGTCTCTTCTTTAGATATATCATTTTTCTGTGACGACCTTGAACAATTAACTGCGATGGAAGTAACACGCTATGTAGGATTGTTGATCTAAAGCTATTCCAGACCTATTCTGCTTAATATCTAAACCAATATATTTAAAAGCCCCAAAATCCTGACTCCCAATCTTAAATTCTACTTATTAATGCCCATGTATGTTCTGTCTACAAAAAGTAATACGGCTAATTACCGTCCCGTCAGTCTACTCTCGATCATCAGCAAGGTGATGGAAGATATTGTCGACAGAGCTATCAAGCGCCACTTAAGTGGCAATAATCTGCTTAACGATGCTCAGTTTGGGTTCCACTCAGTTCCTGACCTCACTACAGCCTTGGTCCAAACATGGACAAAAAAGCTAGGTGAAGCGAGAGTGATTACCCTTAATATATAGACAACATTTAACCAAATGTGGCATCAAGAAGCCCTTGCCAAATTGAAGTCAAGGGAAATTCCAGTGTGATTTGGACAAGTTGAGTGAGTGGGCAAATACATGGCAGATGCAGTATAATGTGGATAAATGTGAGGTTATCCACTTTGGTGGCAAAAACAGAAAGGCAGATTATTATCTGAACAGCGATAGATTGGGAAAGGGGGAGGTGCAGCGAGACCTGGGTGTCCTTGTACACCAGTCACTGAAAGCAAGCATGCAGGTGCAGCAGGCAGTTCTGAAGGAAAATGGTATTTTGGCCTTCATAGCGAGAGCATTCGAGTACAGGAGCAGGGATGTCTTGCTGCAATTATACAAGGCCTTGGTGAGACCACATAGTCATAGAGTCATACAGCACTGAAACAGGCCCTTTGGCCCACCGAGTCTGTGCTGACAATCAACCACCAATTTATACTAATCCTACATTAATCCCATGTTCCCTACCTTCCCTCAATTCTCCTACCACCTACCTACACTAGGGGCAATTTACAATGGCCCATTTACCTATCAACCTGCAAGACTTTGGCTGTGGGAGGAAACCGGAGCACCCGGCGGAAACCCACACGGTCACAGGGAGAGCTTGCAAACTCCACACAGGCAGTACCCAGGATCGAACCCTGGTCGCTGGAGCTGTGAGGCTACAATGCTAACCACTGCGCCACTGTGCTGCCGATCTGGAGTACATCTGGAGTATTGTGTGCAGTTTTGGTCTCCTTATCTGAGGAATGATGTTCTTGCTATGGAGGGAGTGCAGCGAAGGTTCACCGGACTGATTCCTGGGATGGCAGGACTGACGTATGAAGAGAGAATTGGTTGATTAGGCTTGTATTCGCTAGAGTTTAGAAGAATGAGAGGGGATCTCACAGAAATCTACAAAATTCCAACAGGACTGGACAGACTAGATGCAGGAAGGATGTTCCCGATGGCGGGGGAGTCCAGGACCAGGGGTCACAGTCTAAGGATAAGGGGTAAGCCATTTAGGACTGAGATGAGGAGGGATTTCTTCACCCGGACAGTGGTGAACCTGTGGAATTCTCTACCACAGCAAGCAGTTGAGGCCAAATCATTAAATATATTCAAGAAAAAGTTATATATAGTTCTTAGGGCTAATGGGATCAAGAGATACGGGTAGAAAGCAGGAAAAGGTTACTGAGTTTGGATGATCAGCCATGATCATATTGAATGGCGGAGCAGGCTCGAAGGGCCAAATGGCCTACTCCTGCTCCTATTTTTCTATGTTTCTATGAAATCAAGGGGGAACCTCACCACTGGTTAGAGTCATACCGAGCACAAAGGAAGGTGGTTGTGGTTGTTGAAGGCCAATCATCTCAGCCCCAGAAAATTGCTGCAGGAGTTCCTCAGGGTAGTGTTCTAGGCCCAACCATCTTCAGCTGCTTCATCAATAACCTTCTCTCCATCATAAGCTCACAAGTGGGAATGTTCGCTGATGATTGTACGATATTCAGCACCATTCACAACTCCTCAGATAGTGAAGCCGTCTATGTCTATATGCAGCAAGACCTGGACAACTTTCAGGCTTAAGCTGATAAGTGGCAAGTAACATTCGCGCCACACAAGAGCCGGGCAATGACCATTTCCAACAAGAGAGAATCTAATCATCTCCCCATGACATTTAATGGCATTACCATCGCTGAAGCCCCCACTATAAACATCCTGGGGTTACCACTGTCCAGAAACTGAACTAGAGTAGCCATATAAATACTGTGGCTACAACAGCAGGTCTGAGGCTAGGAATCCTGCGGCAAGCAACTCGCCTCCTGACTCCCCAAAGACAGAAGTCGGGAGTGTGATGGAATACTCTCCACTTGCCTGCTTGTGGCTTCAACAAAACTCAAGAAGCTCAACACCATCCAGGACAAAGTAGCCCACTTGATTGGCACTCCAACCACGACATTCAGCATTCACTCCCTTCAGCACCACAATACACAGTGGCAGCAGGATGCACCATTGACGAGGTGCACTGCAGCAGCTCACCAAGCCTCCTTCAACAGCACCTTCCAAACCCGTGGCCTCGACCACCTAGAAAAACAAGGGCAGCAGTCACATGGGAACACCACCACCTGCATGTTCCCCTCCAAGCCACTTACTAACCTGACTTGGAACTATATTATCTTTCCTTCACTGTCATTGGGTCAAAATCCTGGAGCTTCTTTACTAACAGCACTATGGGTGTTCCTGCACCAGATGGATTACAGTGGTTGAAGAAGGCAGCTCAAAGGTAATTAGGGATGGACAATAAATGCTGGCCTTGCTAGCAACGTCCACATCCTATGAAAGAAATTTTAAAAAAATTTATCGATTATCTTTCTTGTAAATCTCATCCAAGAATTTTAATAGACGATCTAAACCAGGGTTTTCCAACCTTTTCATGGGGCCACATTACTGTTTTTGTCTTACATGGGGGGCAGGTGAGACAATTTCAGAAAGATAACAGCGTTCAGATGTATCTATTAATCAAAACAGCAAAAAAATGAACATTTTTGTGAAGAAGCTTTAAATGAGAAGACTAATTTATTGACTTACTTTCTCGTCACTATGTTGGACACTCTTAGTGAGCTATCTGGCATTTTTCTGCTTGCACAAGTAGTTAGTATTTTCCCTCACACTTGTTGCAGTAGTGCAGATATTCCGGAAAGATGTCTTTCTGTCAGGTGCGATCGTGATCACTCTCTCTCTGTCTCTCTCCCCCTTTCTCTCCCTCTCCCTGTTACTCACCTCTGTCTATCCCCCTTTCTCTCTCTCTCTCTGTCTATCCCCCTTTCTCTCTCTCTCTCTCTCTCTATCCCCCTTCCAGATAGTTGATCAGTTCTTTTTAAATCACGTCATTTTCACAGCTGACAGTTGCTAACAGCAGAAATAGCCATTTGCCAACTTCAGACAGGCTCAGGGTTTTCCGGCAGCCTTTTGAAATAACGCCAAATCTGTCCGAAGTTGCGAAACTGCTCTTGCCGATGTCAGGACCTCTCATCTGTAAAACTGATGAGATTTTTTTTTGAAAAGCTGGTCTACAAGAAGATTGGGAAATTTCTCATCTCCAGTCAGATCTATATCCCAACTCTATGCACCTGTCTTGACTCTATTTCCTTGTCCATCAAAACTTTCTCAATCTCAGATTTAAAAAAAATTATTTGAGCTAAAATCTACTGGTGTGGATGAGGAACGGCTCGTGTACAGTTTACACCCTCGAGCCAGATGGAAACCTTTGGCAGGCCAGATCCTGTCCTGCGGGCTTTATGTTGGACGATCCTGATCGAAACCTTCATCAATATCCAACTGATGAGTATCCAGTTCACAAAATACTTTACTTCAGGTTTTACTTTTGGTAGGAAGTGTGGCCGTAACCTGTGTGCACATATCCATTTCATTCTTCCACTGGTCATATAGTTCAGACTCGGAGAACGTTGGAGGGTAATCATACCCTGATCATTTACATTTGCTTTCTGCCACTTTCCACAATAGCCACTGGAATTTTAGTTTCCTATGTGAAAAATATCTTTTCTTACTTTCCAACCTTCACCTTTAGGCAACCATCCTCTGCTACCATGTTATACTCCAGAAAGCTTGGTGTTGAAGGATTATGCTGGAGCCAATCTTTCCTCAGTCTTGCATTTAGTTTACTGAGTAAAACAATTACAAACATGCAGATTCTCACTAACCCCTCCATTCAGTTTCATAAGTGTCTCCCAACATGTGCTCAAGATCCTACGTAACACCCTCTACCTGCATATGATTAAACACAATTAACACTGAGTCATTTAGTCGTTTGGTAGTACAGAACTTGAGTATTGCTGAACCAAAAACAAAAGGTGCTGGAAATACTCAGCAGGTCTGGCAGCATCTGTGGAGAGAGAGTCAAAGTTAACTTTTCAGATCAGTGACCTTTCATCAGAACTGGCAAACGTTAGAAAAGAATTAGGTTTTAAGCAAGTGAAGGGGAGGGGGTGGAGGAGAGAACAAAGTGTTTGATAGGGCAGGAAAGATTAAATAACAAAGCTGTCCTGGGCCAAAGGCAAAGCTTGTGTTAATACTTGTGGTGAAAGACAAAGCATTAGTCCAGAGAGAGTGTGAATAGCAGAATAATGAGCAGCTCTGCACACATGAAAAGCAGGCATATGGTTAAAAAATAAAATATTAAAAGAAGGCCAGTCATGCTTTGAAGTTATTGAACTCAATGTTCAGTCCGCAAGGATTGGAGGGTAGCTAATGTAATCCCACTATTTAAAAAAGGAGGCAGAGAGAAAACAGGGAATTATAGACCAGTTAGCTTGACATCAGTAGTGGGGAAAATGCTAGAGTCCATTATAAAAGATGTAATAGCAGAGCACTTGGAAAACAATGACAGGATCGGACAAAGTCAACATGCATTTACAAAAGGGAAATCATGCTTGACAAATCTACTGGAATTTTTTGAGGATGTAACCAGTAGAATAGATAAGGGAGAACCAGTGGATGTGGTGCATTTGGACTTTCAGAAGGCTTTCTATAAGGTCCCACATAAGAGATTAGCATGCAAAATTAAAGCACATGGGATTGGGGGTAAGGTACTGACATGGATAGAGAACTGGTTAGCAGACAGGAAACAAAGAGGAATAAACAGGTCTTTTTCCGAGTGGCAGGCAGTGACTAGTGGGGTACCGCAGTAATCAGTGCTAGGATCCCAGCTCTTCGCAATATATAATTAATGATATAGATGAGGGAATTAAATGTAATATATCCAAGTTTGCGGATGACACAAAGCTGGGTGAGAGTGTGAGCTGTGAGGAAGATGCAGAGAAGCTCCAGTGTGATTTGGACAAGTTGCATGAGTGGGCAAATACATGCAGATGCAGTCCTAATGTGGATAAATGTGAGGTTATCCACTTTGGTGGCAAAAACAGAAAGGCAGATTATTATCTGACTGGCGATAGATTGGGAAAGGAGGAGGAAAGCGAAACCTGGGTGTCCTTGTGCACCAGACGCTGAAAGTAAACATGCAGGTACAGCAGATAGTTAAGAAGGCAAATGGTATGTTGGCCTTCATAGCGAGAGGATTCGAGTACAGGAGCAAGGATGTCTTGCTGCAATTATACAAGGCCTTGGTGAGACCACACCTTGAGTATTGTGTGTAGTTTTGGTCTCCTTATCTGAGGAAGGATGTTCTTGCTATGGAGGGAGTGCAGCGAACGTTCACCAGACTGATTCCTGGGTTGGCAGGACTGACGTATGAAGAGAGGTTGGGTCGATTGGGTTTGTATTCGCTAGAGTTTAGAAGAATGAGAGGGGATCTCATAGAAACCTACAAGATTCTAACAGGACTGGACAGACTAGATGCAGGAAGGATGTTCCCGATGGCGGGGGAGTCCAGGACCAGGGGTCACAGTCTAAGGATAAGGGGTAAGCCATTTAGGACTGAGATAAGGAGAGATTTCTTCACATGGACAGTGGTGAACCTGTGTAATTCGCTCTCACGGAAAGCAGTTGAGGCCAAATCATTAAATAGATTCAAGAAAGAGTTATATATAGTTCTTAGGGCTAAAGGGATCAAGGGATATGGGGAGAAAGCGGGAACAGGTTATTGAGTTTGGATGATCAGCCATGATCGTATTGAATGGCGGAGCAGGCTCGAAGGGACGAATGGCCTACTCCTGCTCCTATTTTTCTATGTTTCATGTAAGGCTGTAGAGTGCCTGATAGAAAGATCAGGTGCTGCTGCTCGAGCTTGCGTTGATGTTCACTGGAACACTGGAGCAGGCCAAAGACAGAAATGTTGGCATGAGAGCGGAGCGGGGAGACTGTTGAAATGGCCAGCAACAGGAAGCTCGGGGTCATGCTTTCGGACTGAGTGGAGGTGTTCTGCAAAGCGGTCAACCAGTCTGTGTTTGGTCTCCCCACTTTAATGGAGATGGCATTGTGAGCAGCAAATACAGTATACCAAATTGAAAGAAGTACAAGTAAATCGCTGCTTCACCTATAAGGAGTGTTTGGGGCCTTGGATAGTGAGGAGAGAGGAGGTAATTGGGCAGGTATTATACTGGCATGGGTAGGTACCTTGGGAAGGGTACGAGGTGTTAGGGGTAATGGAGAAGTGGACCAGGGTGTTGCGGAGGGAACGATCCCTTCAGAATGCTGACAGGGGAGGGGAGGGAAGGGGAAGATGCATTTGATGGTGGCATCACTTTGGAGGTGGCGGAAATGGCAGAGGATGATCCTCTGGATATGGAGGCTGGTGGGGTGGAAAGTGAGGCCAAGGGGAACCCTGTCGCAATTCTAGGAGGGAGGGGAACGGGTGAGGGTAGAGATGCGGGAAATGAGCCGGACACGGTTGAGGGCCCTGTCAACCACAATGAGGTGGGGGGTGGGAGGGGGGGAATCTTCGGTTGAGGAAAAAGGAAGACATGCACAAGAAGGAGAAAGATACTTGACCTCGTCCTCACCAATCTGCCTGCCGCAGATGTATCTGTCCATGACAGTATTGGTAGGAGTTAGGAGGGCTAAAAGGGGTCATGAAAAGGCATTGGCAAACAGGATTAAGGAAAATCCCAAGGCTTTTTAGACATATATAAAGAGCAAGAGGGTAACCAGGGAAAGGGTTGGCCCACTCAAGGACAGAGATGGGAATCTATGTGTGGAGCCAGAGGAAATGGTCGAGGTACTAAATGAGTACTTTGCATCAGTATTCACCAAAGAGAAGGACTTGGTGGACGATGAGCCTAGGGAAGGGAGTGCAGATAGTCTCAGTCATCTCATTATCAAAAAGGAGGAGGTGTTGGGTGTCTTGCAAAGCATTAAGGTAGATAAGTCCCCAGGGCCTGATGGGATCTACCCGAGAATACTGAGGGAGGCAAGGGAAGAAATTGTATGGGCCGTGACAGAAATCTTTGCATCCTCATTGGCGACAGGTGAGGTCCCAGAGGACTGGAGAATAGCCAATGTTGTTCCTTTGTTTAAGAAGGGTGGCAAGGATAATCCAGGAAATTATAGGCAGGTGAGCCTTACGTCAGTGGTAGGGAAACTATTAGAGAGGATTATTCGGGACAGGATTTACTCCCATTTAGAAACAAACAAACTTATTAGTGAGAGACTGCATGGTTTTGTGAAGGGGAGGTCGTGTCTCACTAATTTGATTGAGTTTTTTGAGGAAGTGACGAAGATGATTGATGAAGGAAGGGCAGTGGATGTTATCTAGTAAAGCCTTTGACAAGGTCCCGCATGGCAGACAGGTACAAAAAGTGAAGTCACACGGGATCAGAGGTGAGCTGGCAAGATGGATACAGAACTGGCTCGGCCATAGAAGACAGAGGGTATCAGCGGATGGGTGTTTTTCTGAATGGAGGGATGTGACGAGTGGTGTTCCGCAGGGATCAGTGCTGGGACCTTTGCTGTTTGTAGTATATATAAATGATTTGGAGGAAAATGTAGCTGGTCTGATTAGTAAGTTTGCGGACGACACAAAGGTTGGTGGAGTTGCGGATAGTGATGAGGATTGTCAGAGGATACAGCAGGATATAGATCGGTTGGAGACTTGGGCGGAGAAATGGCAGATGGAGTTTAATCCGGACAAATTAAGGCAGCACAGTGGCGCAGTGGTTAGCACTGCAGCCTCACAGATCCAGCAACTCGGGTTCAATTCTGGTTACTGCCTGTGTGGAGTTTGCAAGTTCTTCTTGTGTCTGCGTGGGTTTTCTCTGGGTGCTCCGGTTTCCTCCCACATGCCAAAAAGACTTGCAGGTTGATAGGTAAATTGGCCATTATAAATTGCCCCTAGTATAGGTAGGTGGCAGCGAAATATTGGGACAGGTGGGGATGTGGTAGGAATATGGGATTAGTGTAGGATTAGTATAAATGGGTGGTTGATGGTCAGCACAGACGCGGTGGGCCGAAGGGCCTGTTTCAGTGCTGTATCGCTAAACTAAACTAAACTAAACTAAATGTGAGGTAATGCATTTTGGAAGGTCTAATGCAGGTGGGAAGTATACAGTAAATGGCAGAACCCTTAGGAGTATTGACAGGCAGAGAGATCTGGGCGGACAGGTCCACAGGTCACTGAAAGTGGCAACGCAGGTGGATAAGGTAGTCAAGAAGGCATACAGCATGCTTGCCTTCATCGGTCGGGGCATAGAGTATAAAAATTGGCAAGTCATGTTGCAGCTGTACAGAACCTTAGTTAGGCCACACTTAGAATATTGCGTGCAATTCTGGTCGCCACACTACCAGAAGGACGTGGAGGCTTTGGAGAGGGTACAGAGGAGGTTTACCAGGATGTTGCCTGGTCTGGAGGGCATTAGCTATGAGGAGAGGTTGGAAAAACTCGGATTGTTTTCACTGGAATGACGGAGGTGGAGGGGTGACGTGATAGAGGTTTACAAAGTTATGAGCGGCATGGACAGAGTGGTTAGTCAGAAGCTTTTTCCCAGGGTGGAAGAGTCAGTTACTAGGGGACATAGGTTTAAGGCGCGAGGGGCAAAGTTTAGAGGGGATGTGCGAGGCAAGATTTTTATACAGAGGATGGTGAGTGCGTGGAACTTGCTGCCAGTTGAGGTGGTGGAAGCAGATATGATAGCGACGTTTAAGAGACATCTTGACAAATATATGAATAGGAAGGGAATAGAGGGATATGGGCCCCGGAAGTGCAGAAGGTGTTAGTTTCGACAGGCATCAAGATTGGCGCAGGCTTGGAGGGCCGAATGGCCTGTTCCTGTGCTGTACTGTTCTTTGTTCTTTGAGTGACCACCGCACAGTCCTTGTGGAGACGAAGTCATGCCTTCACATTGAGGATGCCTTTCAAAATTAAAACTTATCCTAATTTTTGCTCCAAGCTAAGCCACTGCCTGAAAATGTAACTAAGTTGGCACTTTTTTTTTGCTCACCAATAATACTAAGTCCACTTATTTGGAAGGTGACAAACTGAACACTAGTCACAAATGCTCTTGTCAAGTATGAAGTTCTGAAGCAAATTCTTGTAGATTAGATTCTTTAATACAAGAAGTGGCACGACTACTTGGGATAGATTTTGAACAGATCTAGCAATGCAAAATTGGGTATCCATGAGTTGCTGTGGGCCATCAGCAGAAGCAGAATTGTAGTCAACCACTACCTGTAACCTCATGGCCCAGCATACCCCAACTTTACCATTACCATCAAGCCAGGAGACCAACCCTGGTTCAATGGAGAGTGCAGGAGGGCATGTCAGGAGCAGCACCAGACATACCGCAAAATGAGGTGTCAAGCTGGTGAAGCTACAACACAGGACTATCTGCGTTCCAAACTGCGTAAGCAACATGCGATAGACAGAGCGAGGTGATCCCATAACCAACAGATCAGATCTAAGATGTGCAGTCCTGCCACATCCAGCTGTGAATTGTGGTGGACAATTAAACAAATATCCACAAATATCCCCATCCTCAATGATGGGGGAGCCCAGCACATCAGTGTGAAAGATAAGGCAGAAGCAATTGCAGCAATCTTCAGCCAGAAGTGCCGAGTTGATGATCCATCTTGGCCTCCTCCTGAAGTCCCCAGCATCACAGATGCCAGACTTCAGCCAATTCAATTCACTCCGCGTGATATCAAGAAACGAAGGAGGCACTGGATACTGCAAAGGCAATGGGCCCTGACAATATTCCGGCAATAGTACTGAAGACCTGTGCTCCAGAACTTGCCGCGCCCCTAGCCAAGCTGTTCCAGTACAACTACAACACTGGCATCTACCCGGCAATGTGGAAAATTGCCCTGTTATGTACTGCACACAAAAACCAGGTCAAGTCCAACCCAGCCAATTACTGCCCCATCAGTCTACTCTCAATTATCAGTGAAGTGATGGATGGTGTCATCAACAGTGCCATCAAGTGGCACTTGCTTAGCAATAACCTGCTCAGTGACGCTCAGTTTGGGTTCCTCCAGGGCACCTCAGCTCCTGACCTCATTACAGCCTGGTTCAAACATGGACAAAAGAGCTGAAATTGAGGTAAGAGTGACTGCCCTTGACATCCAGGCAGCATTTGACTGAGTATGGAATCAAGGAGCCCGAGCGAAACTGAAGTCAATGGGAATCAGGGAGAAAACTCTCCACTGGTTGGAGACATAGCGAGCGCGAAAGAAGATGGTTGTGGTTGTTGAAGGTCAATCATCCGAGCTCCAGGACATCACTGCTGGAGTTCCTCAGGGTAGTGTCCTAGGCCCAACCATCTTCAGCTGCTTATCAATGACCTTCCTTCAATCATAAGATCAGAAGTGGGGATGTTCACTGGTGATTGCACAATGTTCAGCACCATTCGTGACTCCTCAGATACTTCAGCAGTCCATGCAGAAATGCAGCAAGACCTGGACAATATCCAGGCTTGGGCTGATAAGTGGCAAGTAACATTCACACCACACAAGTGTCAGGCAATGACCATCTCCAACAAGAGAGAATCTAACCATCTCCCCTTGACATTCAATGGCATTACCATCGCTGAATCCCCCACTATCAACATCCTAGGGGCAACCATTGACCAGAAACTGAACTGGAGTAGCCATATAAATACCGTGGCTACAAGAGCAGGACAGAGGTTCGGAATCCTGCAATGAGTGACTCACCTCCTGACTCCCCAAAGCCTGTCCACCATCTGCAAGGCACAAGTCACGAGGATGATGGAATACTCTCCACTTGCCTGGATGGGTGCAGCTCCAACAACACTTAAGAAGCTCGACACCTTCCAGGACAAAGCAGCCCGCCTGATTGGCACCCCTTCTACAAACATTCACTCCCTCCACCACCGACGCACAGTGGCAGCAGTGTGTCCCATCTGCAAGTTGCACTGCAGCAACGCACCAAGCCTCCTGAGACAGCACCTTCCAAACCTGAGACCTCTACCAACTAGAAGGACAAGGGCAGCAAATACATGGGAACACCACCACCTGCAAGTTCCCCGGCAAGTCACACACCATCCTGACTTGGAACTATATCACCGTGCCTTCACTGTCACTTGGTCAAAATCCTGGAACTCCTGTCCTAACAGCACTGGTACAAGGAATGTTAGACATATCCCAAATCTTTTTCTGACAGGCTCTGATGTGTTCACCTGAAGGGGCTCTAATGTGTTGACCTGATGGACTCGAATGTGTTCACCTCACGGGCTCATATGTGTTCACCTGACGGGCACTAATGTGTTCACCTGGCAGGCACTGATGTGTTCACCTGATGGGCTCTAATGTGTTCACCTGACGGCATGAATGCGTTCACCTGACGGGTTCTAATGTGTTCACCTGGCGGGCACTAATGTGTTCATCTGACGGACACTAATGTGTTCACCTGGCGGGCATGAATGCGTTCACCTGACGGGGACTAATGTGTTCAACTTACCGGCTCGAAGGTGGTCACCTGATGAGCTCTAATGTGTTCACCTGACGGGCTCTAATGTGTTCACCTGAAGGACACTAATGTGTTCACCTGACGGGCTCTAATGTGTTCAACTGACGGACACTAATGTGTTCACCTGGCGGGCATGAATGCGTTCACCTGACGGGGACTAATGTGTTCACCTGGCGGGCACTAATGTGTTCATCTGACGGACACTAATGTGTTCACCTGGCGGGCATGAATGCGTTCACCTGACGGGGACTAATGTGTTCAACTTACCGGCTCGAAGGTGGTCACCTGATGAGCTCTAATGTGTTCACCTGACGGGCTCTAATGTGTTCACCTGACAGGCTCTAATGTGCTCACCTGACGGGCACTAATGTGCTCACCTGACGGGCACTAATGTGTTCACCTGATGGACACTATTGTGCTCACCTGACAGGCTCTAATGTGCTCACCTGACGGACACAAATGTGCCCACCTGAAGGACACTAATGTGTTCACCTGACAGGCTCTAATGTACTCACCTGACGGGCACTAATGTGTTCACCTGACGGACACTAATGTGCTCACTGACGGACACAAATGTGCTCACCTGACCGGCACTAATGTGTTCACCTGACGGGCTCTAATGTGTTCACCTGACGGACACTAATGTGTTCACATGACGGGCACTAATGTGTTCACCTGACCGGCTCTAATGTGTTCACCTGACGGACACTAATGTGTTCACCTGATGGGCACTAATGTGTTCACCTGACCGGCTCTAATGTGTTCACCTGACGGACACTAATGTGTTCACCTGATGGGCTCTAATGTGTTCACCTGACGGGCTCTAATGTGTTCTCCTGAGGGACACTAATGTGTTCACCTGATGGGCTCTAATGTGTTCACCTGACGGGCTCTAATGTGTTCTCCTGAGGGACACTAATGTGTTCACCTGATGGGCTCTAATGTGTTCTCCTGAGGGACACTAATGTGTTCACCTGATGGGCTCTAATGTGTTCACCTGACGGGCTCTAATGTGTTCTCCTGAGGGACACTAATGTGTTCACCTGATGGGCTCTAATGTGTTCACCTGACGGGCTCTAATGTGTTCTCCTGAGGGACACTAATGTGTTCACCTGATGGGCTCTAATGTGTTCACCTGACGGGCACGAATGTGTTCAACAGACGGACACTAATGTGTTCTCCTGACTTGCTCTAATGTGTTCACCTGACAGGGACTAATGTGTTCACCTGACAGGCTCGAATGTGTTCACCTGACGGAAACTAATGTGTTCACCTGACAGGCACGAATGTGTTCTCCCGACGGAAACTAATGTCTTCTCCTGACGGAAACTAATGTGTTCATCTGACAGGCTCTAATGTGTTCACCTGACAGGCTCTAATGTATTCATCTGACAGGCTCTAAAGTGTTCTCCTGACGGAAACTAATGTTTTCTCCTGACGGACACTAATGTGTTCACCTAACAGGCTCTAATGTTTTCATCTGACAGGCTCTAATGTGTTCTCCTGACGGAAACTAATGTTTTCTCCAGACGGAGACAAATGTGTTCATCTGACGGACACAAATGTGTTCACCTGACGGGCACTAATGTGTTCACCTGACCGGGACTAATGTTTTCACCTGATGGGCTCTAATATGTTCATCTGACTTGCTCTAATGTGTTCACCTGATGGGCTCTAATGTGTTCACCTGACGGGCTCTAATGTGTTCACCTGACTTGCTCTCATGTGTTCACCTGATGGGCTCTAATATTTTCACCTGATGGGCTCTAATATTTTCACCTGATGGGCTCTAATGCTTTCACCTGACGGGCTCTAATGCTTTCACCTGATGGGCTCCAATGTGTTCACATGACGGACTCTAATGTGTTCAACTTACCGGCTCTAATGTGTTCAACTTACCGGCTCTAATGTGTTCAGCTGATGGGCTCTAATGTGTTCACCTGACAGGTTCTAATGTGTACACCTGACGGGCTCTAATGTGTTCAGCTGATGGGATCTAATGTGTTCACCTGATGGGCTCTAATGTGTTCAGCTGATGGCTCTAATGTGTTCAGATGATGGGATCTAATGTGTTCACCTGACGGACTCTAATGTGTTCTCCTGACGGGCTCTAATGTGTTCAGCTGATGGGATCTAATGTGTTCACCTGACGGGCTCTAATGTGTTCACCTGACGGGCTCTAATGTGTTCACCTGATGGGCTCAAATGTGTTTACCTGATGGGATCTAATGTGTTCACCTGACGGACACTAATGTGATCACCTGACGGACTCTAATGTGTTCACCTGACGGGCTCTAATGTGTTCACCTGATGGGCTCAAATGTGTTCACCTGACGGGCTCTAATGTGTTCACCTGATGGGCTCTAATGTGTTCACCTGACGGACTCTAATGTGTTCACCTGACGGGCTCTAATGTGTTCACCTGATGGGCTCAAATGTGTTTACCTGATGGGATCTAATGTGTTCACCTGACGGACACTAATGTGATCACCTGACGGGCTCTAATGTGTTCACCTGACGTGCTCTAATGTGTTCACCTGATGGGATCTAATGTGTTCACCTGACGGGCTCTAATGTGTTCACCTGACGGGCTCTAATGTGTTCACCTGATGGGCTCAAATATGTTTACCTGATGGGATCTAATGTGTTCACCTGACGGACACTAATGTGATCACCTGACGGGCTCTAATGTGTTCACCTGACGTGCTCTAATGTGTTCACCTGATGGGATCTAATGTGTTCACCTGACGGGCTCTAATGTGTCACCTGACGGGTTCTAATGTGTTCACCTGATTGGCTTTAATGTTTTTACCTGACGGGCTCTAATGTGTTCACCTGACTTGCTCTAATGTGTTCACCTGATGGGATCTAATGTATTCACCTGATGGGCTCTAATGTGTTCACCTGACGGACTCTAATGTGTTCACCTGACGGGCACTAATGTGTTCACCTGACGGACTCCAATGTGTTCACCTGACGGACTCTAATGTGTTCACCTGACGGTCTCTAATGTGTTCAGCTGATGGGATCTAATGTGTTCACCTGACGGGCTCTAATGTGTTCAGCTGATGGGATCTAATGTGTTCACCTGACGGACTTTAATGTGTTCTCCTGACGGGCTCTAATGTGTTCAGCTGATGGGATCTAATGTGTTCACCTGACGGACTCTAATGTGTTCTCCTGACGGGCTCTAATGTGTTCGGCTGATGGGATCTGATGTGTTCACCTGACGGACTCTAATGTGTTCTCCTGACGGGCTCTAATGTGTTCAGCTGATGGGATCTAATGTGTTCACCTGACGGGCTCTATTGTGTCACCTGACGGGTTCTGATGTGTGCACCTGATTGGCTCTAATTTGTTCACCTGACGGGCTCTAATGTGTTCACCTGACGGACTCGAATGTGTTCACCTGACGTGCTCTAATGTGTTCACCTGATGGGATCTAATGTGTTCACCTGATGGGCTCAAAAGTGTTCACCTGACGGACTCGAATGTGTTCACCTGATGGGCTCTAATGTGTTCACCTGATCGGATCTAATGTGTTCACCTGACGTGCTCTAATGTGTCACCTGACGGGTTCTAACGTGTGCACCTGATTGGCTCTAATGCGTTCACCTGACGGACTCTAATGTGTTCAACTTACCGGCTCTAATGTGTCCACATGACGGGCTCTAATGTGTTCAACTTACCGGCTCTAATGTGTTCACCTGACGGGCTCCAATGTGTTCACCTGACTTGCTCTAATGTGTTTACCTGACGGACTCTAATGTGTTTACCTGACGGGCTCTAATGTGTTCAGCTGATGGGATCCAATGTGTTCACCTGACGGGCTCTAATGTGTTCACCTGACGGGTTCTAATGTGTACACCTGACGGGCTCTAATGTGTTCACCTGACATGCTCTAATGTGTTCAGCTGATGGGATCTAATGTGTTCACCTGATGAGCTGTAATGTGTTCAGCTGCTGGGCTCTAATGTGTTCAGCTGTTGGGATCTAATGTGTTCACCTGACGGGCTCTAATGTGTTCAGCTGACGGTATCTAATGTGTTCACCTAACGGACACTAATGTGTTCTCCTGACGGGCTGTAATGTGTTCAGCTGATGGGATCTAATGTGTTCACCTGACGGACTCTAATGTGTTCAGCTGATGGGATCTAATGTGTTCACCTGACGGGCTCTAATGTGTTCACCTGACGTGCTCTAATGTGTTCACCTGATGGGATCTAATGTGTTCACCTGACGGGCTCTAATGTGTTCACCTGATGGGCTCAAATGTGTTTACCTGATGGGATCTAATGTGTTCACCTGATGGACACTATGGTGTTCACCTGACGGGCTCTAATGTGTTCACCTGATGGGCTCTACTGTGTTCACCTGAGGGACTCTAATGTGTTCACCTGATGGGATCTAATGTGTTCACCTGACGGGCTCTAATGTGTTCACCTGACGGGCACTAATGTGTTCACCTGACGGACTCTAATGTGTTCACCTGACGGGCACTAATGTGTTTACCTGATGGGCTCTAATGTGTTCACCTGACGGACTCTAATGTGTTCACCTGAGGGACTCTAATGTGTTCACCTGATGGGATCTAATGTGTTCACCTGACGGACTCTAATGTGTTCACCTGACGGGCACTAATGTGTTCACCTGACGGACTCTAATGTGTTCACCTGACGGGCTCTAATGTGTTCACCTGATGGGCTCTACTGTGTTCACCTGACGGACTCTAATGTGTTCACCTGATGGGATCTAATGTGTTCACCTGACGGGCTCTAATGTGTTCACCTGACGGGCACTAATGTGTTCACCTGACGGACTCTAATGTGTTCACCTGACGGGCTCAAATGTGTTTACCTGATGGGCTCTAATGTGTTCACCTGACGGGCTCTAATGTGTTCATCTGACGGGCTCTAATGTGTTCATCTGACAGGCTCTAATGTGTTCAGCTGATGGGATCTAATGTGTTCACCTGACTGATACTAATGTGTTCAGCTGATGGGATCTAATGTTATCACCTGACGGTCTCTAATGTGTTCAGCTGATGGGATCTAATGTGTTCACCTGACGGGCTCTAATGTGTTCAGATGATGGGATCTAATGTGTTCACCTGACTTGCTCTAATGTGTTTACCTGACGGACTCTAATGTGTTCTCCTGACGGGCTCTAATGTGTTCAGCTGATGGGATCTAATGTGTTCACCTGACGGGCTCTAATGTGTGCAGCTGATGGGATCTAATGTGTTCACCTGACGGGCTCTATTGTGTCACCTGACGGGTTCTGATGTGTGCACCTGATGGGATCTAATGTGTTCACCTGACGGGCTCTAATGTGTGCAGCTGATGGACTCTAATGTGTTCACCTGACGTGCTCTGATGTGTTCACCTGATGGGATCTAATGTGTTCACCTGACGGGCTCTATTGTGTCACCTGAAGGGTTCTGATGTGTGCACCTGACGGGCTCCAATGTATTCACCTGATGGGCTCTAATGTGTTCACCTGATGGACTCTAATGTGTTCACCTGACGTGCTCTAATGTGTTCACCTGATGGGATCTAATGTGTTCACCTGACGGACTCTAATGTGTTCACTGGACGGGCACTAATGTGTTCACCTGACGGACTCTAATGTGTTCACCTGACGTGCACTAATGTGTTCACCTGACGGACTCTAACGTGTTCACTGGACGGGCACTAATGTGTTCACCTGACGGACTCTAATGTGTTCACTGGACGGGCTCTAATGTGTTCACCTGATGGGCTCTAATATGTTCACCTGACGGGCTCCAATGTGTCACCTGACGGGTTCTAATCTGTACACCTGATTGGCTCTAATGTGTTCAGCTGATGGGATCTAATGTGTTCACCTGACGGGCTCTAATGTGTTCTGCTGATGGGATCTAATGTGTTCACCTGATGGACTCTAAGGTGTTCTCCTGACGGGCTCTAATGTGTTCACCTGACGGGCTTTAATGTGTTCACCTGATGGGCTCGAATGTGTTCACCTGATGGGATTTAATGCGTTCACCTGATGGTCTCTAATGTGTTCACATGACAGACTCGAATGTGTTCACATGACGGACTCCAATGTGTTCACCTGACGGGCTCTAATATGTTCACCTGAGGGGCTCTAATGTGTTCACCTGATGGGCTCTAATATGTTCACCTGACGGGCTCTAATGTGTTCACCTCACGGGCTCTAATGTGTTCACCTGATGGGCTCTAATGTGTTCACCTGACTTGCTGTAATGCGTTCACCTGATGGGCTCTAATATGTTCACCTGACGGGCTCTAATGTTTTCACCTGATGGGCTCCAATGTGTTCACCTGATGGGCTCTAATGTGTTCACCTGATGGGCTCTAATGCTTTCACCTGACGGGCTTAAATGTGTTCACCTGATGGGCTCGAATGTGTTCACCTGATGGGCTCTAATGTGGTCACCTGATGGGCTTTAATGCGTTCACCTGACAGGCGTTAATGCGTTCACCTGATGGGCTCTAATGTGTTCACATGACGGAGTCTAATGTGTTCAACTTACCGGCTCTAATGTGTTCACCTGACGGGTTCTAATGTGTACACCTGACTTGCTCTAATGTTTTCACCAGATGGCCTCGAATGTGTTCACCTGATGGGCTCTAATGTGTTCAACTGATGGGCTCTAATGTTTTCACCTGATGGGCTCTAATGTGTTCACCTGATGGGCTCCAATGTGTTCACCTGATGGGCTCTAATGTGTTCACCTGATGGGCTCCAATGTGTTCACCTGATGGGCTCTAATGTGTTCACCTGATGGGCTCCAATATGTTCACCTGATGGGCTCTAATGTGTTCACCAGATGGCCTCGAATGTGTTCACCTGATGGGCTCTAATGTGTTCAACTGATGGGCTCTAATGTTTTCACCTGATGGGCTCTAATGTGTTCACCTGATGGGCTCCAATGTGTTCACCAGATGGCCTCGAATGTGTTCACCTGATGGGCTCTAATGTGTTCAACTGATGGGCTCTAATGTTTTCACCTGATGGGCTCTAATGTGTTCACCTGATGGGCTCCAATGTGTTCACCTGATGGGCTCCAATGTGTTCACCTGATGGGCTCTAATGTGTTCACCTGATGGGCTCCAATATGTTCACCTGATGGGCTCTAATGTGTTCAACTGATGGGCTCTAATGTTTTCACCTGATGGGCTCCAATGTTTTCACCTGATGGGCTCTAATGTTTTCACCTGATGGGCTCTAATGTGTTCAACTGATGGGCTCTAATGTTTTCACCTGATGGGCTCCAATGTTTTCACCTGACGGGCTCAAATGTGTTTACCTGATGGGCTCTAATGTGTTCACCTGACGGGCTCTAATGTGTTCAGCTGATGGGATCTAATGTGTTCACCTGACGGGCTCTAATGTGTGCAGCTGATGGGATCTAATGTTATCACCTGACGGTCTCTAATGTGTTCAGCTGATGGGATCTAATGTGTTCTCCTGACGGGCTCTAATGTGTTCAGCTGATGGGATCTAATGTGTTCACCTGACGGGCTCTAATGTGTGCAGCTGATGGGATCTAATGTGTTCACCTGACGGGCTCTATTGTGTCACCTGACGGGTTCTGATGTGTGCACCTGATGGGATCTAATGTGTTCACCTGACGGGCTCTAATGTGTGCAGCTGATGGACTCTAATGTGTTCACCTGACGTGCTCTGATGTGTTCACCTGATGGGATCTAATGTGTTCACCTGACGGGCTCTATTGTGTCACCTGAAGGGTTCTGATGTGTGCACCTGACGGGCTCCAATGTGTTCACCTGATGGGCTCTAATGTGTTCACCTGATGGACTCTAATGTGTTCACCTGACGTGCTCTAATGTGTTCACCTGATGGGATCTAATGTGTTCACCTGACGGACTCTAATGTGTTCACTGGACGGGCACTAATGTGTTCACCTGACGGACTCTAATGTGTTCACCTGACGTGCACTAATGTGTTCACCTGACGGACTCTAACGTGTTCACTGGACGGGCACTAATGTGTTCACCTGACGGACTCTAATGTGTTCACTGGACGGGCTCTAATGTGTTCACCTGACGGACTCTAATGTGTTCACTGGACGGGCTCTAATGTGTTCACCTGATGGGCTCTAATATGTTCACCTGACGGGCTCCAATGTGTCACCTGACGGGTTCTAATCTGTACACCTGATTGGCTCTAATGTGTTCAGCTGATGGGATCTAATGTGTTCACCTGACGGGCTCTAATGTGTTCTGCTGATGGGATCTAATGTGTTCACCTGATGGACTCTAAGGTGTTCTCCTGACGGGCTCTAATGTGTTCACCTGACGGGCTTTAATGTGTTCACCTGATGGGCTCGAATGTGTTCACCTGATGGGATTTAATGCGTTCACCTGATGGTCTCTAATGTGTTCACATGACAGACTCGAATGTGTTCACATGACGGACTCCAATGTGTTCACCTGATGGGCTTTCATGTGTTCACCTGAGTTGATCTAATCTGTTCACAGATGGGCTCTAATATGTTCACCTGAGGGGCTCTAATGTGTTCACCTGATGGGCTCTAATATGTTCACCTGACGGGCTCTAATGTGTTCACCTCACGGGCTCTAATGTGTTCACCTGATGGGCTCTAATGTGTTCACCTGACTTGCTGTAATGCGTTCACCTGATGGGCTCTAATATGTTCACCTGACGGGCTCTAATGTGTTCACCTGACGGGCTCTAATGTGTTCGCCTGACTTGCTCTAATGTTTTCACCTGATGGGCTCCAATGTGTTCACCTGATGGGCTCTAATGTGTTCACCTGATGGGCTCTAATGCTTTCACCTGACGGGCTTAAATGTGTTCACCTGATGGGCTCGAATGTGTTCACCTGATGGGCTCTAATGTGGTCACCTGATGGGCTTTAATGCGTTCACCTGACAGGCGTTAATGCGTTCACCTGATGGGCTCTAATGTGTTCACATGACGGACTCTAATGTTTTCAACTTACCGGCTCTAATGTGTTCACCTGACGGGTTCTAATGTGTACACCTGACTTGCTCTAATGTTTTCACCAGATGGCCTCGAATGTGTTCACCTGATGGGCTCTAATGTGTTCAACTGATGGGCTCTAATGTTTTCACCTGATGGGCTCTAATGTGTTCACCTGATGGGCTCCAATGTGTTCACCTGATGGGCTCTAATGTGTTCACCTGATGGGCTCCAATGTGTTCACCTGATGGGCTCTAATGTGTTCACCTGATGGGCTCCAATATGTTCACCTGATGGGCTCTAATGTGTTCACCAGATGGCCTCGAATGTGTTCACCTGATGGGCTCTAATGTGTTCAACTGATGGGCTTTAATGTTTTCACCTGATGGGCTCTAATGTGTTCACCTGATGGGCTCCAATGTGTTCACCAGATGGCCTCGAATGTGTTCACCTGATGGGCTCTAATGTGTTCAACTGATGGGCTCTAATGTTTTCACCTGATGGGCTCTAATGTGTTCACCTGATGGGCTCCAATGTGTTCACCTGATGGGCTCCAATGTGTTCACCTGATGGGCTCTAATCTGTTCACCTGATGGGCTCCAATATGTTCACCTGATGGGCTCTAATGTGTTCAACTGATGGGCTCTAATGTTTTCACCTGATGGGCTCCAATGTTTTCACCTGATGGGCTCTAATGTTTTCACCTGATGGGCTCTAATGTGTTCACCTGATGGGCTCCAATGTGTTCACCTGATGGGCTCTAATGTGTTCAACTGATGGGCTCTAATGTTTTCACCTGACGGGCTCTAATGTGCTCACCTGACGGACTCTAATGTGTTCACCTGACGGACACTAATGTGTTCACCTGACGGGCTCTACTGTGTTCACCTGATGGGCTCAAATGGGTTTACCTGATGGGCTCTAATGTGTTCACCTGATGGGCTCGAATGTGTTCACCTGATGGGATTTAATGCGTTCACCTGATGGGCTCTAATGTGTTCACATGACGGACTCTAATGTGTTCACCTGACGGGCTCCAATGTGTTCACCTGATGGGCTCTAATGCTTTCACCTGACGGGCTTAAATGTGTTCACCTGATGGGCTCTAATGTGTTCACCTGATGGGCTCTAATGTGGTCACCTGATGGGCTTTAATGCGTTCACCTGATGGGCTCTAATGTGGTCACCTGATGGGCTCTAATGTGGTCACCTGATGGGCTTTAATGCGTTCACCTGACAGGCGTTAATGCGTTCACCTGATGGGCTCTAATGTGTTCACATGACGGACTCTAATGTGTTCAACTTACCGGCTCTAATGTGTTCACCTGACGGGTTCTAATGTGTACACCTGACGGGCTCTAATGTGTTCACCTGACTTGCTCTAATGTTTTCACCAGATGGCCTCGAATGTGTTCACCTGATGGGCTCTAATGTGTTCAACTGATGGGCTCTAATGTTTTCACCTGATGGGCTCCAATGTGTTCACCTGATGGGCTTTAATGCGTTCACCTGATGGGCTCTAATGTGTTCACCTGACTTGCTCTAATGTTTTCACCTGATGGGCTCTAATGCTTTCACCTGATGGGCTCCAATGTGTTCACCTGATGGGCTCTAATGTGTTCACCTGACTTGCTCTAATGTTTTCACCTGATGGGCTCTAATGTGTTCAACCGATGGGCTCCAATGTGTTCACCTGATGGGCTCTAATGCTTTCACCTGATGGGCTCCAATGTGTTCACCTGATGGGCTCTAATGTGTTCACCTGATGGGCTCTAATGCTTTCACCTGATGGGCTCCAATGTGTTCACCTGATGGGCTTTAATGCGTTCACCTGACAGGCTCTAATGTGTTCACATGACGGACTCTAATGTGTTCACATGACGGACTCTAATGTGTTCACATGACGGGCTCTAATGTGTTCACATGACGGGCTCTAATGTGTTCACATGACGGACTCTAATGTGTTCAAGTTACCGGCTCTAATGTGTTCACATGACGGGCTCTAATGTGTTCAACTTACCGGCACTAATGTGTTCACCTGACGGGCTCCAATGTGTTCACCTGACTTGCTCTAATGTGTTTACCTGATGGACTCTAATGTGTTCTCCTGATGGGCTCCAATGTGTTCAACTGATGGGCTCTAATGTTTTCACCTGATGGTCTCTAATGTGTTCAGCTGATGGGATCTAATGTGTTCACCTGACGGGCTCTAATGTGTTCAGCTGATGGGATCTAATGTGTTCAGCTGATGGGCTCTAATGTGTTCACCTGACGGGTTCTAATGTGTACACCTGACGGGCTCTAATGTGTTCAGCTGATGGGATCTAATGTGTTCACCTGATGGGCTCTAATGTGTTCAGCTGATGGGCTCTAATGTGTTCAGCTGATGGGATCTAATGTGTTCACCTGACGGGCTCTAATGTGTTCAGCTGACGGGATCTAATGTGTTCACCTGACGGACTCAAATGTGTTCTTCTGACGGGCTCTAATGTGTTCAGCTGATGGGATCTAATGCGTTCACCTGACGGGCTCTAATTTGTTCACCTGACGGGCTCTAATGTGTTCACCTGACGTGCTCTAATGTGTTCACCTGATGGGATCTAATGTGTTCACCTGACGGGCTCTAATGTGTTCACCTGACGGGCTCTAATGTGTTCACCTGATGGGCTCAAATGTGTTTACCTGATGGGCTCTAATGTGTTCACCTGACGGGCTCTAATGTGTTCAGCTGATGGGATCTAATGTGTTCACCTGACGGACACTAAAGTGTTCACCTGACGGGCTCTAATGTGTTCTCCTGATGGGCTCTAATGTGTTCACGTGACGGATTCTAATGTGTTCACCTGACGTGCTCTAATGTGTTCACCTGATGGGATCTAATGTGTTCACCTGACGGCTCTAATGTGTCACCAGACGGGTTCTAATGTGTTCACCTGATGGGCTCTAATCTGTTCACCTGATGGGATCTAATGTGTTCACCTGACGGACTCTAATGTGTTCACCTGATGGGATCTAATGTGTTCACCTGACGGACTCTAATGTGTTGACCTGATGGGATCTTATGTGTTCACCTGATGGGCTCTAATCTGTTCACCTGATGGGATCTAATGTGTTCACCTGACGGACTCTAATGTGTTCACCTGATGGGATCTAATGTGTTCACCTGACGGACTCTAATGTGTTGACCTGATGGGATCTTCTGTGTTCACCTGATGGCTCTAATGCTTTCACCTGATGGGCTCCAATGTGTTCACCTGATGGGCTTTAATGTGTTCACCTGATGGGCTCTAATGCTTTCACCTGATGGGCTCCAATGTGTTCACCTGATGGGCTCCAATGTGTTCACCTGACGGGCTTAAATGTGTTCACCTGATGGGCTCTAATGCTTTCACCTGATGGGCTCCAATGTGTTCACCTGATGGGCTCTAATGTGTTCACCTGATGGGCTCTAATGCTTTCACCTGATGGGCTCCAATGTGTTCACCTGATGGGCTTTAATGCGTTCACCTGACAGGCTCTAATGTGTTCACATGACGGACTCTAATGTGTTCACATGACGGACTCTAATGTGTTCACATGACGGGCTCTAATGTGTTCACATGACGGGCTCTAATGTGTTCACATGACGGACTCTAATGTGTTCAAGTTACCGGCTCTAATGTGTTCACATGACGGGCTCTAATGTGTTCAACTTACCGGCACTAATGTGTTCACCTGACGGGCTCCAATGTGTTCACCTGACTTGCTCTAATGTGTTTACCTGATGGACTCTAATGTGTTCTCCTGATGGGCTCCAATGTGTTCAACTGATGGGCTCTAATGTTTTCACCTGATGGTCTCTAATGTGTTCAGCTGATGGGATCTAATGTGTTCACCTGACGGGCTCTAATGTGTTCAGCTGATGGGATCTAATGTGTTCAGCTGATGGGCTCTAATGTGTTCACCTGACGGGTTCTAATGTGTACACCTGACGGGCTCTAATGTGTTCAGCTGATGGGATCTAATGTGTTCACCTGATGGGCTCTAATGTGTTCAGCTGATGGGCTCTAATGTGTTCAGCTGATGGGATCTAATGTGTTCACCTGACGGGCTCTAATGTGTTCAGCTGACGGGATCTAATGTGTTCACCTGACGGACTCAAATGTGTTCTTCTGACGGGCTCTAATGTGTTCAGCTGATGGGATATAATGCGTTCACCTGACGGGCTCTAATTTGTTCACCTGACGGGCTCTAATGTGTTCACCTGACGTGCTCTAATGTGTTCACCTGATGGGATCTAATGTGTTCACCTGACGGGCTCTAATGTGTTCACCTGACGGGCTCTAATGTGTTCACCTGATGGGCTCAAATGTGTTTACCTGATGGGCTCTAATGTGTTCACCTGACGGGCTCTAATGTGTTCAGCTGATGGGATCTAATGTGTTCACCTGATGGGCTCAAATGTGTTTACCTGATGGGATCTAATGTGTTCACCTGACGGGCTCTAATGTGTTCACCTGACGGGCTCTAATGTGTTCACCTGATGGGCTCAAATGTGTTTACCTGATGGGCTCTAATGTGTTCAGCTGATGGGATCTAATGTGTTCATCTGACGGACACTAAAGTGTTCACCTGACGGGCTCTAATGTGTTCTCCTGATGGGCTCTAATGTGTTCACGTGACGGATTCTAATGTGTTCACCTGACGTGCTCTAATGTGTTCACCTGATGGGATCTAATGTGTTCACCTGACGGCTCTAATGTGTCACCAGACGGGTTCTAATGTGTTCACCTGATGGGCTCTAATCTGTTCACCTGATGGGATCTAATGTGTTCACCTGACGGACTCTAATGTGTTCACCTGATGGGATCTAATGTGTTCACCTGACGGACTCTAATGTGTTGACCTGATGGGATCTTATGTGTTCACCTGATGGGCTCTAATCTGTTCACCTGATGGGATCTAATGTGTTCACCTGACGGACTCTAATGTGTTCACCTGATGGGATCTAATGTGTTCACCTGACGGACTCTAATGTGTTGACCTGATGGGATCTTATGTGTTCACCTGATGGGCTCTAATGTGTTCACCTGACGGACTCTAATGTGTTCATCGGACGGGCACTAATGTGTTCACCTGACGGGCTCTAATGTGTCACCTGACGGGTTCTTATCTGTGCACCTGATTGACTCTAATGTGTTCAGCTGATGGGATCTAATGTGTTCACCCGACGGTCTCTAATGTGTTCAGCTGATGGGATCTAATGTGTTCACCTGACGGGCTCTAATGTGTTCAGCTGATGGGATCTAATGTGTTCACCTGATGGACTCTAATGTGTTCTCCTGACGGGCTCCAATGTGTTCACCTGATGGACTCTAATGTGTTCTCCTGCCGGGCTCTAATGTGTTCACCTGATGGGCTCTCATGTGTTCACCTGACGGGCTCTAATGTGTTCAGCTGATGGGATCTAATGTGTTCACCTGATGGACTCTAATGTGTTCTCCTGACGGGCTCCAATGTGTTCACCTGATGGACTCTAATGTGTTCTCCTGCCGGGCTCTAATGTGTTCACCTGACGGGCTCTAATGTGTTCACATGACGAACTCCAATGTGTTCACCTGATGGTCTCTCATGTGTTCACCTGACGGGCTCTAATGTGTTCACATGACGAACTCCAATGTGTTCACCTCACGGGCTCTAATGTGTTCACCTGATGGGCTCTAATGTGTTCACCTGACTTGCTGTAATGCGTTCACCTGATGGGCTCTAATGTGTTCGCCTGACTTGCTCTAATGTTTTCACCTGATGGGCTCCAATGTGTTCACCTGATGGGCTCTAATGTGTTCAACTGATGGGCTCTAATGTTTTCACCTGATGGGCTCGAATGTGTTCACCTGATGGGCTCTAATGTGGTCACCTGATGGGCTCTAATGTTGTCACCTGATGGGCTTTAATGTGTTCACCTGATGGGCTCTAATGTGTTCACATGACGGACTCGAATGTGTTCACCTTTCCGGCTCTAATGTGTTCACATGACGGGCTCTAATGTGTTCACATGACGGACTCTAATGTGTTCAACTTACCGGCTCTAATGTGTTCACCTGACGGGCTCCAATGTGTTCACCTGACGGACTCTAATGTCTTCACCTGATGGGATCTAATGTGTTCACCTGATGGGCACTAATGTGTTCACCTGACGGACTCTAATGTGTTCATCGGACGGGCTCTAATGTGTTCACCTGACGGGCTCTAATGTGTTCACCTGATGGGCTCAAATGTGTTTACCTGATGGGCTCCAATGTGTTCACCTGACGGGCTCTAATGTGTTCAGCTGACGGGCTCTAATGTGTTCACATGACGGACTCTAATGTGTTCAACTTACCGGCTCTAATGTGTTCACCTGACGGGCTCCAATGTGTTCACCTGACTTGCTCTAATGTGTTTAGCTGATGGACTCTAATGTGTTCTCCTGATGGGCTCCAATGTGTTCAACTGATGGGCTCTAATGTTTTCACCTGACGGTCTCTAATGTGTTCAGCTGATGGGATCTAATGTGTTCACCTGACGGGCTCTAATGTGTTCAGCTGATGGGATCTAATGTGTTCACCTGACGGGCTCTAATGTGTTCACCTGACGGGTTCTAATGTGTACACCTGACGGGCTCTAATGTGTTCAGCTGATGGGATCTAATGTGTTCACCTGATGGGCTCTAATGTGTTCAGCTGATGGGCTCTAATGTGTTCAGCTGATGGGATCTAATGTGTTCACCTGACGGACTCGAATGTGTTCTTCTGACGGGCTCTAATGTGTTCAGCTGATGGGATCTAATGCATTCACCGGAGGGGCTCTAATTTGTTCACCTGACGGGCTCTAATGTGTTCACCTGACGTGCTCTAATGTGTTCACCTGATGGGATCTAATGTGTTCACCTGACGGGCTCTAATGTGTTCACCTGACGGGCTCTAATGTGTTCACCTGATGGACTCAAATGTGTTTACCTGATGGGCTCTAATGTGTTCACCTGACGGGCTCTAATGTGTTCAGCTGATGGGATCTAATGTGTTCACCTGACGGACACTAAAGTGTTCACCTGACGGGCTCTAATGTGTTCTCCTGATGGGCTCTAATGTGTTCACCTGACGGATTCTAATGTGTTCACCTGACGTGCTCTAATGTGTTCACCTGATGGGATCTAATGTGTTCACCTGACGGCTCTAATGTGTCACCTGACGGGTTCTAATGTGTGCACCTGATTAGCTCTAATGTGTTCACCTGATGGGCTCTAATGTGTTCACCTAATGGGCTCTAATCTGTTCACCTGATGGGATCTAATGTGTTCACCTGACGGACTCTAATGTGTTCACCTGATGGGATCTAATGTGTTCACCTGACGGACTCTAATGTGTTGACCTGATGGGATCTTATGTGTTCACCTGATGGGCTCTAATGTGTTCACCTGACGGACTCTAATGTGTCACCTGACGGGTTCTAATCTGTGCATCTGATTGGCTCTAATGTGTTCAGCTGATGAGATCTAATGTGTTCACCCGACGGTCTCTAATGTGTTCAGCTGATGGGATCTAATGTGTTCACCTGACGGGTTCTAATGTGTTCAGCTGATGGGATCTAATGTGTTCACCTGACGGACACTAAAGTGTTCACCTGACGGGCTCTAATGTGTTCTCCTGATGGGCTCTAATGTGTTCACCTGACGGATTCTAATGTGTTCACCTGACGTGCTCTAATGTGTTCACCTGATGGGATCTAATGTGTTCACCTGACGGCTCTAATGTGTCACCTGACGGGTTCTAATGTGTGCACCTGATTAGCTCTAATGTGTGCACCTGATGGGCTCTAATGTGTTCACCTAATGGGCTCTAATCTGTTCACCTGATGGGATCTAATGTGTTCACCTGACGGACTCTAATGTGTTCACCTGATGGGATCTAATGTGTTCACCTGACGGACTCTAATGTGTTGACCTGATGGGATCTTATGTGTTCACCTGATGGGCTCTAATGTGTTCACCTGACGGACTCTAATGTGTCACCTGACGGGTTCTAATCTGTACACCTGATTGGCTCTAATGTGTTCAGCTGATGAGATCTAATGTGTTCACCCGACGGTCTCTAATGTGTTCAGCTGATGGGATCTAATGTGTTCAGCTGATGGGATCTAATGTGTTCACCTGATGGACTCTAATGTGTTCTCCTGACGGGCTCCAATGTGTTCACCTGATGGACTCTAATGTGTTCTCCTGCCGGGCTCTAACGTGTTCACCTGATGGGCTCTCATGTGTTCACCTGACGGGCTCTAATGTGTTCACATGACGAACTCTAATGTGTTCACCTGATGGTCTCTCATGTGTTCACCTGAGTTGCTCGAATGTGTTCACCTGATGGGCTCTAATATGTTCACCTGACGGGCTCTAATGTGTTCACCTGATGGGCTCTAATGTGTTCACCTCACGGGCTCTAATGTGTTCACCTGATGGGCTCTAATGTGTTCACCTGACTTGCTCTAATGTTTTCACCTGATGGGCTCCAATGTGTTCACCTGATGGGCTCTAATGCTTTCACCTGATGGGCTCCAATGTGTTCACCTGATGGGCTCCAATGTGTTCACCTGACGGGCTTAAATGTGTTCACCTGATGGGCTCTAATGCTTTCACCTGATGGGCTCCAATGTGTTCACCTGATGGGCTCTAATGTGTTCACCTGATGGGCTCTAATGCTTTCACCTGATGGGCTCCAATGTGTTCACCTGATGGGCTTTAATGCGTTCACCTGACAGGCTCTAATGTGTTCACATGACGGACTCTAATGTGTTCACATGACGGACTCTAATGTGTTCACATGACGGGCTCTAATGTGTTCACATGACGGGCTCTAATGTGTTCACATGACGGACTCTAATGTGTTCAAGTTACCGGCTCTAATGTGTTCACATGACGGGCTCTAATGTGTTCAACTTACCGGCACTAATGTGTTCACCTGACGGGCTCCAATGTGTTCACCTGACTTGCTCTAATGTGTTTACCTGATGGACTCTAATGTGTTCTCCTGATGGGCTCCAATGTGTTCAACTGATGGGCTCTAATGTTTTCACCTGATGGTCTCTAATGTGTTCAGCTGATGGGATCTAATGTGTTCACCTGACGGGCTCTAATGTGTTCAGCTGATGGGATCTAATGTGTTCAGCTGATGGGCTCTAATGTGTTCACCTGACGGGTTCTAATGTGTACACCTGACGGGCTCTAATGTGTTCAGCTGATGGGATCTAATGTGTTCACCTGATGGGCTCTAATGTGTTCAGCTGATGGGCTCTAATGTGTTCAGCTGATGGGATCTAATGTGTTCACCTGACGGGCTCTAATGTGTTCAGCTGACGGGATCTAATGTGTTCACCTGACGGACTCAAATGTGTTCTTCTGACGGGCTCTAATGTGTTCAGCTGATGGGATATAATGCGTTCACCTGACGGGCTCTAATTTGTTCACCTGACGGGCTCTAATGTGTTCACCTGACGTGCTCTAATGTGTTCACCTGATGGGATCTAATGTGTTCACCTGACGGGCTCTAATGTGTTCACCTGACGGGCTCTAATGTGTTCACCTGACGGGCTCTAATGTGTTCACCTGATGGGCTCAAATGTGTTTACCTGATGGGCTCTAATGTGTTCACCTGACGGGCTCTAATGTGTTCAGCTGATGGGATCTAATGTGTTCACCTGATGGGCTCAAATGTGTTTACCTGATGGGATCTAATGTGTTCACCTGACGGGCTCTAATGTGTTCACCTGACGGGCTCTAATGTGTTCACCTGATGGGCTCAAATGTGTTTACCTGATGGGCTCTAATGTGTTCAGCTGATGGGATCTAATGTGTTCATCTGACGGACACTAAAGTGTTCACCTGATGGGCTCTAATGTGTTCTCCTGATGGGCTCTAATGTGTTCACGTGACGGATTCTAATGTGTTCACCTGACGTGCTCTAATGTGTTCACCTGATGGGATCTAATGTGTTCACCTGACGGCTCTAATGTGTCACCAGACGGGTTCTAATGTGTTCACCTGATGGGCTCTAATCTGTTCACCTGATGGGATCTAATGTGTTCACCTGACGGACTCTAATGTGTTCACCTGATGGGATCTAATGTGTTCACCTGACGGACTCTAATGTGTTGACCTGATGGGATCTTATGTGTTCACCTGATGGGATCTAATGTGTTCACCTGACGGACTCTAATGTGTTCACCTGATGGGATCTAATGTGTTCACCTGACGGACTCTAATGTGTTGACCTGATGGGATCTTATGTGTTCACCTGATGGGCTCTAATGTGTTCACCTGACGGACTCTAATGTGTTCATCGGACGGGCACTAATGTGTTCACCTGACGGGCTCTAATGTGTCACCTGACGGGTTCTTATCTGTGCACCTGATTGACTCTAATGTGTTCAGCTGATGGGATCTAATGTGTTCACCCGACGGTCTCTAATGTGTTCAGCTGATGGGATCTAATGTGTTCACCTGACGGGCTCTAATGTGTTCAGCTGATGGGATCTAATGTGTTCACCTGATGGACTCTAATGTGTTCTCCTGACGGGCTCCAATGTGTTCACCTGATGGACTCTAATGTGTTCTCCTGCCGGGCTCTAATGTGTTCACCTGATGGGCTCTCATGTGTTCACCTGACGGGCTCTAATGTGTTCAGCTGATGGGATCTAATGTGTTCACCTGATGGACTCTAATGTGTTCTCCTGACGGGCTCCAATGTGTTCACCTGATGGACTCTAATGTGTTCTCCTGCCGGGCTCTAATGTGTTCACCTGACGGGCTCTAATGTGTTCACATGACGAACTCCAATGTGTTCACCTGATGGTCTCTCATGTGTTCACCTGACGGGCTCTAATGTGTTCACATGACGAACTCCAATGTGTTCACCTCACGGGCTCTAATGTGTTCACCTGATGGGCTCTAATGTGTTCACCTGACTTGCTGTAATGCGTTCACCTGATGGGCTCTAATGTGTTCGCCTGACTTGCTCTAATGTTTTCACCTGATGGGCTCCAATGTGTTCACCTGATGGGCTCTAATGTGTTCAACTGATGGGCTCTAATGTTTTCACCTGATGGGCTCGAATGTGTTCACCTGATGGGCTCTAATGTGGTCACCTGATGGGCTCTAATGTTGTCACCTGATGGGCTTTAATGTGTTCACCTGATGGGCTCTAATGTGTTCACATGACGGACTCGAATGTGTTCACCTTTCCGGCTCTAATGTGTTCACATGACGGGCTCTAATGTGTTCACATGACGGACTCTAATGTGTTCAACTTACCGGCTCTAATGTGTTCACCTGACGGGCTCCAATGTGTTCACCTGACGGACTCTAATGTCTTCACCTGATGGGATCTAATGTGTTCACCTGATGGGCACTAATGTGTTCACCTGACGGACTCTAATGTGTTCATCGGACGGGCTCTAATGTGTTCACCTGACGGGCTCTAATGTGTTCACCTGATGGGCTCAAATGTGTTTACCTGATGGGCTCCAATGTGTTCACCTGACGGGCTCTAATGTGTTCAGCTGACGGGCTCTAATGTGTTCACATGACGGACTCTAATGTGTTCAAGTTACCGGCTCTAATGTGTTCACATGACGGGCTCTAATGTGTTCAACTTACCGGCTCTAATGTGTTCACCTGACGGGCTCCAATGTGTTCACCTGACTTGCTCTAATGTGTTTAGCTGATGGACTCTAATGTGTTCTCCTGATGGGCTCCAATGTGTTCAACTGATGGGCTCTAATGTTTTCACCTGACGGTCTCTAATGTGTTCAGCTGATGGGATCTAATGTGTTCACCTGACGGGCTCTAATGTGTTCAGCTGATGGGATCTAATGTGTTCACCTGACGGGCTCTAATGTGTTCACCTGACGGGTTCTAATGTGTACAGCTGACGGGCTCTAATGTGTTCAGCTGATGGGATCTAATGTGTTCACCTGATGGGCTCTAATGTGTTCAGCTGATGGGCTCTAATGTGTTCAGCTGATGGGATCTAATGTGTTCACCTGACGGACTCGAATGTGTTCTTCTGACGGGCTCTAATGTGTTCAGCTGATGGGATCTAATGCATTCACCGGAGGGGCTCTAATTTGTTCACCTGACGGGCTCTAATGTGTTCACCTGACGTGCTCTAATGTGTTCACCTGATGGGATCTAATGTGTTCACCTGACGGGCTCTAATGTGTTCACCTGACGGGCTCTAATGTGTTCACCTGATGGACTCAAATGTGTTTACCTGATGGGCTCTAATGTGTTCACCTGACGGGCTCTAATGTGTTCAGCTGATGGGATCTAATGTGTTCACCTGACGGACACTAAAGTGTTCACCTGACGGGCTCTAATGTGTTCTCCTGATGGGCTCTAATGTGTTCACCTGACGGATTCTAATGTGTTCACCTGACGTGCTCTAATGTGTTCACCTGATGGGATCTAATGTGTTCACCTGACGGCTCTAATGTGTCACCTGACGGGTTCTAATGTGTGCACCTGATTAGCTCTAATGTGTTCACCTGATGGGCTCTAATGTGTTCACCTAATGGGCTCTAATCTGTTCACCTGATGGGATCTAATGTGTTCACCTGACGGACTCTAATGTGTTCACCTGATGGGATCTAATGTGTTCACCTGACGGACTCTAATGTGTTGACCTGATGGGATCTTATGTGTTCACCTGATGGGCTCTAATGTGTTCACCTGACGGACTCTAATGTGTCACCTGACGGGTTCTAATCTGTGCATCTGATTGGCTCTAATGTGTTCAGCTGATGAGATCTAATGTGTTCACCCGACGGTCTCTAATGTGTTCAGCTGATGGGATCTAATGTGTTCACCTGACGGGTTCTAATGTGTTCAGCTGATGGGATCTAATGTGTTCACCTGACGGACACTAAAGTGTTCACCTGACGGGCTCTAATGTGTTCTCCTGATGGGCTCTAATGTGTTCACCTGACGGATTCTAATGTGTTCACCTGACGTGCTCTAATGTGTTCACCTGATGGGATCTAATGTGTTCACCTGACGGCTCTAATGTGTCACCTGACGGGTTCTAATGTGTGCACCTGATTAGCTCTAATGTGTGCACCTGATGGGCTCTAATGTGTTCACCTAATGGGCTCTAATCTGTTCACCTGATGGGATCTAATGTGTTCACCTGACGGACTCTAATGTGTTCACCTGATGGGATCTAATGTGTTCACCTGACGGACTCTAATGTGTTGACCTGATGGGATCTTATGTGTTCACCTGATGGGCTCTAATGTGTTCACCTGACGGACTCTAATGTGTCACCTGACGGGTTCTAATCTGTACACCTGATTGGCTCTAATGTGTTCAGCTGATGAGATCTAATGTGTTCACCCGACGGTCTCTAATGTGTTCAGCTGATGGGATCTAATGTGTTCACCTGACGGGTTCTAATGTGTTCAGCTGATGGGATCTAATGTGTTCACCTGATGGACTCTAATGTGTTCTCCTGACGGGCTCCAATGTGTTCACCTGATGGACTCTAATGTGTTCTCCTGCCGGGCTCTAACGTGTTCACCTGATGGGCTCTCATGTGTTCACCTGACGGGCTCTAATGTGTTCACATGACGAACTCTAATGTGTTCACCTGATGGTCTCTCATGTGTTCACCTGAGTTGCTCGAATGTGTTCACCTGATGGGCTCTAATATGTTCACCTGACGGGCTCTAATGTGTTCACCTGATGGGCTCTAATGTGTTCACCTCACGGGCTCTAATGTGTTCACCTGATGGGCTCTAATGTGTTCACCTGACTTGCTCTAATGTTTTCACCTGATGGGCTCCAATGTGTTCACCTGATGGGCTCTAATGTGTTCAACTGATGGGCTCTAATGTTTTCACCTGATGGGCTCCAATGTGTTCACCTGATGGGCTCTAATGTGTTCAACTGATGGGCTCTAATGTTTTCACCTGATGGGCTCCAATGTGTTCACCTGATGGGCTCTAATGTGTTCAACTGATGGGCTCTAATGTTTTCACCTGATGGGCTCGAATGTGTTCACCTGATGGGATTTAATGCGTTCACCTGATGGGCTCTAATGTGTTCACATGACGGACTCTAATGTGTTCACCTGACGGGCTCTAATGTGTTCACCTGACTGATACTAATGTGTTCAGCTGATGGGATCTAATATGTTCACCTGACGGGCTCTAATGTGTCACCTGACGGGTTCTAATCTGTGCACCTGATTGGCTCTAATGTGTTTAGCTGATGGGACCTAATTTGTTCACACGACGGTCTCTAATGTGTTCAGCTGATGGGATCTAATGTGTTCACCTGACGGGCTCTAATGTGTTCAGCTGATGGGATCTAATGTGTTCACCTGACGGGCTCTAATGTGTTCTCCTGACGGCTCTAATGTGTTCAGCTGACGTGCTCTGATGTGTTCACCTGATGGGCTCTCATGTGTTCACCTGACGGACTCTAATGTGTTCACCTAACGTGCTCTGATGTGTTCACCTGATGGGATCTAATGTGTTCACCTGACGGGCTCTATTGTGTCACCTGACGGGTTCTGATGTGTGCACCTGACGGGCTCTAATGTGTTCACCTGATGGGCTCTAATGTGTTCACCTGATGGACTCTAATGTGTTCACCTGACGTGCTCTAATGTGTTCACCTGATGGGATCTAATGTGTTCACCTGACGGACTCTAATGTGTTCACCTGACGGACTCTAATGTGTTCACTGGACGGGCACTAATGTGTTCACCTGACGGACTCTAATGTGTTCACCTGACGGGCACTAATGTGTTCACCTGACGGACTCTAATGTGTTCACTGGACGGGCTCTAATGTGTTCACCTGACAGGCTCCAATGTGTTCACCTGACGGACTCTAATGTGTTCACCTGACTGATACTAATGTGTCACCTGACGGGTTCTAATCTGTGCACCTGTTTGGCTCTAATGTGTTCAGCTGATGGGATCTAATGTGTTCACCTGACGGGCTCTAATGTGTGCAGCTGATGGACTCTAATGTGTTCACCTGACGTGCTCTGATGTGTTCACCTGATGGGATCTAATGTGTTCACCTGACGGGCTCTATTGTGTCACCTGACGGGATCTGATGTGTGCACCTGACGGACTCTAATGTGTTCACTGGACGGGCACTAATGTGTTCACCTGACGGACTCTAATGTGTTCACTGGACGGGCACTAATGTGTTCACCTGACGGACTCTAATGTGTTCACCTGACGGGCTCTAATGTGTTCACCTGACGGACTCTAATGTGTTCACCTGACTGATACTAATGTGTTCAGCTGATGGGATCTAATATGTTCACCTGACGGGCTCTAATGTGTCACCTGACGGGTTCTAATCTGTGCACCTGATTGGCTCTAATGTGTTCAGCTGATGGGACCTAATGTGTTCACCCGACGGTCTCTAATGTGTTCAGCTGATGGGATCTAATGTGTTCACCTGACGGGCTCTAATGTGTTCAGCTGATGGGATCTAATGTGTTCACCTGATGGACTCTAATGTGTTCTCCGGACGGCTCTAATGTGTTCACCTGATGGGCTCTAATGTGTCACCTGACGGGTTCTAATCTGTGCACCTGATTGGCTCTAATGTGTTCAGCTGATGGGACCTAATGTGTTCACCTGACGGGCTCTAATGTGTTCAGCTGATGGGCTCCAATGTGTTCACTTGATGGGCTCTCATGTGTTCACCTGAGTTGTTCTAATGTGTTCACCTGATGGGCTCTAATATGTTCACCTGACGGGCTCTAATGTGTTCACCTGATGGGCTCTAATGTGTTCACCTCACGGGCTCTAATGTGTTCACCTGATGGGCTCTAATGTGTTCACCTGACTTGCTGTAATGCGTTCACCTGATGGGCTCTAATGTGTTCGCCTGACTTGCTCTAATGTGTTCACCTGATGGGCTCTAATGCTTTCACCTGATGGGCTTAAATGTGTTCACCTGATGGGCTCTAATGTGGTCACCTGATGGGCTTTAATGCGTTCACCTGACAGGCGTTAATGCGTTCACCTGATGGGCTCTAATGTGTTCACATGACGGACTCTAATGTGTTCAACTTACCGGCTCTAATGTGTTCACATGACGGGCTCTAATGTGTTCACATGACGGACTCTAATGTGTTCAACTTACCGGCTCTAATGTGTTCACCTGATGGGCTCTAATGTGTTCACCTGACTTGCTCTAATGTTTTCACCTGATGGGCTCTAATGCTTTCACCTGATGGGCTCCAATGTGTTCACCTGATGGGCTCTAATGCTTTCACCTGATGGGCTCCAATGTGTTCACCTGACGGGCTTAAATGTGTTCACCTGATGGGCTCTAATGCTTTCACCTGATGGGCTCCAATGTGTTCACCTGATGGGCTCTAATGTGTTCACCTGATGGGCTCTAATGCTTTCACCTGATGGGCTCCAATGTGTTCACCTGATGGGCTTTAATGCGTTCACCTGACAGGCTCTAATGTGTTCACATGACGGACTCTAATGTGTTCACATGACGGACTCTAATGTGTTCACATGACGGGCTCTAATGTGTTCACATGACGGGCTCTAATGTGTTCACATGACGGACTCTAATGTGTTCAAGTTACCGGCTCTAATGTGTTCACATGACGGGCTCTAATGTGTTCAACTTACCGGCACTAATGTGTTCACCTGACGGGCTCCAATGTGTTCACCTGACTTGCTCTAATGTGTTTACCTGATGGACTCTAATGTGTTCTCCTGATGGGCTCCAATGTGTTCAACTGATGGGCTCTAATGTTTTCACCTGATGGTCTCTAATGTGTTCAGCTGATGGGATCTAATGTGTTCACCTGACGGGCTCTAATGTGTTCAGCTGATGGGATCTAATGTGTTCAGCTGATGGGCTCTAATGTGTTCACCTGACGGGTTCTAATGTGTACACCTGACGGGCTCTAATGTGTTCAGCTGATGGGATCTAATGTGTTCACCTGATGGGCTCTAATGTGTTCAGCTGATGGGCTCTAATGTGTTCAGCTGATGGGATCTAATGTGTTCACCTGACGGGCTCTAATGTGTTCAGCTGACGGGATCTAATGTGTTCACCTGACGGACTCAAATGTGTTCTTCTGACGGGCTCTAATGTGTTCAGCTGATGGGATCTAATGTGTTCACCTGACGGGCTCTAATTTGTTCACCTGACGGGCTCTAATGTGTTCACCTGACGTGCTCTAATGTGTTCACCTGATGGGATCTAATGTGTTCACCTGACGGGCTCTAATGTGTTCACCTGACGGGCTCTAATGTGTTCACCTGATGGGCTCAAATGTGTTTACCTGATGGGCTCTAATGTGTTCACCTGACGGGCTCTAATGTGTTCAGCTGATGGGATCTAATGTGTTCACCTGACGGACACTAAAGTGTTCACCTGACGGGCTCTAATGTGTTCTCCTGATGGGCTCTAATGTGTTCACGTGACGGATTCTAATGTGTTCACCTGACGTGCTCTAATGTGTTCACCTGATGGGATCTAATGTGTTCACCTGACGGCTCTAATGTGTCACCAGACGGGTTCTAATGTGTTCACCTGATGGGCTCTAATCTGTTCACCTGATGGGATCTAATGTGTTCACCTGACGGACTCTAATGTGTTCACCTGATGGGATCTAATGTGTTCACCTGACGGACTCTAATGTGTTGACCTGATGGGATCTTCTGTGTTCACCTGATGGCTCTAATGCTTTCACCTGATGGGCTCCAATGTGTTCACCTGATGGGCTTTAATGTGTTCACCTGATGGGCTCTAATGCTTTCACCTGATGGGCTCCAATGTGTTCACCTGATGGGCTCCAATGTGTTCACCTGACGGGCTTAAATGTGTTCACCTGATGGGCTCTAATGCTTTCACCTGATGGGCTCCAATGTGTTCACCTGATGGGCTCTAATGTGTTCACCTGATGGGCTCTAATGCTTTCACCTGATGGGCTCCAATGTGTTCACCTGATGGGCTTTAATGCGTTCACCTGACAGGCTCTAATGTGTTCACATGACGGACTCTAATGTGTTCACATGACGGACTCTAATGTGTTCACATGACGGGCTCTAATGTGTTCACATGACGGGCTCTAATGTGTTCACATGACGGACTCTAATGTGTTCAAGTTACCGGCTCTAATGTGTTCACATGACGGGCTCTAATGTGTTCAACTTACCGGCACTAATGTGTTCACCTGACGGGCTCCAATGTGTTCACCTGACTTGCTCTAATGTGTTTACCTGATGGACTCTAATGTGTTCTCCTGATGGGCTCCAATGTGTTCAACTGATGGGCTCTAATGTTTTCACCTGATGGTCTCTAATGTGTTCAGCTGATGGGATCTAATGTGTTCACCTGACGGGCTCTAATGTGTTCAGCTGATGGGATCTAATGTGTTCAGCTGATGGGCTCTAATGTGTTCACCTGACGGGTTCTAATGTGTACACCTGACGGGCTCTAATGTGTTCAGCTGATGGGATCTAATGTGTTCACCTGATGGGCTCTAATGTGTTCAGCTGATGGGCTCTAATGTGTTCAGCTGATGGGATCTAATGTGTTCACCTGACGGGCTCTAATGTGTTCAGCTGACGGGATCTAATGTGTTCACCTGACGGACTCAAATGTGTTCTTCTGACGGGCTCTAATGTGTTCAGCTGATGGGATATAATGCGTTCACCTGACGGGCTCTAATTTGTTCACCTGACGGGCTCTAATGTGTTCACCTGACGTGCTCTAATGTGTTCACCTGATGGGATCTAATGTGTTCACCTGACGGGCTCTAATGTGTTCACCTGACGGGCTCTAATGTGTTCACCTGATGGGCTCAAATGTGTTTACCTGATGGGCTCTAATGTGTTCACCTGACGGGCTCTAATGTGTTCAGCTGATGGGATCTAATGTGTTCACCTGATGGGCTCAAATGTGTTTACCTGATGGGATCTAATGTGTTCACCTGACGGGCTCTAATGTGTTCACCTGACGGGCTCTAATGTGTTCACCTGATGGGCTCAAATGTGTTTACCTGATGGGCTCTAATGTGTTCAGCTGATGGGATCTAATGTGTTCACCTGACGGACACTAAAGTGTTCACCTGACGGGCTCTAATGTGTTCTCCTGATGGGCTCTAATGTGTTCACGTGACGGATTCTAATGTGTTCACCTGACGTGCTCTAATGTGTTCACCTGATGGGATCTAATGTGTTCACCTGACGGCTCTAATGTGTCACCAGACGGGTTCTAATGTGTTCACCTGATGGGCTCTAATCTGTTCACCTGATGGGATCTAATGTGTTCACCTGACGGACTCTAATGTGTTCACCTGATGGGATCAAATGTGTTCACCTGACGGACTCTAATGTGTTGACCTGATGGGATCTTATGTGTTCACCTGATGGGCTCTAATCTGTTCACCTGATGGGATCTAATGTGTTCACCTGACGGACTCTAATGTGTTCACCTGATGGGATCTAATGTGTTCACCTGACGGACTCTAATGTGTTGACCTGATGGGATCTTATGTGTTCACCTGATGGGCTCTAATGTGTTCACCTGACGGACTCTAATGTGTTCATCGGACGGGCACTAATGTGTTCACCTGACGGGCTCTAATGTGTCACCTGACGGGTTCTTATCTGTGCACCTGATTGACTCTAATGTGTTCAGCTGATGGGATCTAATGTGTTCACCCGACGGTCTCTAATGTGTTCAGCTGATGGGATCTAATGTGTTCACCTGACGGGCTCTAATGTGTTCAGCTGATGGGATCTAATGTGTTCACCTGATGGACTCTAATGTGTTCTCCTGACGGGCTCCAATGTGTTCACCTGATGGACTCTAATGTGTTCTCCTGCCGGGCTCTAATGTGTTCACCTGATGGGCTCTCATGTGTTCACCTGACGGGCTCTAATGTGTTCAGCTGATGGGATCTAATGTGTTCACCTGATGGACTCTAATGTGTTCTCCTGACGGGCTCCAATGTGTTCACCTGATGGACTCTAATGTGTTCTCCTGCCGGGCTCTAATGTGTTCACCTGACGGGCTCTAATGTGTTCACATGACGAACTCCAATGTGTTCACCTGATGGTCTCTCATGTGTTCACCTGACGGGCTCTAATGTGTTCACATGACGAACTCCAATGTGTTCACCTCACGGGCTCTAATGTGTTCACCTGATGGGCTCTAATGTGTTCACCTGACTTGCTGTAATGCGTTCACCTGATGGGCTCTAATGTGTTCGCCTGACTTGCTCTAATGTTTTCACCTGATGGGCTCCAATGTGTTCACCTGATGGGCTCTAATGTGTTCAACTGATGGGCTCTAATGTTTTCACCTGATGGGCTCGAATGTGTTCACCTGATGGGCTCTAATGTGGTCACCTGATGGGCTCTAATGTTGTCACCTGATGGGCTTTAATGTGTTCACCTGATGGGCTCTAATGTGTTCACATGACGGACTCGAATGTGTTCACCTTTCCGGCTCTAATGTGTTCACATGACGGGCTCTAATGTGTTCACATGACGGACTCTAATGTGTTCAACTTACCGGCTCTAATGTGTTCACCTGACGGGCTCCAATGTGTTCACCTGACGGACTCTAATGTCTTCACCTGATGGGATCTAATGTGTTCACCTGATGGGCACTAATGTGTTCACCTGACGGACTCTAATGTGTTCATCGGACGGGCTCTAATGTGTTCACCTGACGGGCTCTAATGTGTTCACCTGATGGGCTCAAATGTGTTTACCTGATGGGCTCCAATGTGTTCACCTGACGGGCTCTAATGTGTTCAGCTGACGGGCTCTAATGTGTTCACATGACGGACTCTAATGTGTTCAAGTTACCGGCTCTAATGTGTTCACATGACGGGCTCTAATGTGTTCAACTTACCGGCTCTAATGTGTTCACCTGACGGGCTCCAATGTGTTCACCTGACTTGCTCTAATGTGTTTAGCTGATGGACTCTAATGTGTTCTCCTGATGGGCTCCAATGTGTTCAACTGATGGGCTCTAATGTTTTCACCTGACGGTCTCTAATGTGTTCAGCTGATGGGATCTAATGTGTTCACCTGACGGGCTCTAATGTGTTCAGCTGATGGGATCTAATGTGTTCACCTGACGGGCTCTAATGTGTTCACCTGACGGGTTCTAATGTGTACACCTGACGGGCTCTAATGTGTTCAGCTGATGGGATCTAATGTGTTCACCTGACGGGCTCTAATGTGTTCACCTGATGGACTCAAATGTGTTTACCTGATGGGCTCTAATGTGTTCACCTGACGGGCTCTAATGTGTTCAGCTGATGGGATCTAATGTGTTCACCTGACGGACATTAAAGTGTTCACCTGACGGGCTCTAATGTGTTCTCCTGATGGGCTCTAATGTGTTCACCTGACGGATTCTAATGTGTTCACCTGACGTGCTCTAATGTGTTCACCTGATGGGATCTAATGTGTTCACCTGACGGCTCTAATGTGTCACCTGACGGGTTCTAATGTGTGCACCTGATTAGCTCTAATGTGTTCACCTGATGGGCTCTAATGTGTTCACCTAATGGGCTCTAATCTGTTCACCTGATGGGATCTAATGTGTTCACCTGACGGACTCTAATGTGTTCACCTGATGGGATCTAATGTGTTCACCTGACGGACTCTAATGTGTTGACCTGATGGGATCTTATGTGTTCACCTGATGGGCTCTAATGTGTTCACCTGACGGACTCTAATGTGTCACCTGACGGGTTCTAATCTGTGCACCTGATTGGCTCTAATGTGTTCAGCTGATGAGATCTAATGTGTTCACCCGACGGTCTCTAATGTGTTCAGCTGATGGGATCTAATGTGTTCACCTGACGGGTTCTAATGTGTTCAGCTGATGGGATCTAATGTGTTCACCTGACGGACACTAAAGTGTTCACCTGACGGGCTCTAATGTGTTCTCCTGATGGGCTCTAATGTGTTCACCTGACGGATTCTAATGTGTTCACCTGACGTGCTCTAATGTGTTCACCTGATGGGATCTAATGTGTTCACCTGACGGCTCTAATGTGTCACCTGACGGGTTCTAATGTGTGCACCTGATTAGCTCTAATGTGTGCACCTGATGGGCTCTAATGTGTTCACCTAATGGGCTCTAATCTGTTCACCTGATGGGATCTAATGTGTTCACCTGACGGACTCTAATGTGTTCACCTGATGGGATCTAATGTGTTCACCTGACGGACTCTAATGTGTTGACCTGATGGGATCTTATGTGTTCACCTGATGGGCTCTAATGTGTTCACCTGACGGACTCTAATGTGTCACCTGACGGGTTCTAATCTGTGCACCTGATTGGCTCTAATGTGTTCAGCTGATGAGATCTAATGTGTTCACCCGACGGTCTCTAATGTGTTCAGCTGATGGGATCTAATGTGTTCACCTGACGGGTTCTAATGTGTTCAGCTGATGGGATCTAATGTGTTCACCTGATGGACTCTAATGTGTTCTCCTGACGGGCTCCAATGTGTTCACCTGATGGACTCTAATGTGTTCTCCTGCCGGGCTCTAACGTGTTCACCTGATGGGCTCTCATGTGTTCACCTGACGGGCTCTAATGTGTTCACATGACGAACTCTAATGTGTTCACCTGATGGTCTCTCATGTGTTCACCTGAGTTGCTCGAATGTGTTCACCTGATGGGCTCTAATATGTTCACCTGACGGGCTCTAATGTGTTCACCTGATGGGCTCCAATGTGTTCACCTGATGGGCTCTAATGTGTTCACCTGACTTGCTCTAATGTTTTCACCTGATGGGCTCCAATGTGTTCACCTGATGGGCTCTAATGTGTTCAACTGATGGGCTCTAATGTTTTCACCTGATGGGCTCCAATGTGTTCACCTGATGGGCTCTAATGTGTTCAACTGATGGGCTCTAATGTTTTCACCTGATGGGCTCGAATGTGTTCACCTGATGGGCTCTAATGTGGTCACCTGATGGGCTCTAATGTGTTCACCTGATGGGCTCTAATGTGTTCACATGACGGACTTGAATGTGTTCAACTTTCCGGCTCTAATGTGTTCACATGACGGGTTCTAATGTGTTCACCTGACTTGCTCTAATGTTTTCACCTGATGGGCTCCAATGTGTTCACCTGATGGGCTCTAATGTGTTCACCTGAGTTGCTCTAATGTTTTCACCTGATGGGCTCCAATGTGTTCACCTGATGGGCTCTAATGTGTTCAACTGATGGGCTCTAATGTTTTCACCTGATGGGCTCGAATGTGTTCACCTGATGGGCTCCAATGTGTTCACCTGATGGTCTGTAATGTGTTCAACTGATGGGCTCTAATGTTTTCACCTGATGGGCTCCAATGTGTTCACCTGATGGGCTCTAATGTTTTCACCTGATGGGCTCCAATGTGTTCACCTGACGTGCTCTAATGTGTTCACCTGATGGGCTTTAATGCGTTCACCTGACAGGCTCTAATGTGTTCACCTGACAGGCTCTAATGTGTTCACATGACGGACTCTAATGTGTTCAACTTACCGGCTCTAATATGTTCACATGACGGGCTCTAATGTGTTCACATGACGGACTCTAATGTGTTCAACTTACCGGCTCTAATGTGTTCAACTTACCGGCTCTAATGTGTTCACCTGACGGGCTCCAATGTGTTCACCTGACTTGCTCTAATGTGTTTACCTGATGGGATCTAATGTGTTCACCTGACAGGTTCTAATGTGTTCAGCTGATGGGATCTAATGTGTTCACCTGATGGGCTCTAATGTGTTCAGCTGATGGGCTCTAATGTGTTCAGCTGATGGGCTCTAATGTGTTCACCTGACGGGCTCTAATGTGTTCAGCTGACGGGATCTAATGTGTTCACCTGACGGATTCTAATGTGTTCTTCTGACGGGCTCTAATGTGTTCAGCTGACGGGCACAATCGTGTTCACCTGACGGGCTCTAAAGCGTTCACCTGACGGGCTCTAATGTGTTCACCTGACGGGCTCTAATGTGTTCACCTGATGGGCTCAAATGTGTTTACCTGATGGGTTCTAATGTGTTCACCTGACGGGCTATAATGTGTTCAGCTGATGGGATCTAATGTGGTCACCTGACGGACACTAAAGTGTTCACCTGACGGGCTCTAATGTGTTCTCCTGATGGGCTCTAATGTGTTCACCTGACGGACTCTAATGTGTTCACCTGACGTGCTCTACTGTGTTCACCTGATGGGATCTAATGTGTTCACCTGACGGCTCTAATGTGTCACCTGACTGGTTCTAATGTGTGCACCTGATTAGCTCTAATGTGTTCACCTGACGGGCTCTAATGTGTTCACCTGACTTGCTCTAATGTGTTCACCTGATGGGATCTAAAGTGTTCACCTGACGGCCTCTAATGTGTTCACCTGATGGGCTCAAATGTGTTTACCTGATGGGCTCTAATGTGTTCACCTGACGGGCTCTAATGTGTTCAGCTGATGGGATCTAATGTGTTCACCTGACGGACACTAAAGTGTTCACCTGACGGGCTCTAATGTGTTCTCCTGATGGGCTCTAATGTGTTCACCTGACGGACTCTAATGTGTTCACCTGACGTGCTCTAATGTGTTCACCTGATGGGATCTAATGTGTTCAGCTGACGGCTCTAATGTGTCTCCTGACGGGTTCTAATGTGTGCACCTGATTAGCTCTAATGTGTTCACCTGATGGGCTCTAATCTGTTCACCTGATGGGATCTAATGTGTTCACCTGATGGGCTCTCATGTGTTCACCTGACGGATTCTAATGTGTTCACTTGACGTGCTCTAATTTGTTCACCTGATGGGATCTAATGTGTTCACCTGATGGGCTCTCATGTGTTCACCTGACGGACTCTAATGTGTTCACCTGACGGGCTCTAATGTGTTCACTTGACGTGCTCTAATGTGTTCACCTGATGGGATCTAATGTGTTCACCTGACGGGCTCTAATGTGTTCACTTGACGTGCTCTAATGTGTTCACCTGATGGGATCTAATGTGTTCACCTGACGGGCACTAATGCGTTCACCTGATGGGATCTCATGTGTTCACCTGACGGACACTAATGTGTTCACCTGACGGACTCTAATGTGTTCACTTGACGTGCTCTAATTTGTTCACCTGATGGGATCTAATGTGTTCACCTGACGGGCACGAATGTGTTCACCTGAAAGGGACTAATGTGTTCACCTGAAAGGGATTAATGTGTTCACCTGACAGGCTCTAATGTGTTCACCTGATAGGCTGTAATGTGTTCACCTGACAGGGACTAATGTGTTCACCTGACGGGCTCTAATGTATTCACCTGGCAGGCTCTAATGTGTTCACCTGACAGGGACTAATGTGTTCACCTGACAGGCTCTAATGTGTTCACCTGACAGGGTCTAATGTGTTCACCTGACAGGGACTAATGTATTCACCTGGCAGGCTCTAATGTGTTCACCTGACAGGGTCTAATGTGTTCACCTGACGGGCTCTAATGTATTCACCTGGCAGGCTCTAATGTGTTCACCTGACAGGGACTAATGTGTTCACCTGACAGGCTCTAATGTGTTCACCTGAAAGGCTCCAATGTGTTCACCTGACAGGCTCTAATATATTCACCTGACAGGGACTAATGTGTTCACCTGACAGGCTCTAATGTGTTCACCTGAAAGGCTCTAATGTGTTCATCTGATAGGGACTAATGTGTTCATCTGACAGGGACTAATGTGTTCATCTGACAGGCTCTAATTTGTTCACCTGAAGTGCTCTAATGTGTTCACCTGATGGGATCTAATGTGTTCACCTGACGGGCACTAATGTATTCACCTGACAGGCTCTAATGTGTTCACCTGAAAGGCTCTAATGTGTTCATCTGATAGGGACTAATGTGTTCATCTGACAGGGACTAATGTGTTCATCTGACAGGCTCTAATTTGTTCACCTGAAGTGCTCTAATGTGTTCACCTGATGGGATCTAATGTATTCACCTGACGGGCACTAATGTGTTCACCTGACGTGCTCTAATGTGTTCACCTGATGGGATCTAATGTGTTCATCTGACGGGCTCTAATGTGTTCACCTGACGGGCACTAATGTGTTCACATGACGGACTCTAATGTGTTCACCTGACGGGCTCTAATGTGTTCACCTGATGGGCTCAAGTGTGTTTACCTGATGGGCTCCAATGTGTTCACCTGACGGGCTCTAATGTGTTCAGCTGATGGGATCTAATGTGTTCACCTGACAGATACTAATGTGTTCACCTGACGGGTACTAATGTGTTCACCTGACGGGTACTAATGTGTTCAGCTGATGGGATCTAATGTGTTCACCTGACGGGCTCTAATGTGTTCAGCTGATGGGATCTAATGTGTTCACCTGACGGGCTCTAATGTGTCAGCTGACGGGTTCTAATGTGTTCACCTGACGGGTTCTAATGTGTCACCTGACGGGTTCTAATGTGTGCACCTGATTAGCTCTAATGTGTTCATCTGACGGGCTCTAATGAGTTCACCTGACGGACTCTAATGTGTTCACTTGACGTGCTCTAATGTGTTCACCTGATGGGATCTAATGTGTTCACCTGACGGGAACTAATGCGTTCACCTGATGGGCTCTAATGTGTTCACCTGATGGGATCTAATGTGTTCACCTGACGGGAACTAATGCGTTCACCTGACGGGTTCTAATGTGTCACCTGACGGGTTCTAATGTGTGCACCTGATTAGCTCTAATGTGTTCACCTGATGGGCTCTAATGTGTTCACCTAATGGGCTCTAATCTGTTCACCTGATGGGATCTAATGTGTTCACCTGACGGACTCTAATGTGTTCACCTGATGGGATCTAATGTGTTCACCTGACGGACTCTAATGTGTTGACCTGATGGGATCTTATGTGTTCACCTGAAGGGCTCTAATGTGTTCACCTGACGGACTCTAATGTGTCACCTGACGGGTTCTAATCTGTGCACCTGATTGGCTCTAATGTGTTCAGCTGATGGGATCTAATGTGTTCACCCGACGGTCTCTAATGTGTTCAGCTGATGGGATCTAATGTGTTCACCTGACGGGTTCTAATGTGTTCAGCTGATGGGATCTAATGTGTTCACCTGATGGACTCTAATGTGTTCTCCTGACGGGCTCCAATGTGTTCACCTGATGGACTCTAATGTGTTCTCCTGCCGGGCTCTAATGTGTTCACCTGATAGGCTCTCATGTGTTCACCTGACGGGCTCTAATGTGTTCAGCTGATGGGATCTAATGTGTTCACCTGATGGACTCTAATGTGTTCTCCTGACGGGCTCCAATGTGTTCACCTGATGGACTCTAATGTGTTCAGCTGATGGGATCTAATGTGTTCACCTGATAGGCTCTCATGTGTTCACCTGACGGGCTCTAATGTGTTCAGCTGATGGGATCTAATGTGTTCACCTGATGGACTCTAATGTGTTCTCCTGCCGGGCTCTAACGTGTTCACCTGATGGGCTCTCATGTGTTCACCTGACGGGCTCTAATGTGTTCACATGACGAACTCTAATGTGTTCACCTGACGGGCCTTAATGCGTTCACCTGACGGACTCTAATGTGTTCATCGGACGGGCTCTAATGTGTTCACCTGACGGGCTCTAATGTGTTCACCTGATGGGCTCAAATGTGTTTACCTGATGGGCTCCAATGTGTTCACCTGACGGGCTCTAATGTGTTCACCTGACGGGCTCTAATGTGTTCAGCTGATGGGCTCTAATGTGGTCACCTGATGGGCTCTAATGTTGTCACCGGATGGGCTTTAATGCGTTCACCTGATGGGATCTAATGTGTTCACCTGATGGGCTCTAATGTGTTCACATGACGGACTCGAATGTGTTCAACTTTCCGGCTCTAATGTGTTCACATGACGGGCTCTAATGTGTTCACATGACGGACTCTAATGTGTTCAACTTACCGGCTCTAATGTGTTCACCTGACGGGCTCCAATGTGTTCACCTGACTTGCTCTAATGTGTTTACCTGATGGACTCTAATGTGTTCTCCTGATGGGCTCTAATGTGTTCAACTGATGGGCTCTAATGTTTTCACCTGACGGTCTCTAATGTGTTCATCTGATGGGATCTAATGTGTTCACCTGACGGGCTCTAATGTATTCACCTGACGGGTTCTAATGTGTTCACCTGACGAACTCCAATGTGTTGACCTGATGGTCTCTCATGTGTTCACCTGAGTTGCTCGAATGTGTTCACCTGATGGGCTCTAATATGTTCACCTGACGGGCTCTAATGTGTTCACCTGATGGGCTCTAATGTGTTCACCTCACGGGCTCTAATGTGTTCACCTGATGGGCTCTAATGTGTTCACCTGACTTGCTGTAATGCGTTCACCTGATGGGCTCTAATGTGTTCGCCTGACTTGCTCTAATGTTTTCACCTGATGGGCTCCAATGTGTTCACCTGATGGGCTCTAATGTTTTCACCTGATGGGCTCTAATGTGTTCAACTGATGGGCTCTAATGTTTTCACCTGATGGGCTCCAATGTGTTCACCTGATGGGCTCTAATGTGTTCAACTGATGGGCTCTAATGTTTTCACCTGATGGGCTCGAATGTGTTCACCTGATGGGCTCTAATGTGGTCACCTGATGGGCTCTAATGTTTTCACCTGATGGGCTCGAATGTGTTCACCTGATGGGCTCTAATGTGTTCACCTGATGGGCTCTAATGTGTTCACATGACGGACTTGAATGTGTTCAACTTTCCGGCTCTAATGTGTTCACATGACGGGTTCTAATGTGTTCACCTGACTTGCTCTAATGTTTTCACCTGATGGGCTCCAATGTGTTCACCTGATGGGCTCTAATGTGTTCACCTGACTTGCTGTAATGCGTTCACCTGATGGGCTCTAATGTGTTCGCCTGACTTGCTCTAATGTTTTCACCTGATGGGCTCCAATGTGTTCACCTGATGGGCTCTAATGTTTTCACCTGATGGGCTCTAATGTGTTCAACTGATGGGCTCTAATGTTTTCACCTGATGGGCTCCAATGTGTTCACCTGATGGGCTCTAATGTGTTCAACTGATGGGCTCTAATGTTTTCACCTGATGGGCTCGAATGTGTTCACCTGATGGGCTCTAATGTGGTCACCTGATGGGCTCTAATGTTTTCACCTGATGGGCTCGAATGTGTTCACCTGATGGGCTCTAATGTGTTCACCTGATGGGCTCTAATGTGTTCACATGACGGACTTGAATGTGTTCAACTTTCCGGCTCTAATGTGTTCACATGACGGGTTCTAATGTGTTCACCTGACTTGCTCTAATGTTTTCACCTGATGGGCTCCAATGTGTTCACCTGATGGGCTCCAATGTGTTCAACTGATGGGCTCTAATGTTTTCACCTGATGGGCTCGAATGTGTTCACCTGATGGGCTCCAATGTGTTCACCTGATGGTCTCTAATGTGTTCAACTGATGGGCTGTAATGTTTTCACCTGATGGGCTCCAATGTGTTCACCTGATGGGCTCTAATGTTTTCACCTGATGTGCTCTAATGTGTTCACCTGATTGGCTTTAATGCGTTCACCTGACAGGCTCTAATGTGTTCACCTGACAGGCTCTAATGTGTTCACATGACGGACTCTAATGTGTTCAACTTACCGGCTCTAATATGTTCACATGACGGGCTCTAATGTGTTCACATGACGGACTCTAATGTGTTCAACTTACCGGCTCTAATGTGTTCAACTTACCGGCTCTAATGTGTTCACCTGACGGGCTCCAATGTGTTCACCTGACTTGCTCTAATGTGTTTACCTGATGGACTCTGATGTGTTCTCCTGATGGGCTCTAATGTGTTCAACTGATGGGCTCTAATGTTTTCACCTGACGGTCTCTAATGTGTTCATCTGATGGGATCTAATGTGTTCACCTGACGGGCTCTAATGTGTTCACCTGATGGGTTCTAATGTGTTCAGCTGATGGGATCTAATGTGTTCACCTGACAGGTTCTAATGTGTTCAGCTGATGGGATCTAATGTGTTCACCTGATGGGCTCTAATGTGTTCAGCTGATGGGCTCTAATGTGTTCAGCTGATGGGCTCTAATGTGTTCACCTGACGGGCTCTAATGTGTTCAGCTGACGGGATCTAATGTGTTCACCTGACGGATTCTAATGTGTTCTTCTGACGGGCTCTAATGTGTTCAGCTGACGGGCACAATCGTGTTCACCTGACGGGCTCTAAAGCGTTCACCTGACGGGCTCTAATGTGTTCACCTGACGGGCTCTAATGTGTTCACCTGATGGGCTCAAATGTGTTTACCTGATGGGTTCTAATGTGTTCACCTGACGGGCTATAATGTGTTCAGCTGATGGGATCTAATGTGGTCACCTGACGGACACTAAAGTGTTCACCTGACTGGCTCTAATGTGTTCTCCTGATGGGCTCTAATGTGTTCACCTGACGGACTCTAATGTGTTCACCTGACGGGCTCTAATGTGTTCACCTGATGGGCTCTAATGTGTTCACCTGACGGGCTCTAATGTGTTCTCCTGATGGGCTCTAATGTGTTCACCTGACGGACTCTAATGTGTTCACCTGACGTGCTCTACTGTGTTCACCTGATGGGATCTAATGTGTTCACCTGACGGCTCTAATGTGTCACCTGACTGGTTCTAATGTGTGCACCTGATTAGCTCTAATGTGTTCACCTGACGGGCTCTAATGTGTTCACCTGACTTGCTCTAATGTGTTCACCTAATGGGCTCTAATCTGTTCACCTGATGGGATCTAATGTGTTCACCTGACGGACTCAAATGTGTTCACCTGATGGGATCTAATGTGTTCACCTGATGGGCTGTAATGTGTTCACCTGACGGACTCTAATGTGTTCATCGGACGGGCACTAATGTGTTCACCTGACGGACTCTAATGTGTTCACCTGACGGGCTCTAATGTGTTCACCTGACGGACTCTAATGTGTTCACCTGACGGGCACTAATGTGTTCACCTGACGGACTCTAATGTGTTCACCTGACGGACTCTAATGTGTTCACCTGATGGGATCTAATGTGCTCACCTGATGGGCACTAATGTGTTCACCTGACGGACTCTAATGTGTTCATCGGACGGGCTCTAATGTGTTCACCTGACGGGCTCTAATGTGTTCACCTGATGGGCTCAAATGTGTTTACCTGATGGGCTCCAATGTGTTCACCTGACGGGCTCTAATGTGTTCAGCTGATGGGATCTAATGTGTTCACCTGACAGATACTAATGTGTTCACCTGACGGGTACTAATGTGTTCAGCTGATGGGATCTAATGTGTTCACCTGACGGGCTCTAATGTGTTCAGCTGATGGGATCTAATGTGTTCACCTGACGGGCTCTAATGTGTTCACCTGACGTGCTCTAATGTGTTCACCTGATGGGATCTAATGTGTTCACCTGACGGCCTCTAATGTGTTCACCTGATGGGCTCAAATGTGTTTACCTGATGGGCTCTAATGTGTTCACCTGACGGGCTCTAATGTGTTCAGCTGATGGGATCTAATGTGTTCACCTGACGGACACTAAAGTGTTCACCTGACGGGCTCTAATGTGTTCTCCTGATGGGCTCTAATGTGTTCACCTGACGGACTCTAATGTGTTCACCTGACGTGCTCTAATGTGTTCACCTGATGGGATCTAATGTGTTCACCTGACGGCTCTAATGTGTCACCTGACGGACTCTAATGTGTTCACCTGACGTGCTCTAATGTGTTCACCTGATGGGATCTAATGTGTTCACCTGACGGCTCTAATGTGTCACCTGACGGGTTCTAATGTGTCACCTGACGGGTTCTAATGTGTGCACCTGATTAGCTCTAATGTGTTCACCTGATGGGCTCTAATGTGTTCACCTGATGGGATCTAATGTGTTCACCTGACGGCCTCTAATGTGTTCACCTGAAAGGCTCTAATGTGTTCACCTGACAGGGACTAATGTGTTCACCTGACAGGGACTAATGTGTTCACCTGACAGGCTCTAATGTGTTCACCTGACAGGCTCTAATGTGTTCACCTTTTAGGCTCTAATGTATTCACCTGGCAGGCTCTAATGTGTTCACCTGACAGGGTCTAATGTGTTCACCTGACAGGCTCTAATGTATTCACCTGACAGGGACTAATGTGTTCACCTGACAGGCTCTAATGTGTTCACCTGACAGGGTCTAATGTGTTCACCTTTTAGGCTCTAATGTATTCACCTGATAGGGACTAATGTGTTCATCTGACAGGGTCTAATGTGTTCACCTGACTTGCTCTAATGTGTTCATCTGACAGGGACTAATGTGTTCATCTGACAGGGACTAATGTGTTCATCTGACAGGCTCTAATGTGTTCACCTGACAGGGTCTAATGTGTTCACCTTTTAGGCTCTAATGTATTCACCTGGCAGGCTCTAATGTATTCACCTGGCAGGCTCTAATGTGTTCACTTGATAGGCTGTAATGTGTTCACCTGACTTGCTCTAATGTGTTCATCTGACAGGGACTAATGTGTTCATCTGACAGGGTCTAATGTGTTCATCTGACAGGGACTAATGTGTTCATCTGACAGGGTCTAATGTGTTCATCTGACAGGGACTAATGTGTTCACCTGACAGGGTCTAATGTGTTCACCTTTTAGGCTCTAATGTATTCACCTGGCAGGCTCTAATGTGTTCACCTGACAGGGACTAATGTGTTCACCTGACAGGCTCTAATGTGTTCACCTTTTAGGCTCTAATGTATTCACCTGGCAGGCTCTAATGTGTTCACCTGACAGGGTCTAATGTGTTCACCTTTTAGGCTCTAATGTATTCACCTGGCAGGCTCTAATGTGTTCACTTGATAGGCTGTAATGTGTTCACCTGACTTGCTCTAATGTGTTCATCTGACAGGGACTAATGTGTTCATCTGACAGGGTCTAACGTGTTCATCTGATAGGGTCTAATGTGTTCACCTTTTAGGCTCTAATGTATTCACCTGGCAGGCTCTAATGTGTTCATCTGACAGGGACTAATGTGTTCATCTGACAGGGACTAATGTATTCACCTGACAGGCTCTAATGTGTTCACCTGAAGTGCTCTAATGTGTTCACCTGATGGGATCTAATGTGTTCACCTGACGGGCACTAATGTATTCACCTGACAGGCTCTAATGTGTTCACCTGACGTGCTCTAATGTGTTCACCTGATGGGATCTAATGTGTTCATCTGACGGGCTCTAATGTGTTCACCTGACGGGCACTAATGTGTTCACCTGACGGGCACTAATGCGTTCACCTGATGGGCTCTAATGTGTTCACCTGATGGGCTCGAATGTGTTCACCTGATGGGCTCTAATGTGTTCACCTGATGGGCTCTAATGTGTTCACCTCACGGGCTTTAATGTGTTCACCTGATGGGATCGAATGTGTTCACATGACGGGCTCTAATGTGTTCACATGACGGACTCTAATGCGTTCACCTGATGGGCTCCTATGTGTTCACCTGATGGGCTCTAATGTGTTCACCTGAGTTGCTCTAATGTGTTCACCTGATGGGCTCTAATGTGTTCACCTGATGGGCTCTCATGTGTTCACCTGAGTTGCTCTAATGTGTTCACCTGATGGGCTCTAATGTGTTCACCTGATGGGCTCTAATGTGTTCACCTGACGGGCTCTAATGTATTCACCTGACGGGCTCTAATGTGTTCACCTGATGGGCTCTAATGTGTTCACCTCACGGGCTCTAATGTGTTCACCTGATGGGCTCTAATGTGTTCACCTGACTTGCTGTAATGCGTTCACCTGATGGGCTCTAATGTGTTCACCTGACTGGCTCTAATGTGTTCACCTGATGGGCTCTAATGTGTTCACCTCACGGGCTCTAATGTGTTCACCTGATGGGCTCTAATGTGTTCACCTGACTTGCTGTAATGCGTTCACCTGATGGGCTCTAATGTTTTCACCTGATGGGCTCTAATGTGTTCAACTGATGGGCTTTAATGTTTTCACCTGATGGGCTCCAATGTGTTCATCTGATGGGTACTAATGTGTTCACCTGATGGGATCTAATGTGTTCACCTGACGGACTCTAATATGTTCACCTGACGGGCACTAATGCGTTCACCTGATGGGCTCTAATGTGTTCACCTGATGGGATCTAATGTGTTCACCTGATGGGCTCTCATGTGTTCACCTGACGGACACTAATGTGTTCACCTGACGGACTCTAATGTGTTCACCTGATGGGCTGTAATGTGTTCACCTGACGGACTCTAATGTGTTCACCTGACGTGCTCCAATGTGTTCACCTGACGTTCTCTAATGTGTTCACCTGATGGGATCTAATGTGTTCACCTGACGGACTCTAATGTGTTCACCTGACGTGCTCCAATGTGTTCACCTGACGTTCTCTAATGTGTTCACCTGATGGGATCTAATGTGTTCACCTGACGGACACTAATGTGTTCACCTGACGGACTCTAATGTGTTCACCTGATGGGCTCGAATGTGTTCACCTGATGGGCTCTAATGTGTTCAACTGATGGGCTCTAATGTTTTCACCTGACGGGCTCTAATGTGTTCAGCTGATGGGATCTAATGTGTTCACCTGATGGGCTCCAATGTGTTCAACTGATGGGATCTAATGTGTTCACCTGACAGACACTAATGTGTTCACCTGACGGGCTCTAATGTGTTCACCTGATGGGATCTAATGTGTTCACCTGATGGGCTCTAATGTGATCACCTGACGGACTCTAATGTGTTAATCGGACGGGCACTAATGTGTTCACCTGACGGACTCTAATGTGTTCACCTGACTTGCTCTAATGTTTTCACCTGATGGGCTCCAATGTGTTCAACTGATGGGCTCTAATGTTTTCACCTGACGGTCTCTAATGTGTTCAGCTGGTGGGATATAATGTGTTCACCTGACGGGCTCTAATGTGTTCAGCTGATGGGATCTAATGTGTTCACCTGACGGGCTCCAATGTGTTCACCTGACGGAATCGAATGTGTTCACCTGACGTGCTCCAATGTGTTCACCTGACGGACTCTAATGTGTTAATCGGACGGGCACTAATGTGTTCACCTGACGGGCTCTAATGTGTTCACCTGACAGACACTAATGTGTTCACCTGACGGGCTCTAATGTGTTCACCTGACGGACTCTAATGTGTTAATCAGACGGGCACTAATGTGTTCACCTGACGGGCTCTAATGTGTTCACCTGACGGGCACTAATGTGTTCACCTGACGGGCACTAATGTGTTCACCTGACGGACTCTAATGTCTTCACCTGACGGACTCTAATGTGTTCACCTGATGGGATCTAATGTGTTCACCTGATGGGCACTAATGTGTTCACCTGACGGACTCTAATGTGTTCATCGGACGGGCTCTAATGTGTTCACCTGACGGGCTCTAATGTGTTCACCTGATGGGCTCCAATGTGTTCACCTGACGGGCTCTAATGTGTTCAGCTGATGGGATCTAATGTGTTCACCTGACGGATACTAATGTGTTCACCTGACGGGTACTAATGTGTTCAGCTGATGGGATCTAATGTGTTCACCTGACGGGCTCTAATGTGATCAGCTGATGGGATCTAATGTGTTCACCTGATGGGCTCTAATGTGTTCATCTGACGGGCTCTAATGAGTTCACCTGACGGGCTCTAATGTGATCAGCTGATGGGATCTAATGTGTTCACCTGATGGGATCTAATGTGTTCATCTGACAGGGACTAATGTATTCATCTGACAGGGACTAATGTGTTCATCTGACAGGGACTAATGTATTCATCTGATAGGGACTAATGTATTCATCTGACAGGGACTAATGTATTCATCTGATAGGGACTAATGTGTTCAACTGACAGGGACTAATGTATTCATCTGACAGGGACTAATGTGTTCATCTGACAGGGACTAATGTATTCATCTGACAGGGACTAATGTATTCAACTGACAGGGACTAATGTATTCATCTGACAGGGATTAATGTATTCATCTGACAGGGACTAATGTATTCATCTGACAGGGATTAATGTATTCATCTGACAGGGATTAATGTATTCATCTGACAGGGACTAATGTATTCATCTGACAGGAACTAATGTATTCATCTGACAGGGACTAATGTATTCATCTGACAGGGATTAATGTATTCATCTGACAGGGACTAATGTATTCATCTGACAGGGACTAATGTATTCATCTGACAGGGACTAATGTATTCATCTGACAGGGACTAATGTGTTCATCTGACAGGGACTAATGTATTCATCTGACAGGGACTAATGTATTCATCTGACAGGGACTAATGTGTTCATCTGACAGGGACTAATGTATTCATCTGACAGGGACTAATGTGTTCATCTGACAGGGACTAATGTATTCATCTGACAGGGACTAATGTATTCATCTGACAGGGACTAATGTGTTCATCTGACAGGGACTAATGTATTCATCTGACAGGGACTAATGTATTCATCTGACAGGGACTAATGTATTCATCTGACAGGGACTAATGTGTTCATCTGACAGGGACTAATGTATTCATCTGACAGGGACTAATGTGTTCATCTGACAGGGACTAATGTATTCATCTGACAGGGACTAATGTATTCATCTGACAGGGACTAATGTGTTCATCTGACAGGGACTAATGTATTCATCTGACAGGGACTAATGTGTTCATCTGACAGGGACTAATGTATTCATCTGACAGGGACTAATGTATTCATCCGACAGGGACTAATGTATTCATCTGACAGGGACTAATGTGTTCATCTGACAGGGACTAATGTATTCATCTGACAGGGACTAATGTATTCATCTGACAGGGACTAATGTATTCATCTGACAGGGACTAATGTGTTCATCTAACAGGGACTAATGTATTCATCTGACAGGGACTAATGTGTTCATTGACAGGGACTAATGTATTCATCTGACAGGGACTAATGTATTCATCTGACAGGGACTAATGTGTTGATCTGACAGGGACCAATGTATTCATCTGACAGGGACTAATGTATTCATCTGACAGGGACTAATGTATTCATCTGACAGGGACTAATGTATTCATCTGACAGGGACTAATGTGTTCATTGACAGGGACTAATGTATTCATCTGACAGGGACTAATGTATTCATCTGACAGGGACTAATGTGTTGATCTGACAGGGACTAATATGTTGATCTGACAGGGACTAATGTATTCATCTGACAGGGACTAATGTATTCATCTGACAGGGACTAATGTGTTGATCTGACAGGGACTAATGTATTCATCTGGCAGGGACTAATGTATTCATCTGACAGGGACTAATGTATTCATCTGACAGGGACTAATGTATTCATCTGACAGGGACTAATGTGTTGATCTGACAGGGACTAATGTGTTGATCTGACAGGGACTAATGTATTCATCTGACAGGGACTAATGTATTCATCTGACAGGGACTAATGTATTCATCTGACAGGGACTAATGTGTTGATCTGACAGGGACTAATGTATTCATCTGACAGGGACTAATGTATTCATCTGACAGGGACTAATGTATTCATCTGACAGGGACTAATGTGTTCATTGACAGGGACTAATGTATTCATCTGACAGGGACTAATGTATTCATCTGACAGGGACTAATGTATTCATCTGATAGGGACTAATGTGTTCAACTGACAAGGACTAATGTATTCATCTGACAGGGACTAATGTGTTCATCTGACAGGGACTAATGTATTCATCTGACAGGGACTAATGTATTCAACTGACAGGGACTAATGTATTCATCTGACAGGGATTAATGTATTCATCTGACAGGGACTAATGTATTCATCTGACAGGGATTAATGTATTCATCTGACAGGGACTAATGTATTCATCTGACAGGAACTAATGTATTCATCTGACAGGGACTAATGTATTCATCTGACAGGGATTAATGTATTCATCTGACAGGGACTAATGTATTCATCTGACAGGGATTAATGTATTCATCTGACAGGGACTAATGTATTCATCTGACAGGGACTAATGTATTCATCTGACAGGGACTAATGTGTTCATCTGACAGGGACTAATGTATTCATCTGACAGGGACTAATGTATTCATCTGACAGGGACTAATGTCTTCATCTGACAGGGACTAATGTGTTCATCTGACAGGGACTAATGTATTCATCTGACAGGGACTAATGTATTCATCTGACAGGGACTAATGTGTTCATCTGACAGGGACTAATGTATTCATCTGACAGGGACTAATGTATTCATCTGACAGGGACTAATGTATTCATCTGACAGGGACTAATGTATTCATCTGACAGGGACTAATGTGTTCATCTGACAGGGACTAATGTATTCATCTGACAGGGACTAATGTGTTCATTGACAGGGACTAATGTATTCATCTGACAGGGACTAATGTATTCATCTGACAGGGACTAATGTGTTGATCTGACAGGGACTAATGTATTCATCTGACAGGGACTAATGTATTCATCTGACAGGGACTAATGTGTTCATTGACAGGGACTAATGTATTCATCTGACAGGGACTAATGTATTCATCTGACAGGGACTAATGTGTTGATCTGACAGGGACTAATGTGTTGATCTGACAGGGACTAATGTGTTCATCTGACAGGGACTAATGTATTCATCTGACAGGGACTAATGTGTTCATCTGACAGGGACTAATGTGTTCATCTGACAGGGACTAATGTGTTGATCTGACAGGGACTAATGTATTCATCTGACAGAGACTAATGTGTTGATCTGACAGGGACTAATGTATTCATCTGACAGGGACTAATGTATTCATCTGACAGGCTCTAATGTATTCATCTGACAGGCTCTAATGTATTCATCTGACAGGGACTAATGTGTTCATCTGACAGGCTGTAATGTATTCATCTGACAGGGACTAATGTATTCATCTGACAGGCTCTAATGTATTCATCTGATAGGGACTAATGTGTTCAACTGACAGGGACTAATGTATTCATCTGACAGGGACTAATGTATTCATCTGACAGGGACTAATGTGTTCAACTGACAGGGACTAATGTATTCATCTGACAGGGACTAATGTGTTCAACTGACAGGGACTAATGTATTCATCTGACAGGGACAAATGTATTCATCTGACAGGGACTAATGTGTTCATCTGACAGGGACAAATGTATTCATCTGACAGGGACGAATGTATTCATCTGACAGGGACTAATGTGTTCATCTGACAGGGACTAATGTGTTCATCTGACAGGGACTAATGTGTTCATCTGACAGGGACAAATGTGTTCATCTGACAGGGACTAATGTATTCATCTGACAGGGACTAATGTGTTGATCTGACAGGGACTAATGTGTTCATCTGACAGGGACTAATGTGTTCATCTGACAGGGACAAATGTGTTCATCTGACAGGGACAAATGTATTCATCTGACAGGGACTAATGTGTTCAACTGACAGGGACTAATGTATTCATCTGACAGGGACTAATGTGTTCATCTGACAGGGACTAATGTATTCATCTGACAGGGACTAATGTATTCATCTGACAGGGACTAATGTATTCATCTGACAGGGACTAATGTGTTCATCTGACAGGGACTAATGTATTCATCTGACAGGGACTAATGTGTTCATCTGACAGGGACTAATGTATTCATCTGACAGGGACTAATGTGTTCATCTGACAGGGACTAATGTATTCATCTGACAGGGACTAATGTGTTGATCTGACAGGGACTAATGTGTTCATCTGACAGGGACTAATGTGTTCATCTGACAGGGACAAATGTGTTCATCTGACAGGGACAAATGTATTCATCTGACAGGGACTAATGTGTTCAACTGACAGGGACTAATGTATTCATCTGACAGGGACTAATGTGTTCATCTGACAGGGACTAATGTATTCATCTGACAGGGACTAATGTGTTCATCTGACAGGGACAAATGTATTCATCTGACAGGGACTAATGTGTTCAACTGACAGGGACTAATGTATTCATCTGACAGGGACTAATGTGTTCATCTGACAGGAACTAATGTATTCATCTGACAGGGACTAATGTGTTGATCTGACAGGGACTAATGTGTTCATCTGACAGGGACTAATGTATTCATCTGACAGGGACTAATGTGTTCATCTGACAGGGACTAATGTGTTCATCTGACAGGCTCTAATGTATTCATCTGACAGGGACTAATGTATTCATCTGACAGGGACTAATGTATTCATCTGACAGGGACTAATGTGTTCATCTGACAGGGACTAATGTATTCATCTGACAGGGACTAATGTGTTCATCTGATAGGGACTAATGTGTTCAACTGACAGGGACTAATGTATTCATCTGACAGGGACGAATGTGTTCATCTGACAGGGACAAATGTATTCATCTGACAGGGACTAATGTGTTCATCTGACAGGGACTAATGTATTCATCTGACAGGGACTAATGTGTTCATCTGACAGGGACTAATGTATTCATCTGACAGGGACTAATGTATTCATCTGACAGGGACTAATGTGTTCATCTGACAGGGACTAATGTATTCATCTGACAGGGACTAAAGAGTTCATCTGACAGGGACTAATGTGTTCATCTGACAGGGACTAATGTGTTCATCTGACAGGGACTAATGTATTCATCTGACAGGGACTAAAGAGTTCATCTGACAGGGACTAATGTGTTCATCTGACAGGGACTAAAGTGTTCATCTGACAGGGACTAATGTGTTCATCTGACAGGGACTAATGTGTTCATCTGACAGGGACTAATGTATTCATCTGACAGGGACTAAAGAGTTCATCTGACAGGGACTAATGTGTTCATCTGACAGGGACTAATGTGTTCATCTGACAGGGACTAAAGTGTTCATCTGACAGGGACTAATGTGTTCATCTGACAGGGACTAATGTGTTCATCTGACAGGGACTAATGTGTTCATCTGACAGGGACTAAAGTGTTCATCTGACAGGGACTAATGTATTCATCTGACAGGGACTAAAGAGTTCATCTGACAGGGACTAATGTGTTCATCTGACAGGGACTAAAGTGTTCATCTGACAGGGACTAATGTGTTCATCTGACAGGGACTAATGTGTTCATCTGACAGGGACTAATGTATTCATCTGACAGGGACTAAAGAGTTCATCTGACAGGGACTAATGTGTTCATCTGACAGGGACTAATGTGTTCATCTGACAGGGACTAAAGTGTTCATCTGACAGGGACTAATGTGTTCATCTGACAGGGACTAATGTGTTCATCTGACAGGGACTAATGTGTTCATCTGACAGGGACTAAAGTGTTCATCTGACAGGGACTAATGTGTTCATCTGACAGGGACTAATGTGTTCATCTGACAGGGACTAAAGTGTTCATCTGACAGGGACTAATGTATTCATCTGACAGGGACTAATGTATTCATCTGACAGGGACTAATGTGTTCATCTGACAGGGACTAATGTATTCATCTGACAGGGACTAAAGTGTTCAACTGACAGGGACTAATGTGTTCATCTGACAGGGACTAAAGTGTTCATCTGACAGGGACTAATGTATTCATCTGACAGGGACTAATGTATTCATCTGACAGGGACTAAAGTGTTCAACTGACAGGGACTAATGTATTCATCTGACAGGGACTAATGTGTTCATCTGACAGGGACTAATGTGTTCATCTGACAGGGACTAATGTATTCATCTGACAGGGACTAATGTGTTCATCTGACAGGGACTAATGTATTCATCTGACAGGGACTAATGTGTTCATCTGACAGGGACTAATGTGTTCATCCTACAGGGACTAATGTGTTCATCTGACAGGGACTAATGTATTCATCTGACAGGGACTAATGTGTTCATCTGACAGGGACTAATGTGTTCATCTGACAGGGACTAATGTGTTCATCCTACAGGGACTAATGTGTTCATCTGACAGGGACTAATGTGTTCATCCTACAGGGACTAATGTGTTCATCTGACAGGGACTAATGTGTTCATCTGACAGGGACTAATGTATTCATCTGACAGGGACTAATGTGTTCATCTGACAGGGACTAATGTGTTCATCTGACAGGGACTAAAGTGTTCATCTGACAGGGACTAATGTATTCATCTGACAGGGACTAATGTATTCATCTGACAGGGACTAAATTGTTCAACTGACAGGGACTAATGTGTTCATCTGACAGGGACTAAAGTGTTCATCTGACAGGGACTAATGTATTCATCTGACAGGGACTAATGTGTTCAACTGACAGGGACTAATGTATTCATCTGACAGGGACTAATGTGTTCATCTGACAGGGACAAATGTGTTCATCTGACAGGGACAAATGTATTCATCTGACAGGGACTAATGTGTTCAACTGACAGGGACTAATGTATTCATCTGACAGGGACTAATGTGTTCATCTGACAGGGACTAATGTATTCATCTGACAGGGACTAATGTGTTCATCTGACAGGGACCAATGTATTCATCTGACAGGGACTAATGTGTTCAACTGACAGGGACTAATGTATTCATCTGACAGGGACTAATGTATTCATCTGACAGGGACTAATGTGTTCATCTGACAGGGACAAATGTATTCATCTGACAGGGACTAATGTGTTCAACTGACAGGGACTAATGTATTCATCTGACAGGGACTAATGTGTTCATCTGACAGGGACTAATGTATTCATCTGACAGGGACTAATGTGTTGATCTGACAGGGACTAATGTGTTCATCTGACAGGGACTAATGTATTCATCTGACAGGGACTAATGTGTTCATCTGACAGGAACTAATGTGTTCATCTGACAGGGACTAATGTGTTCATCTGACAGGGACTAATGTATTCATCTGACAGGGACTAATGTATTCATCTGACAGGGACTAATGTGTTCATCTGACAGGGACTAATGTGTTCATCTGACAGGCTCTAATGTATTCATCTGACAGGGACTAATGTATTCATTTGACAGGGACTAATGTATTCATCTGACAGGGACTAATGTGTTCATCTGACAGGGACTAATGTATTCATCTGACAGGGACTAATGTGTTCATCTGATAGGGACTAATGTGTTCAACTGACAGGGACTAATGTATTCATCTGACAGGGACGAATGTGTTCATCTGACAGGGACAAATGTATTCATCTGACAGGGACTAATGTGTTCATCTGACAGGGACTAATGTATTCATCTGACAGGGACTAATGTGTTCATCTGACAGGGACTAATGTATTCATCTGACAGGGACTAATGTATTCATCTGACAGGGACTAATGTGTTCATCTGACAGGGACTAATGTGTTCATCTGACAGGGACTAATGTATTCATCTGACAGGGACTAATGTATTCATCTGACAGGGACTAATGTATTCATCTGACAGGGACTAAAGTGTTCATCTGACAGGGACTAATGTGTTCATCTGACAGGGACTAATGTGTTCATCTGACAGGGACTAATGTATTCATCTGACAGGGACTAATGTGTTCATCTGACAGGGACTAAAGTGTTCATCTGACAGGGACTAATGTGTTCATCTGACAGGGACTAATGTGTTCATCTGACAGGGACTAATGTATTCATCTGACAGGGACTAATGTATTCATCTGACAGGGACTAAAGTGTTCATCTGACAGGGACTAATGTATTCATCTGACAGGGACTAATGTGTTCATCTGACAGGGACTAATGTATTCATCTGACAGGGACTAATGTATTCATCTGACAGGGACTAATGTATTCATCTGACAGGGACTAAAGTGTTCATCTGACAGGGACTAATGTGTTCATCTGACAGGGACTAATGTGTTCATCTGACAGGGACTAAAGTGTTCATCTGACAGGGACTAATGTGTTCATCTGACAGGGACTAATGTGTTCATCTGACAGGGACTAAAGTGTTCATCTGACAGGGACTAATGTGTTCATCTGACAGGGACTAAAGTGTTCATCTGACAGGGACTAATGTGTTCATCTGACAGGGACTAATGTGTTCATCTGACAGGGACTAAAGTGTTCATCTGACAGGGACTAATGTATTCATCTGACAGGGACTAATGTATTCATCTGACAGGGACTAATGTGTTCATCTGACAGGGACTAATGTATTCATCTGACAGGGACTAAAGTGTTCAACTGACAGGGACTAATGTGTTCATCTGACAGGGACTAAAGTGTTCATCTGACAGGGACTAATGTATTCATCTGACAGGGACTAATGTATTCATCTGACAGGGACTAAAGTGTTCAACTGACAGGGACTAATGTATTCATCTGACAGGGACTAATGTGTTCATCTGACAGGGACTAATGTGTTCATCTGACAGGGACTAATGTATTCATCTGACAGGGACTAATGTGTTCATCTGACAGGGACTAATGTATTCATCTGACAGGGACTAATGTGTTCATCTGACAGGGACTAATGTATTCATCTGACAGGGACTAATGTATTCATCTGACAGGGACTAATGTGTTCATCTGACAGGGACTAATGTGTTCATCCTACAGGGACTAATGTGTTCATCTGACAGGGACTAATGTATTCATCTGACAGGGACTAATGTGTTCATCTGACAGGGACTAATGTGTTCATCCTACAGGGACTAATGTGTTCATCTGACAGGGACTAATGTGTTCATCCTACAGGGACTAATGTGTTCATCTGACAGGGACTAATGTATTCATCTGACAGGGACTAATGTGTTCATCTGACAGGGACTAATGTATTCATCTGACAGGGACTAATGTGTTGATCTGACAGGGACTAATGTATTCATCTGACAGGGACTAATGTGTTGATCTGACAGGGACTAATGTGTTCATCTGACAGGGACTAATGTATTCATCTGACAGGGACTAATGTGTTCATCTGACAGGGACTAATGTGTTCATCTGACAGGCTCTAATGTATTCATCTGACAGGGACTAATGTATTCATCTGACAGGGACTAATGTATTCATCTGACAGGGACTAATGTGTTCATCTGACAGGGACTAATGTATTCATCTGACAGGGACTAATGTGTTCATCTGATAGGGACTAATGTGTTCAACTGACAGGGACTAATGTATTCATCTGACAGGGACGAATGTGTTCATCTGACAGGGACAAATGTATTCATCTGACAGGGACTAATGTGTTCATCTGACAGGGACTAATGTATTCATCTGACAGGGACTAATGTGTTCATCTGACAGGGACTAATGTATTCATCTGACAGGGACTAATGTATTCATCTGACAGGGACTAATGTGTTCATCTGACAGGGACTAATGTATTCATCTGACAGGGACTAAAGAGTTCATCTGACAGGGACTAATGTGTTCATCTGACAGGGACTAAAGTGTTCATCTGACAGGGACTAATGTGTTCATCTGACAGGGACTAATGTATTCATCTGACAGGGACTAATGTATTCATCTGACAGGGACTAATGTATTCATCTGACAGGGACTAATGTATTCATCTGACAGGGACTAATGTGTTCATCTGACAGGGACTAATGTATTCATCTGACAGGGACTAATGTGTTCATTGACAGGGACTAATGTATTCATCTGACAGGGACTAATGTATTCATCTGACAGGGACTAATGTGTTGATCTGACAGGGACTAATGTATTCATCTGACAGGGACTAATGTATTCATCTGACAGGGACTAATGTGTTCATTGACAGGGACTAATGTATTCATCTGACAGGGACTAATGTATTCATCTGACAGGGACTAATGTGTTGATCTGACAGGGACTAATGTGTTGATCTGACAGGGACTAATGTGTTCATCTGACAGGGACTAATGTATTCATCTGACAGGGACTAATGTGTTCATCTGACAGGGACTAATGTGTTCATCTGACAGGGACTAATGTGTTGATCTGACAGGGACTAATGTATTCATCTGACAGAGACTAATGTGTTGATCTGACAGGGACTAATGTATTCATCTGACAGGGACTAATGTATTCATCTGACAGGCTCTAATGTATTCATCTGACAGGGACTAATGTGTTCATCTGACAGGGACAAATGTATTCATCTGACAGGGACTAATGTATTCATCTGACAGGGACTAATGTGTTCATCTGACAGGGACTAATGTGTTCATCTGACAGGGACTAATGTGTTCATCTGACAGGGACAAATGTGTTCATCTGACAGGGACTAATGTATTCATCTGACAGGGACTAATGTGTTGATCTGACAGGGACTAATGTGTTCATCTGACAGGGACTAATGTGTTCATCTGACAGGGACAAATGTGTTCATCTGACAGGGACAAATGTATTCATCTGACAGGGACTAATGTGTTCAACTGACAGGGACTAATGTATTCATCTGACAGGGACTAATGTGTTCATCTGACAGGGACTAATGTATTCATCTGACAGGGACTAATGTATTCATCTGACAGGGACTAATGTATTCATCTGACAGGGACTAATGTGTTGATCTGACAGGGACTAATGTATTCATCTGACAGGGACTAAAGTGTTCATCTGACAGGGACTAATGTGTTCATCTGACAGGGACTAATGTGTTCATCTGACAGGGACTAATGTATTCATCTGACAGGGACTAAAGAGTTCATCTGACAGGGACTAATGTGTTCATCTGACAGGGACTAATGTGTTCATCTGACAGGGACTAAAGTGTTCATCTGACAGGGACTAATGTGTTCATCTGACAGGGACTAATGTGTTCATCTGACAGGGACTAATGTGTTCATCTGACAGGGACTAAAGTGTTCATCTGACAGGGACTAATGTATTCATCTGACAGGGACTAAAGAGTTCATCTGACAGGGACTAATGTGTTCATCTGACAGGGACTAAAGTGTTCATCTGACAGGGACTAATGTGTTCATCTGACAGGGACTAATGTGTTCATCTGACAGGGACTAATGTATTCATCTGACAGGGACTAAAGAGTTCATCTGACAGGGACTAATGTGTTCATCTGACAGGGACTAATGTGTTCATCTGACAGGGACTAAAGTGTTCATCTGACAGGGACTAATGTGTTCATCTGACAGGGACTAATGTGTTCATCTGACAGGGACTAATGTGTTCATCTGACAGGGACTAAAGTGTTCATCTGACAGGGACTAATGTGTTCATCTGACAGGGACTAATGTGTTCATCTGACAGGGACTAAAGTGTTCATCTGACAGGGACTAATGTATTCATCTGACAGGGACTAATGTATTCATCTGACAGGGACTAATGTGTTCATCTGACAGGGACTAATGTATTCATCTGACAGGGACTAAAGTGTTCAACTGACAGGGACTAATGTGTTCATCTGACAGGGACTAAAGTGTTCATCTGACAGGGACTAATGTATTCATCTGACAGGGACTAATGTATTCATCTGACAGGGACTAAAGTGTTCAACTGACAGGGACTAATGTATTCATCTGACAGGGACTAATGTGTTCATCTGACAGGGACTAATGTGTTCATCTGACAGGGACTAATGTATTCATCTGACAGGGACTAATGTGTTCATCTGACAGGGACTAATGTATTCATCTGACAGGGACTAATGTGTTCATCTGACAGGGACTAATGTGTTCATCCTACAGGGACTAATGTGTTCATCTGACAGGGACTAATGTATTCATCTGACAGGGACTAATGTGTTCATCTGACAGGGACTAATGTGTTCATCTGACAGGGACTAATGTGTTCATCCTACAGGGACTAATGTGTTCATCTGACAGGGACTAATGTGTTCATCCTACAGGGACTAATGTGTTCATCTGACAGGGACTAATGTGTTCATCTGACAGGGACTAATGTATTCATCTGACAGGGACTAATGTGTTCATCTGACAGGGACTAATGTGTTCATCTGACAGGGACTAAAGTGTTCATCTGACAGGGACTAATGTATTCATCTGACAGGGACTAATGTATTCATCTGACAGGGACTAAATTGTTCAACTGACAGGGACTAATGTGTTCATCTGACAGGGACTAAAGTGTTCATCTGACAGGGACTAATGTATTCATCTGACAGGGACTAATGTGTTCAACTGACAGGGACTAATGTATTCATCTGACAGGGACTAATGTGTTCATCTGACAGGGACAAATGTGTTCATCTGACAGGGACAAATGTATTCATCTGACAGGGACTAATGTGTTCAACTGACAGGGACTAATGTATTCATCTGACAGGGACTAATGTGTTCATCTGACAGGGACTAATGTATTCATCTGACAGGGACTAATGTGTTCATCTGACAGGGACCAATGTATTCATCTGACAGGGACTAATGTGTTCAACTGACAGGGACTAATGTATTCATCTGACAGGGACTAATGTATTCATCTGACAGGGACTAATGTGTTCATCTGACAGGGACAAATGTATTCATCTGACAGGGACTAATGTGTTCAACTGACAGGGACTAATGTATTCATCTGACAGGGACTAATGTGTTCATCTGACAGGGACTAATGTATTCATCTGACAGGGACTAATGTGTTGATCTGACAGGGACTAATGTGTTCATCTGACAGGGACTAATGTATTCATCTGACAGGGACTAATGTGTTCATCTGACAGGAACTAATGTGTTCATCTGACAGGGACTAATGTGTTCATCTGACAGGGACTAATGTATTCATCTGACAGGGACTAATGTATTCATCTGACAGGGACTAATGTGTTCATCTGACAGGGACTAATGTGTTCATCTGACAGGCTCTAATGTATTCATCTGACAGGGACTAATGTATTCATTTGACAGGGACTAATGTATTCATCTGACAGGGACTAATGTGTTCATCTGACAGGGACTAATGTATTCATCTGACAGGGACTAATGTGTTCATCTGATAGGGACTAATGAGTTCAACTGACAGGGACTAATGTATTCATCTGACAGGGACGAATGTGTTCATCTGACAGGGACAAATGTATTCATCTGACAGGGACTAATGTGTTCATCTGACAGGGACTAATGTATTCATCTGACAGGGACTAATGTGTTCATCTGACAGGGACTAATGTATTCATCTGACAGGGACTAATGTATTCATCTGACAGGGACTAATGTATTCATCTGACAGGGACTAAAGTGTTCATCTGACAGGGACTAATGTGTTCATCTGACAGGGACTAATGTGTTCATCTGACAGGGACTAAAGTGTTCATCTGACAGGGACTAATGTGTTCATCTGACAGGGACTAAAGTGTTCATCTGACAGGGACTAATGTGTTCATCTGACAGGGACTAAAGTGTTCATCTGACAGGGACTAATGTGTTCATCTGACAGGGACTAATGTGTTCATCTGACAGGGACTAAAGTGTTCATCTGACAGGGACTAATGTATTCATCTGACAGGGACTAATGTATTCATCTGACAGGGACTAATGTGTTCATCTGACAGGGACTAATGTATTCATCTGACAGGGACTAAAGTGTTCAACTGACAGGGACTAATGTGTTCATCTGACAGGGACTAAAGTGTTCATCTGACAGGGACTAATGTATTCATCTGACAGGGACTAATGTATTCATCTGACAGGGACTAAAGTGTTCAACTGACAGGGACTAATGTATTCATCTGACAGGGACTAATGTGTTCATCTGACAGGGACTAATGTGTTCATCTGACAGGGACTAATGTATTCATCTGACAGGGACTAATGTGTTCATCTGACAGGGACTAATGTATTCATCTGACAGGGACTAATGTGTTCATCTGACAGGGACTAATGTATTCATCTGACAGGGACTAATGTATTCATCTGACAGGGACTAATGTGTTCATCTGACAGGGACTAATGTGTTCATCCTACAGGGACTAATGTGTTCATCTGACAGGGACTAATGTATTCATCTGACAGGGACTAATGTGTTCATCTGACAGGGACTAATGTGTTCATCCTACAGGGACTAATGTGTTCATCTGACAGGGACTAATGTGTTCATCTGACAGGGACTAATGTATTCATCTGACAGGGACTAATGTGTTCATCTGACAGGGACTAATGTATTCATCTGACAGGGACTAATGTGTTGATCTGACAGGGACTAATGTGTTCATCTGACAGGGACTAATGTGTTCATCTGACAGGGACAAATGTGTTCATCTGACAGGGACTAATGTATTCATCTGATAGGGACTAATGTATTCATCTGACAGGGACTAATGTGTTCATCTGACAGGGACTAATGTGTTCATCTGACAGGCTCTAATGTATTCATCTGACAGGGACTAATGTATTCATCTGACAGGGACTAATGTATTCATCTGACAGGGACTAATGTGTTCATCTGACAGGGACTAATGTATTCATCTGACAGGGACTAATGTGTTCATCTGATAGGGACTAATGTGTTCAACTGACCGGGACTAATGTATTCATCTGACAGGGACGAATGTGTTCATCTGACAGGGACAAATGTATTCATCTGACAGGGACTAATGTGTTCATCTGACAGGGACTAATGTATTCATCTGACAGGGACTAATGTGTTCATCTGACAGGGACTAATGTATTCATCTGACAGGGACTAATGTATTCATCTGACAGGGACTAAAGTGTTCATCTGACAGGGACTAATGTGTTCATCTGACAGGGACTAATGTGTTCATCTGACAGGGACTAAAGTGTTCATCTGACAGGGACTAATGTGTTCATCTGACAGGGACTAATGTGTTCATCTGACAGGGACTCAAGTGTTCATCTGACAGGGACTAATGTGTTCATCTGACAGGGACTAAAGTGTTCATCTGACAGGGACTAATGTGTTCATCTGACAGGGACTAATGTGTTCATCTGACAGGGACTAAAGTGTTCATCTGACAGGGACTAATGTATTCATCTGACAGGGACTAATGTATTCATCTGACAGGGACTAATGTGTTCATCTGACAGGGACTAATGTATTCATCTGACAGGGACTAAAGTGTTCAACTGACAGGGACTAATGTGTTCATCTGACAGGGACTAAAGTGTTCATCTGACAGGGACTAATGTATTCATCTGACAGGGACTAATGTATTCATCTGACAGGGACTAATGTGTTCATCTGACAGGGACTAATGTGTTCATCTGACAGGGACTAATGTATTCATCTGACAGGGACTAATGTGTTCATCTGACAGGGACTAATGTATTCATCTGACAGGGACTAATGTGTTCAACTGACAGGGACTAATGTATTCATCTGACAGGGACTAATGTGTTCATCTGACAGGGACTAATGTGTTCATCTGACAGGGACTAATGTATTCATCTGACAGGGACTAATGTGTTCATCTGACAGGGACTAATGTATTCATCTGACAGGGACTAATGTGTTCATCTGACAGGGACTAATGTGTTCATCCTACAGGGACTAATGTGTTCATCTGACAGGGACTAATGTATTCATCTGACAGGGACTAATGTGTTCATCTGACAGGGACTAATGTGTTCATCTGACAGGGACTAATGTGTTCATCCTACAGGGACTAATGTGTTCATCTGACAGGGACTAATGTGTTCATCCTACAGGGACTAATGTGTTCATCTGACAGGGACTAATGTGTTCATCTGACAGGGACTAATGTATTCATCTGACAGGGACTAATGTGTTCATCTGACAGGGACTAATGTGTTCATCTGACAGGGACTAAAGTGTTCATCTGACAGGGACTAATGTATTCATCTGACAGGGACTAATGTATTCATCTGACAGGGACTAATGTGTTCATCTGACAGGGACTAATGTATTCATCTGACAGGGACTAAAGTGTTCAACTGACAGGGACTAATGTGTTCATCTGACAGGGACTAAAGTGTTCATCTGACAGGGACTAATGTATTCATCTGACAGGGACTAATGTGTTCAACTGACAGGGACTAATGTATTCATCTGACAGGGACTAATGTGTTCATCTGACAGGGACTAATGTGTTCATCTGACAGGGACTAAAGTGTTCAACTGACAGGGACTAATGTATTCATCTGACAGGGACTAATGTGTTCATCTGACAGGGACTAATGTGTTCATCTGACAGGGACTAATGTATTCATCTGACAGGGACTAATGTATTCATCTGACAGGGACTAAAGTGTTCAACTGACAGGGACTAATGTATTCATCTGACAGGGACTAATGTGTTCATCTGACAGGGACTAATGTATTCATCTGACAGGGACTAATGTGTTCATCTGACAGGGACTAATGTGTTCATCCTACAGGGACTAATGTGTTCATCTGACAGGGACTAATGTATTCATCTGACAGGGACTAATGTGTTCATCTGACAGGGACTAATGTGTTCATCTGACAGGGACTAATGTGTTCATCCTACAGGGACTAATGTATTCATCTGACAGGGACTAAAGTGTTCATCTGACAGGGACTAATGTGTTCATCTGACAGGGACTAATGTATTCATCTGACAGGGACTAATGTGTTCATCTGACAGGGACTAATGTATTCATCTGACAGGGACTAATGTGTTCATCTGACAGGGACTAATGTGTTCATCTGACAGGGACTAATGTATTCATCTGACAGGGACTAATGTATTCATCTGACAGGGACTAATGTGTTCATCTGACAGGGACTAATGTATTCATCTGACAGGGACTAATGTGTTCATCTGACAGGGACTAATGTATTCATCTGACAGGGACTAATGTGTTCATCTGACAGGGACTAATGTATTCATCTGACAGGGACTAATGTGTTCATCTGACAGGGACTAATGTATTCATCTGACAGGGACTAATGTGTTCATCTGACAGGGACTAATGTGTTCATCCTACAGGGACTAATGTGTTCATCTGACAGGGACTAATGTATTCATCTGACAGGGACTAATGTGTTCATCTGACAGGGACTAATGTGTTCATCTGACAGGGACTAATGTGTTCATCCTACAGGGACTAATGTGTTCATCTGACAGGGACTAATGTATTCATCTGACAGGGACTAAAGTGTTCAACTGACAGGGACTAATGTATTCATCTGACAGGGACTAATGTGTTCATCTGACAGGGACTAATGTATTCATCTGATAGGGACTAAAGTGTTCAACTGACAGGGACTAATGTATTCATCTGACAGGGACTAATGTGTTCATCTGACAGGGACTAAAGTGTTCAACTGACAGGGACTAATGTATTCATCTGACAGGGACTAATGTATTCATCTGACAGGGACTAATGTGTTCATCCTACAGGGACTAATGTGTTCATCTGACAGGGACTAATGTATTCATCTGATAGGGACTAATGTGTTCATCTGACAGGGACTAATGTGTTCATCCTGCAGGGACTAATGTGTTCATCTGACAGGGACTAATGTATTCATCTGATAGGGACTAATGTGTTCATCTGACAGGGACTAATGTGTTCATCCTGCAGGGACTAATGTGTTCATCTGACAGGGACTAATGTATTCATCTGATAGGGACTAATGTGTTCATCTGACAGGGACTAATGTGTTCATCCTGCAGGGACTAATGTGTTCATCTGACAGGGACTAATGTATTCATCTGATAGGGACTAATGTATTCATCTGACAGGGACTAATGTATTCATCTGATAGGGACTAATGTATTCATCTGACAGGGACTAAAGTGTTCAACTGACAGGGACTAATGTATTCAACTGACAGGGACTAATGTATTCAACTGACAGGGACTAATGTATTCAACTGACAGGGACTAAAGTGTTCATCTGACAGGGACTAATGTGTTCATCTGACAGGGACTAATGTATTCAACTGACAGGGACTAATGTATTCATCTGACAGGGACTAATGTGTTCATCTGACAGGGACTAATGTGTTCATCTGACAGGGACTAATGTGTTCATCTGACAGGGACTAAAGTGTTCAACTGACAGTGACTAATGTGTTGATCTGACAGGGACTAATGTGTTCATCTGACAGGGACTAATGTGTTCATCTGACAGGGACTAATGTGTTCATCTGACAGGGACTAATGTATTCAACTGACAGGGACTAAAGTGTTCAACTGACAGGGACTAATGTGTTCATCTGACAGGGACTAATGTATTCAACTGACAGGGACTAATGTATTCATCTGACAGGGACTAATGTGTTCATCTGACAGGGACTAATGTGTTCATCTGACAGGGACTAATGTATTCATCTGATAGGGACTAATGTGTTCATCTGACAGGGACTAATGTGTTCATCTGACAGGGACTAATGTATTCATCTGATAGGGACTAATGTGTTCATCTGACAGGGACTAATGTGTTCAACTGACAGGGACTAATGTGTTCATCTGACAGGGACTAATGTATTCAACTGACAGGGACTAATGTATTCATCTGACAGGGACTAATGTGTTCATCTGACAGGGACTAATGTGTTCATCTGACAGGGACTAAAGTATTCATCAGACAGGGACTAATGTGTTCATCTGACAGGGACTAATGTGTTCATCTGACAGGGACTAATGTATTCATCTGACAGGGACTAATGTGTTCATCTGACAGGGACTAATGTATTCATCTGACAGGGACTAATGTGTTCATCTGACAGGGACTAATGTGTTCATCTGACAGGGACTAATGTATTCATCTGACAGGGACTAATGTGTTCATCTGACAGGGACTAATGTATTCATCTGACAGGGACTAATGTGTCCATCTGACAGGGACTAATGTGTTCATCTGACAGGGACTAATGTGTTCATCTGACAGGGACTAATGTGTTCATCTGACAGGGACTAATGTATTCATCTGACAGGGACTAAAGTGTTCAACTGACAGGGACTAATGTATTCATCTGACAGGGACTAATGTGTTCATCTGACAGGGACGAATGTGTTCATCTGACAGGGACTAATGTATTCATCTGACAGGGACTAATGTGTTCATCTGACAGGGACTAATGTGTTCATCTGACAGGGACTAAAGTGTTCAACTGACAGGGACTAATGTATTCATCTGACAGGGACTAATGTATTCATCTGACAGGGACTAATGTATTCAACTGACAGTGACTAATGTGTTGATCTGACAGGGACTAATGTGTTCATCTGACAGGGACTAATGTGTTCATCTGACAGGGACTAAAGTGTTCAACTGACAGGGACTAATGTATTCAACTGACAGGGACTAATGTGTTCATCTGACAGGGACTAATGTGTTCATCTGACAGGGACTAATGTGTTCATCTGACAGGGACTAAAGTGTTCAACTGACAGGGACTAATGTATTCAACTGACAGGGACTAATGTGTTCATCTGACAGGGACTAATGTGTTCATCTGACAGGGACTAATGTGTTCATCTGACAGGGACTAATGTGTTCATCTGACAGGGACTAATGTGTTCATCTGACAGGGACTAAAGTGTTCAACTGACAGGGACTAATGTATTCAACTGACTGGGACTAAAGTGTTCAACTGACAGGGACTAATGTATTCATCTGACAGGGACTAATGTGTTCAACTGACAGGGACTAATGTATTCATCTGACAGGGACTAATGTGTTCATCTGACAGGGACTAATGTATTCAACTGACAGGGACTAAAGTGTTCAACTGACAGGGACTAATGTGTTCATCTGACAGGGACTAATGTATTCATCTGACAGGGACTAATGTATTCATCTGACAGGGACTAATGTATTCAACTGACAGGGACTAAAGTATTCATCTGACAGGGACTAATGTATTCATCTGACAGGGACTAATGTATTCATCTGACAGGGACTAATGTGTTCATCTGACAGGGACTAATGTGTTCATCTGACAGGGACTAATGTGTTCATCTGACAGGGACTAATGTGTTCATCTGACAGGGACTAATGTATTCATCTGACAGGGACTAATGTATTCATCTGATAGGGAATAATTTGTTCATCTGACAGGGACTAATGTGTTGATCTGACAGGGACTAATGTGTTGATCTGACAGGGACTAATGTGTTCATCTGACAGGGACTAATGTGTTCATCTGACAGGGACTAATGTATTCATCTGACAGGGACTAATGTGTTCATCTGATAGGGAATAATTTGTTCATCTGACAGGGACTAATGTGTTGATCTGACAGGGACTAATGTATTCATCTGACAGGGAATAATGTGTTGATCTGACAGGGACTAATGTATTCATCTGACAGGGACTAATGTATTCATCTGACAGGAACTAATGTGTTCATCTGACAGGGACTAATGTGTTCATCTGACAGGGACTAATGTATTCATCTGACAGGGACTAATGTGTTCATCTGATAGGGAATAATGTGTTCATCTGACAGGGACTAATGTGTTGATCTGACAGGGACAAATGTATTCATCTGACAGGGACTAATGTGTTCATCTGACAGGGACTAATGTATTCATCTGACAGGCTCTAATGTATTCATCTGACAGGGACTAATGTATTCATCTGACAGGGACTAATGTATTCATCTGACAGGTACTAATGTGTTCAACTGACAGGGACTAATGTATTCATCTGACAGGGACTAATGTGTTCATCTGACAGGGACTAATGTATTCATCTGATAGGGACTAATGTATTCATCTGACAGGGACTAATGTGTTGATCTGACAGGGACTAATGTATTCATCTGACAGGGACTAATGTGTTCATCTGACAGGGACTAATGTGTTGATCTGACAGGGACTAATGTGTTGATCTGACAGGGACTAATGTATTCATCTGACAGGGACTAATGTGTTCATCTGACAGGGACTAATGTATTCATCTGACAGGGACTAATGTGTTCATCTGACAGGGACTAATGTGTTGATCTGACAGGGACTAATGTATTCATCTGACAGGGACTAATGTATTCATCTGACAGGGACTAATGTGTTCATCTGACAGGGAGTAAAGTGTTCACCTGACAGGGACTAATGTGTTCATCTGACAGGGACTAATGTGTTCATCTGACAGGGACTAATGTGTTGATCTGACAGGGACTAATGTATTCATCTGATAGGGACTAATGTATTCATCTGACAGGGACTAATGTGTTGATCTGACAGGGACTAATGTATTCATCTGACAGGGACTAATGTGTTCATCTGACAGGGACTAATGTATTCATCTGACAGGGACTAATGTGTTGATCTGACAGGGACTAAGGTATTCATCTGACAGGGACTAATGTATTCATCTGATAGGTACTAATGTATTCATCTGACAGGGACTAATGTGTTGATCTGACAGGGACTAATGTATTCATCTGACAGGGACTAATGTGTTGATCTGACAGGGACTAATGTATTCATCTGACAGGGACTAATGTGTTGATCTGACAGGGACTAATGTATTCATCTGATAGGGACTAATGTATTCATCTGACAGGGACTAATGTGTTGATCTGATAGGGACTAATGTGTTCATCTGACAGGGACTAATGTGTTGATCTGACAGGGACTAATGTATTCATCTGACAGGGACTAATGTATTCATCTGATAGGGACTAATGTGTTCATCTGACAGGGACTAATGTGTTGATCTGACAGGGACTAATGTATTCATCTGACAGGGACTAATGTGTTGATCTGACAGGGACTAATGTGTTCATCTGACAGGGACTAATGTATTCATCTGACAGGGACTAATGTATTCATCTGACAGGGACTAATGTGTTCATCTGACAGGGACTAATGTGTTCATCTGACAGGGACTAATGTGTTCATCCTACAGGGACTAATGTATTCATCTGACAGGGACTAATGTATTCATCTGACAGGGACTAATGTGTTCATCTGACAGGGACTAATGTGTTCATCTGACAGGGACTAATGTATTCATCTGACAGGGACTAATGTGTTGATCTGACAGGGACTAATGTATTCATCTGACAGGGACTAATGTATTCATCTGACAGGGACTAATGTGTTCATCTGACAGGGACTAATGTGTTGATCTGACAGGGACTAATGTATTCATCTGACTGGGACTAATGTATTCATCTGCCAGGGACTAATGTATTCATCTGACAGGGACTAATGTGCTGATCTGACAGGGACTAATGTATTCATCTGACAGGGACTAATGTATTCATCTGACAGGGACTAATGTATTCATCTGACAGGGACTAATGTGTTGATCTGACAGGGACTAATGTATTCATCTGACAGGGACTAATGTATTCATCTGACAGGGACTAATGTGTTCATGCTACAGGGACTAATGTGTTCATCTGACAGGGACTAATGTATTCAGCTGACAGGGACTAATGTATTCATCTGACAGGGACTAATGTGTTCATCTGACAGGGACTAATGTATTCAGCTGACAGGGACTAATGTATTCATCTGACAGGGACTAATGTGTTCATCTGACAGGGACTAATGTATTCAGCTGACAGGGACTAATGTATTCATCTGACAGGGACTAATGTGTTCATCTGACAGGGACTAATGTGTTGATCTGACAGGGACTAATGTGTTCATCTGACAGGGACTAATGTATTCATCTGACAGGGACTAATGTGTTCATGCTACAGGGACTAATGTGTTCATCTGACAGGGACTAATGTGTTCATCTGACAGGGACTAATGTGTTCATGCTACAGGGACTAATGTGTTCATCTGACAGGGACTAATGTGTTCATGCTACAGGGACTAATGTGTTCATCTGACAGGGACTAATGTGTTCATCTGACAGGGACTAATGTGTTCAGCTGACAGGGACTAATGTGTTGATCTGACAGGGACTAATGTGTTCATCTGACAGGGACTAATGTATTCATCTGACAGGGACTAATGTGTTCATCTGACAGGGACTAATGTATTCATCTGACAGGGACTAATGTGTTCATGCTACAGGGACTAATGTGTTCATCTGACAGGGACTAATGTGTTCATCTGACAGGGACTAATGTATTCATCTGACAGGGATTAATGTGTTCATCTGACAGGGACTAATGTATTCAGCTGACAGGGACTAATGTGTTGATCTGACAGGGACTAATGTGTTGATCTGACAGGGACTAATGTGTTCATGCTACAGGGACTAATGTGTTCATCTGACAGGGACTAATGTGTTCATCTGACAGGGACTAATGTGTTCATCTGACAGGCACTAATGTATTCATCTGACAGGGACTAATGTGTTGATCTGACAGGGACTAATGTGTTCATGCTACAGGGACTAATGTGTTCATCTGACAGGGACTAATGTGTTCATCTGACAGGGACTAATGTGTTCATCTGACAGGCACTAATGTATTCATCTGACAGGGACTAATGTGTTGATCTGACAGGGACTAATGTGTTCATCTGACAGGGACTAATGTATTCATCTGACAGGGACTAATGTGTTGATCTGACAGGGACTAATGTATTCATCTGACAGGGACTAATGTATTCATCTGACAGGGACTAACGTGTTCATCCTACAGGGACTAATGTGTTCATCTGACAGGGACTAATGTGTTGATCTGACAGGGACTAATGTATTCATCTGACAGGGACTAATGTATTCATCTGACAGGGACTAATGTATTCATCTGACAGGGACTAATGTGTTGATCTGACAGGGACTAATGTGTTCATCTGACAGGGACTAATGTATTCATCTGACAGGGACTAATGTGTTCAATTGACAGGGACTAATGTATTCATCTGACAGGGACTAATGTGTTCAATTGATAGGGACTAATGTATTCATCTGACAGGGACTAATGTGTTCATCTGACAGGGACTAATGTATTCATCTGACAGGGACTAATGTGTTCAATTGACAGGGACTAATGTATTCATCTGACAGGGACTAATGTGTTGATCTGACAGGGACTAAATTATTCATCTGACAGGGACTAATGTGTTCATCTGACAGGGACTAATGTATTCATCTGACAGGGACTAATGTGTTCATCTGACAGGGACTAATGTGTTCATCTGACAGGGACTAATGTATTCATCTGACAGGGACTAATGTGTTCATCTGACAGGGACTAATGTGTTCATCTGACAGGGACTAATGTGTTCATCTGACAGGGACTAATGTATTCATCTGACAGGGACTAATGTATTCATCTGACAGGGACTAATGTGTTGATCTGACAGGGACTAATGTGTTCATCTGACAGGGATTAACGTGTTGATCTGACAGGGACTAATGTATTCATCTGACAGGGACTAATGTGTTGATCTGACAGGGACTAATGTGTTGATCTGACAGGGACTAATGTATTCATCTGACAGGGACTAATGTATTCATCTGACAGTGACTAATGTGTTCATCTGACAGGGACTAATGTATTCATCTGACAGGGACTAACGTGTTGATCTGACAGGGACTAATGTATTCATCTGACAGGGACTAATGTGTTCATCTGACAGGGACTAATGTGTTCATCTGACAGGGACTAACGTGTTGATCTGACAGGGACTAATGTATTCATCTGACAGGGACTAACGTGTTGATCTGACAGGGACTAATGTATTCATCTGACAGGGACTAATGTGTTCATCTGACAGGGACTAATGTGTTCATCTGACAGGGACTAATGTGTTCATCTGACAGGGACTAACGTGTTGATCTGACAGGGACTAATGTATTCATCTGACAGGGACTAATGTGTTCATCTGACAGGGACTAATGTATTCATCTGACAGGGACTAACGTGTTGATCTGACAGGGACTAATGTATTCATCTGACAGGGACTAATGTGTTCATCTGACAGGGACTAATGTGTTCATCTGACAGGGACTAACGTGTTGATCTGACAGGGACTAATGTATTCATCTGACAGGGACTAATGTGTTCATCTGACAGGGACTAATGTGTTCATCTGACAGGGACTAACGTGTTGATCTGACAGGGACTAATGTATTCATCTGACAGGGACTAACGTGTTGATCTGACAGGGACTAATGTATTCATCTGACAGGGACTAATGTGTTCATCTGACAGGGACTAATGTGTTCATCTGACAGGGACTAATGTATTCATCTGACAGGGACTAACGTGTTGATCTGACAGGGACTAATGTATTCATCTGACAGGGACTAATGTGTTCATCTGACAGGGACTAATGTATTCATCTGACAGGGACTAATGTGTTCATCTGACAGGGACTAATGTATTCATCAGAGAGGGACTAATGTGTTCATCTGACAGGGACTAATGTGTTCATCTGACAGGGACCAATGTATTCATCTGACAGGGACTAATGTGTTGATCTGACAGGGACTAATGTATTCATCTGACAGGGACTAATGTATTCATCTGACAGGGACTAATGTATTCATCTGACAGGGACTAATGTGTTCATCTGACAGGGACTAATGTTTTCATCTGACAGGGACTAATGTATTCATCTGACAGGGACTAATGTGTTGATCTGACAGGGACTAATGTGTTCATCTGACAGGGACTAATGTATTCATCTGACAGGGACTAACGTGTTGATCTGACAGGGACTAATGTGTTCATCTGACAGGGACTAATGTATTCATCTGACAGGGACTAATGTGTTCATCTGACAGGGACTAATGTGTTCATCTGACAGGGACTAATGTATTCATCTGACAGGGACTAATGTATTCATCTGACAGGCTCTCTAATGTATTCATCTGACAGGGACTAACGTGTTGATCTGACAGGGACTAATGTATTCATCTGACAGGGACTAATGTATTCATCTGACAGGGACTAATGTGTTCATCTGACAGGGACTAACGTGTTGATCTGACAGGGACTAATGTATTCATCTGACAGGGACTAACGTGTTGATCTGACAGGGACTAATGTATTCATCTGACAGGGACTAATGTGTTGATCTGACAGGGACTAATGTATTCATCTGACAGGGACTAATGTGTTGATCTGACAGGGACTAATGTATTCATCTGACAGGGACTAATGTTTTGATCTGACAGGGACTAATGTATTCATCTGACAGGGACTAATGTGTTCATCTGACAGGGACTAATGTGTTCATCTGACAGGGACTAATGTATTCATCTGACAGGGACTAATGTATTCATCTGACAGGGACTAATGTATTCATCTGACAGGGACTAATGTGTTCATCTGACAGGGACTAATGTATTCATCTGACAGGGACTAATGTATTCATCTGACAGGGGCTAATGTATTCATCTGACAGGGAATAATGTGTTGATCTGACAGGGACTAATGTATTCATCTGACAGGGACTAATGTGTTCATCTGGCAGGGACTAATGTGTTCATCTGACAGGGACTAATGTGTTCATCTGACAGGGACTAATGTGTTGATCTGACAGGGACTAATGTATTCATCTGACAGGGACTAATGTGTTCATCTGACAGGGACTAACGTGTTGATCTGACAGGGACTAATGTATTCATCTGACAGGGACTAATGTGTTGATCTGACAGGGACTAATGTGTTGATCTGACAGGGACTAAAGTATTCATCTGACAGGGACTAATGTATTCATCTGACAGGGACTAATGTATTCATCTGACAGGGACTAATGTATTCATCTGACAGGGACTAACGTGTTGATCTGACAGGGACTAATGTATTCATCTGACAGGGACTAATGTGTTCATCTGACAGGGACTAATGTATTCATCTGACAGGGACTAACGTGTTGATCTGACAGGGACTAATGTATTCATCTGACAGGGACTAATGTGTTCATCTGACAGGGACTAATGTATTCATCTGACAGGGACTAATGTGTTCATCTGACAGGGACTAACGTGTTGATCTGACAGGGACTAATGTATTCATCTGACAGGGACTAATGTGTTCATCTGACAGGGACTAATGTGTTCATCTGACAGGGACTAATGTATTCATCTGACAGGGACTAATGTGTTCATCTGACAGGGACTAATGTGTTCATCTGACAGGGACTAATGTATTCATCTGACAGGGACTAATGTATTCATCTGACAGGGACTAACGTGTTGATCTGACAGGGACTAATGTGTTCATCTGACAGGGACGAATGTATTCATCTGACAGGGACTAATGTGTTCATCTGACAGGGACTAATGTATTCATCTGACAGGCTCTCTAATGTATTCATCTGACAGGGACTAACGTGTTGATCTGACAGGGACTAATGTATTCATCTGACAGGGACTAATGTGTTCATCTGACAGGGACTAATGTGTTCATCTGACAGGGACTAACGTGTTGATCTGACAGGGACTAATGTATTCATCTGACAGGGACTAACGTGTTGATCTGACAGGGACTAATGTATTCATCTGACAGGGACTAACGTGTTGATCTGACAGGGACTAATGTATTCATCTGACAGGGACTAATGTGTTCATCTGACAGGGACTAATGTATTCATCTGACAGGGACTAATGTGTTCATCTGACAGGGACTAATGTATTCATCAGAGAGGGACTAATGTGTTCATCTGACAGGGACTAATGTGTTCATCTGACAGGGACCAATGTATTCATCTGACAGGGACTAATGTGTTGATCTGACAGGGACTAATGTATTCATCTGACAGGGACTAATGTATTCATCTGACAGGGACTAATGTATTCATCTGACAGGGACTAATGTGTTCATCTGACAGGGACTAATGTTTTCATCTGACAGGGACTAATGTATTCATCTGACAGGGACTAATGTGTTGATCTGACAGGGACTAATGTGTTCATCTGACAGGGACTAATGTATTCATCTGACAGGGACTAACGTGTTGATCTGACAGGGACTAATGTGTTCATCTGACAGGGACTAATGTATTCATCTGACAGGGACTAATGTGTTCATCTGACAGGGACTAATGTGTTCATCTGACAGGGACTAATGTATTCATCTGACAGGGACTAATGTATTCATCTGACAGGCTCTCTAATGTATTCATCTGACAGGGACTAACGTGTTGATCTGACAGGGACTAATGTATTCATCTGACAGGGACTAATGTATTCATCTGACAGGGACTAATGTGTTCATCTGACAGGGACTAACGTGTTGATCTGACAGGGACTAATGTATTCATCTGACAGGGACTAACGTGTTGATCTGACAGGGACTAATGTATTCATCTGACAGGGACTAATGTGTTGATCTGACAGGGACTAATGTATTCATCTGACAGGGACTAATGTGTTGATCTGACAGGGACTAATGTATTCATCTGACAGGGACTAATGTTTTGATCTGACAGGGACTAATGTATTCATCTGACAGGGACTAATGTGTTCATCTGACAGGGACTAATGTGTTCATCTGACAGGGACTAATGTATTCATCTGACAGGGACTAATGTATTCATCTGACAGGGACTAATGTATTCATCTGACAGGGACTAATGTGTTCATCTGACAGGGACTAATGTATTCATCTGACAGGGACTAATGTATTCATCTGACAGGGGCTAATGTATTCATCTGACAGGGAATAATGTGTTGATCTGACAGGGACTAATGTATTCATCTGACAGGGACTAATGTGTTCATCTGGCAGGGACTAATGTGTTCATCTGACAGGGACTAATGTGTTCATCTGACAGGGACTAATGTGTTGATCTGACAGGGACTAATGTATTCATCTGACAGGGACTAATGTGTTCATCTGACAGGGACTAACGTGTTGATCTGACAGGGACTAATGTATTCATCTGACAGGGACTAATGTGTTGATCTGACAGGGACTAATGTGTTGATCTGACAGGGACTAAAGTATTCATCTGACAGGGACTAATGTATTCATCTGACAGGGACTAATGTATTCATCTGACAGGGACTAATGTATTCATCTGACAGGGACTAACGTGTTGATCTGACAGGGACTAATGTATTCATCTGACAGGGACTAATGTGTTCATCTGACAGGGACTAATGTATTCATCTGACAGGGACTAACGTGTTGATCTGACAGGGACTAATGTATTCATCTGACAGGGACTAATGTGTTCATCTGACAGGGACTAATGTATTCATCTGACAGGGACTAATGTGTTCATCTGACAGGGACTAACGTGTTGATCTGACAGGGACTAATGTATTCATCTGACAGGGACTAATGTGTTCATCTGACAGGGACTAATGTGTTCATCTGACAGGGACTAATGTATTCATCTGACAGGGACTAATGTGTTCATCTGACAGGGACTAATGTGTTCATCTGACAGGGACTAATGTATTCATCTGACAGGGACTAATGTATTCATCTGACAGGGACTAACGTGTTGATCTGACAGGGACTAATGTGTTCATCTGACAGGGACGAATGTATTCATCTGACAGGGACTAATGTGTTCATCTGACAGGGACTAATGTATTCATCTGACAGGCTCTCTAATGTATTCATCTGACAGGGACTAACGTGTTGATCTGACAGGGACTAATGTATTCATCTGACAGGGACTAATGTGTTCATCTGACAGGGACTAATGTGTTCATCTGACAGGGACTAACGTGTTGATCTGACAGGGACTAATGTATTCATCTGACAGGGACTAACGTGTTGATCTGACAGGGACTAATGTATTCATCTGACAGGGACTAATGTGTTCATCTGACAGGGACTAATGTGTTCATCTGACAGGGACTAATGTATTCATCTGACAGGGACTAACGTGTTGATCTGACAGGGACTAATTTATTCATCTGACAGGGACTAATGTGTTCATCTGACAGGGACTAATGTATTCATCTGACAGGGACTAACGTGTTGATCTGACAGGGACTAATGTATTCATCTGACAGGGACTAATGTGTTCATCTGACAGGGACTAATGTGTTCATCTGACAGGGACTAACGTGTTCATCTGACAGGGACTAATGTATTCATCTGACAGGGACTAACGTGTTGATCTGACAGGGACTAATGTATTCATCTGACAGGGACTAATGTGTTCATCTGACAGGGACTAATGTGTTCATCTGACAGGGACTACTGTATTCATCTGACAGGGACTAACGTGTTGATCTGACAGGGACTAATGTATTCATCTGACAGGGACTAATGTGTTCATCTGACAGGGACTAATGTGTTCATCTGACAGGGACTAATGTATTCATCAGAGAGGGACTAATGTGTTCATCTGACAGGGACTAATGTGTTCATCTGACAGGGACTAATGTATTCATCTGACAGGGACTAATGTGTTGATCTGACAGGGACTAATGTATTCATCAGAGAGGGACTAATGTATTCATCAGAGAGGGACTAATGTGTTCATCTGACAGGGACTAATGTGTTCATCTGACAGGGACTAATGTATTCATCTGACAGGGACTAATGTGTTCATCTGACAGGGACTAATGTATTCATCAGAGAGGGACTAATGTGTTCATCTGACAGGGACTAATGTGTTCATCTGACAGGGACTAATGTATTCATCTGACAGGGACTAATGTGTTGATCTGACAGGGACTAATGTATTCATCTGACAGGGACTAATGTATTCATCTGACAGGGACTAATGTGTTCATCTGACAGGGACTAATGTGTTCATCTGACAGGGACTAATGTATCCATCTGACAGGGACTAATGTATTCATCTGACAGGGACTAATGTGTTCATCTGACAGGGACTAATGTTTTCATCTGACAGGGACTAATGTATTCATCTGACAGGGACTAATGTGTTGATCTGACAGGGACTAATGTATTCATCTGACAGGGACTAATGTATTCATCTGACAGGGACTAACGTGTTGATCTGACAGGGACTAATGTGTTCATCTGACAGGGACTAATGTATTCATCTGACAGGGACTAATGTGTTCATCTGACAGGGACTAATGTATTCATCTGACAGGGACTAATGTGTTCATCTGACAGGGACTAATGTGTTCATCTGACAGGGACTAATGTATTCATCTGACAGGGACTAACGTGTTGATCTGACAGGGACTAATGTATTCATCTGACAGGGACTAATGTGTTCATCTGACAGGGACTAATGTATTCATCTGACAGGGACTAATGTGTTCATCTGACAGGGACTAACGTGTTGATCTGACAGGGACTAATGTATTCATCTGACAGGGACTAATGTATTCATCTGACAGGGACTAACGTGTTGATCTGACAGGGACTAATGTATTCATCTGACAGGGACTAATGTATTCATCTGACAGGGACTAACGTGTTGATCTGACAGGGACTAATGTATTCATCTGACAGGGACTAATGTGTTCATCTGACAGGGACTAATGTGTTCATCTGACAGGGACTAATGTGTTCATCTGACAGGGACTAATGTATTCATCTGACAGGGACTAATGTATTCATCAGAGAGGGACTAATGTGTTCATCTGACAGGGACTAATGTGTTCATCTGACAGGGACTAATGTATTCATCTGACAGGGACTAATGTGTTGATCTGACAGGGACTAATGTATTCATCTGACAGGGACTAATGTATTCATCTGACAGGGACTAATGTGTTCATCTGACAGGGACTAATGTGTTCATCTGACAGGGACTAATGTATCCATCTGACAGGGACTAATGTATTCATCTGACAGGGACTAATGTGTTCATCTGACAGGGACTAATGTTTTCATCTGACAGGGACTAATGTATTCATCTGACAGGGACTAATGTGTTGATCTGACAGGGACTAATGTATTCATCTGACAGGGACTAATGTATTCATCTGACAGGGACTAACGTGTTGATCTGACAGGGACTAATGTGTTCATCTGACAGGGACTAATGTATTCATCTGACAGGGACTAACGTGTTGATCTGACAGGGACTAATGTGTTCATCTGACAGGGACTAATGTATTCATCTGACAGGGACTAATGTGTTCATCTGACAGGGACTAATGTGTTCATCTGACAGGGACTAATGTATTCATCTGACAGGGACTAATGTATTCATCTGACAGGCTCTCTAATGTATTCATCTGACAGGGACTAACGTGTTGATCTGACAGGGACTAATGTATTCATCTGACAGGGACTAATGTATTCATCTGACAGGGACTAATGTGTTCATCTGACAGGGACTAACGTGTTGATCTGACAGGGACTAATGTATTCATCTGACAGGGACTAACGTGTTGATCTGACAGGGACTAATGTATTCATCTGACAGGGACTAATGTGTTGATCTGACAGGGACTAATGTATTCATCTGACAGGGACTAATGTATTCATCTGACAGGGACTAATGTGTTCATCTGACAGGGACTAATGTATTCATCTGACAGGGACTAATGTATTCATCTGACAGGGACTAATGTGTTCATCTGACAGGGACTAACGTGTTGATCTGACAGGGACTAATGTATTCATCTGACAGGGACTAACGTGTTGATCTGACAGGGACTAATGTATTCATCTGACAGGGACTAATGTGTTGATCTGACAGGGACTAATGTATTCATCTGACAGGGACTAATGTATTCATCTGACAGGGACTAATGTGTTCATCTGACAGGGACTAATGTATTCATCTGACAGGGACTAATGTATTCATCTGACAGGGACTAATGTATTCATCTGACAGGGAATAATGTGTTGATCTGACAGGGACTAATGTATTCATCTGACAGGGACTAATGTGTTCATCTGACAGGGACTAATGTGTTCATCTGACAGGGACTAATGTGTTCATCTGACAGGGACTAATGTGTTGATCTGACAGGGACTAATGTATTCATCTGACAGGGACTAATGTGTTCATCTGACAGGGACTAACGTGTTGATCTGACAGGGACTAATGTATTCATCTGACAGGGACTAATGTGTTGATCTGACAGGGACTAAAGTATTCATCTGACAGGGACTAATGTATTCATCTGACAGGGACTAATGTATTCATCTGACAGGGACTAACGTGTTGATCTGACAGGGACTAATGTGTTCATCTGACAGGGACTAACGTGTTGATCTGACAGGGACTAATGTATTCATCTGACAGGGACTAATGTGTTGATCTGACAGGGACTAAAGTATTCATCTGACAGGGACTAATGTATTCATCTGACAGGGACTAATGTGTTCATCTGACAGGGACTAACGTGTTGATCTGACAGGGACTAATGTATTCATCTGACAGGGACTAATGTGTTGATCTGACAGGGACTAAAGTATTCATCTGACAGGGACTAATGTATTCATCTGACAGGGACTAATGTATTCATCTGACAGGGACTAATGTATTCATCTGACAGGGACTAACGTGTTGATCTGACAGGGACTAATGTGTTCATCTGACAGGGACTAATGTATTCATCTGACAGGGACTAACGTGTTGATCTGACAGGGACTAATGTATTCATCTGACAGGGACTAATGTGTTCATCTGACAGGGACTAATGTATTCATCTGACAGGGACTAATGTGTTCATCTGACAGGGACTAATGTGTTCATCTGACAGGGACTAATGTATTCATCTGACAGGGACTAACGTGTTGATCTGACAGGGACTAAAGTATTCATCTGACAGGGACTAATGTATTCATCTGACAGGGACTAATGTGTTCATCTGACAGGGACTAATGTATTCATCTGACAGGGACTAATGTATTCATCTGACAGGGACTAATGTATTCATCTGACAGGGACTAACGTGTTGATCTGACAGGGACTAAAGTATTCATCTGACAGGGACTAATGTATTCATCTGACAGGGACTAATGTATTCATCTGACAGGGACTAACGTGTTGATCTGACAGGGACTAAAGTATTCATCTGACAGGGACTAATGTATTCATCTGACAGGGACTAATGTATTCATCTGACAGGGACTAACGTGTTGATCTGACAGGGACTAAAGTATTCATCTGACAGGGACTAATGTATTCATCTGACAGGGACTAACGTGTTGATCTGACAGGGACTAAAGTATTCATCTGACAGGGACTAATGTATTCATCTGACAGGGACTAATGTATTCATCTGACAGGGACTAATGTATTCATCTGACAGGGACTAACGTGTTGATCTGACAGGGACTAATGTGTTCATCTGACAGGGACTAATGTATTCATCTGACAGGGACTAACGTGTTGATCTGACAGGGACTAATGTGTTCATCTGACAGGGACTAATGTGTTCATCTGACAGGGACTAATGTATTCATCTGACAGGGACTAACGTGTTGATCTGACAGGGACTAATGTATTCATCTGACAGGGACTAATGTGTTCATCTGACAGGGACTAATGTATTCATCTGACAGGGACTAATGTGTTCATCTGACAGGGACTAACGTGTTGATCTGACAGGGACTAATGTATTTATCTGACAGGGACTAATGTGTTCATCTGACAGGGACTAATGTGTTCATCTGACAGGGACTAATGTATTCATCTGACAGGGACTAATGTGTTCATCTGACAGGGACTAATGTATTCATCTGACAGGGACTAATGTATTCATCTGACAGGGACTAACGTGTTGATCTGACAGGGACTAATGTGTTCATCTGACAGGGACGAATGTATTCATCTGACAGGGACTAATGTGTTCATCTGACAGGGACTAATGTATTCATCTGACAGGCTCTCTAATGTATTCATCTGACAGGGACTAACGTGTTGATCTGACAGGGACTAATGTATTCATCTGACAGGGACTAATGTATTCATCTGACAGGGACTAATGTGTTCATCTGACAGGGACTAACGTGTTGATCTGACAGGGACTAATGTATTCATCTGACAGGGACTAACGTGTTGATCTGACAGGGACTAATGTATTCATCTGACAGGGACTAATGTGTTGATCTGACAGGGACTAATGTATTCATCTGACAGGGACTAATGTGTTGATCTGACAGGGACTAATGTATTCATCTGACAGGGACTAATGTATTCATCTGACAGGGACTAATGTATTCATCTGACAGGGACTAATGTGTTCATCTGACAGGGACTAATGTATTCATCTGACAGGGACTAATGTATTCATCTGACAGGGACTAATTTGTTCATCTGACAGTGACTAATGTGTTCATCTGACAGTGACTAATGTGTTCATCTGACAGTGACTAATGTGTTCATCTGACAGGGACTAATGTGTTCATCTGACAGGGACTAACGTGTTGATCTGACAGGGACTAATGTATTCATCTGACAGGGACTAATGTGTTCATCTGACAGGGACTAATGTATTCATCTGACAGGGACTAATGTGTTCATCTGACAGGGACTAATGTATTCATCTGACAGGGACTAATGTATTCATCTGACAGGGACTAATGTGTTGATCTGACAGGGACTAATGTGTTCATCTGACAGGGACTAACGTGTTGATCTGACAGGGACTAATGTATTCATCTGACAGGGACTAATGTGTTGATCTGACAGGGACTAATGTGTTGATCTGACAGGGACTAATGTATTCATCTGACAGGGACTAATGTATTCATCTGACAGGGACTAATGTGTTCATCTGACAGGGACTAATGTGTTCATCTGACAGGGACTAATGTATTCATCTGACAGGGACTAATGTATTCATCTGACAGGGACTAATGTATTCATCTGACAGGGACTAATGTGTTGATCTGACAGGGACTAATGTATTCATCTGACAGGGACTAATGTATTCATCTGACAGGGACTAATGTATTCATCTGACAGGGACTAATGTGTTCATCTGACAGGGACTAATGTATTCATCTGACAGGGACTAATGTGTTCATCTGACAGGGACTAATGTAATCATCTGACAGGGACTAATGTATTCATCTGACAGGGACTAATGTGTTCATCTGACAGGGACTAATGTATTCATCTGACAGGGACTAATGTGTTCAACTGACAGGGACTAATGTGTTCATCTGACAAGGACTAACGTGTTGATCTGACAGGGACTAATGTATTCATCTGACAGGGACGAATGTGTTCAACTGACAGGGACTAATGTGTTCATCTGACAAGGACTAACGTGTTGATCTGACAGGGACTAATGTATTCATCTGACAGGGACGAATGTGTTCATCTGACAGGGACTAATGTATTCATCTGACAAGGACTAACGTGTTGATCTGACAGGGACTAATGTATTCATCTGACAGGGACGAATGTGTTCATCTGACAGGGACTAATGTATTCATCTGACAGGGACTAATGTGTTCATCTGACAGGGACTAACGTGTTGATCTGACAGGGACTAATGTATTCATCTGACAGGGACTAATGTGTTCATCTGACAGGGACTAATGTATTCATCTGACAGGGACTAATGTATTCATCTGACAGGGACTAATGTATTCATCTGACAGGGACTAATGTGTTCTTCTGACAGGGACTAATGTATTCATCTGACAGGGACTAATGTGTTCATCTGACAGGGACTAACGTGTTGATCTGACAGGGACTAATGTATTCATCTGACAGGGACTAACGTGTTGATCTGACAGGGACTAATGTATTCATCTGACAGGGACTAATGTGTTCATCTGACAGGGACTAATGTGTTCATCTGACAGGGACTAATGTATTCATCTGACAGGGACTAACGTGTTGATCTGACAGGGACTAATGTATTCATCTGACAGGGACTAATGTGTTCATCTGACAGGGACTAATGTATTCATCTGACAGGGACTAATGTGTTCATCTGACAGGGACTAATGTGTTCATCTGACAGGGACTAATGTATTCATCTGACAGGGACTAATGTGTTCATCTGACAGGGACTAATGTGTTCATCTGACAGGGACTAATGTATTCATCTGACAGGGACTAATGTATTCATCTGACAGGGACTAACGTGTTGATCTGACAGGGACTAATGTGTTCATCTGACAGGGACTAATGTATTCATCTGACAGGGACTAACGTGTTGATCTGACAGGGACTAATGTGTTCATCTGACAGGGACTAATGTGTTCATCTGACAGGGACTAATGTGTTCATCTGACAGGGACTAATGTATTCATCTGACAGGGACTAATGTATTCATCTGACAGGCTCTCTAATGTATTCATCTGACAGGGACTAACGTGTTGATCTGACAGGGACTAATGTATTCATCTGACAGGGACTAATGTATTCATCTGACAGGGACTAATGTATTCATCTGACAGGCTCTCTAATGTATTCATCTGACAGGGACTAACGTGTTGATCTGACAGGGACTAATGTATTCATCTGACAGGGACTAATGTATTCATCTGACAGGGACTAATGTATTCATCTGACAGGGACTAATGTGTTCTTCTGACAGGGACTAATGTATTCATCTGACAGGGACTAATGTGTTCATCTGACAGGGACTAACGTGTTGATCTGACAGGGACTAATGTATTCATCTGACAGGGACTAACGTGTTGATCTGACAGGGACTAATGTATTCATCTGACAGGGACTAATGTGTTCATCTGACAGGGACTAATGTGTTCATCTGACAGGGACTAATGTATTCATCTGACAGGGACTAACGTGTTGATCTGACAGGGACTAATGTATTCATCTGACAGGGACTAATGTGTTCATCTGACAGGGACTAATGTATTCATCTGACAGGGACTAATGTGTTCATCTGACAGGGACTAATGTGTTCATCTGACAGGGACTAATGTATTCATCTGACAGGGACTAATGTGTTCATCTGACAGGGACTAATGTGTTCATCTGACAGGGACTAATGTATTCATCTGACAGGGACTAATGTATTCATCTGACAGGGACTAACGTGTTGATCTGACAGGGACTAATGTGTTCATCTGACAGGGACTAATGTATTCATCTGACAGGGACTAACGTGTTGATCTGACAGGGACTAATGTGTTCATCTGACAGGGACTAATGTGTTCATCTGACAGGGACTAATGTGTTCATCTGACAGGGACTAATGTATTCATCTGACAGGGACTAATGTATTCATCTGACAGGCTCTCTAATGTATTCATCTGACAGGGACTAACGTGTTGATCTGACAGGGACTAATGTATTCATCTGACAGGGACTAATGTATTCATCTGACAGGGACTAATGTGTTCATCTGACAGGGACTAACGTGTTGATCTGACAGGGACTAATGTATTCATCTGACAGGGACTAACGTGTTGATCTGACAGGGACTAATGTATTCATCTGACAGGGACTAATGTATTCATCTGACAGGGACTAATGTGTTGATCTGACAGGGACTAATGTGTTGATCTGACAGGGACTAATGTATTCATCTGACAGGGACTAATGTATTCATCTGACAGGGACTAATGTATTCATCTGACAGGGACTAATGTGTTGATCTGACAGGGACTAATGTGTTCATCTGACAGGGACTAATGTATTCATCTGACAGGGACTAATGTATTCATCTGACAGGGACTAATGTATTCATCTGACAGGGACTAATGTGTTGATCTGACAGGGACTAATGTATTCATCTGACAGGGACTAATGTATTCATCTGACAGGGACTAATGTGTTGATCTGACAGGGACTAATGTGTTCATCTGACAGGGACTAATGTATTCATCTGACAGGGACTAATGTATTCATCTGACAGGGACTAATGTATTCATCTGACAGGGACTAATGTATTCATCTGACAGGGACTAATGTGTTCATCTGACAGGGACTAATGTATTCATCTGACAGGGACTAATGTATTCATCTGACAGGGACTAATGTGTTCATCTGACAGGGACTAATGTATTCATCTGACAGGGACAAATGTGTTCATCTGACAGGGACTAATGTGTTCATCTGACAGGGACTAATGTATTCATCTGACAGGGACTAATGTGTTGATCTGACAGGGACTAATGTGTTGATCTGACAGGGACTAATGTATTCATCTGACAGGGACTAATGTGTTGATCTGACAGGGACTAATGTATTCATCTGACAGGGACTAATGTGTTGATCTGACAGGGACTAATGTATTCATCTGACAGGGACTAATGTGTTCATCTGACAGGGACTAATGTGTTGATCTGACAGGGACTAATGTATTCATCTGACAGGGACTAATGTGTTGATCTGACAGGGACTAATGTATTCATCTGACAGGGACTAATGTGTTCATCTGACAGGGACTAATGTATTCATCTGACAGGGACTAACGTGTTGATCTGACAGGGACTAATGTATTCATCTGACAGGGACTAATGTATTCATCTGACAGGGACTAATGTGTTGATCTGACAGGGACTAATGTATTCATCTGACAGGGACTAATGTGTTCATCTGACAGGGACTAATGTATTCATCTGACAGGGACTAATGTGTTCATCTGACAGGGACTAATGTGTTCATCTGACGGGGACTAATGTATTCATCTGACAGGGACAAATGTGTTCATCTGACAGGGACTAATGTATTCATCTGACAGGGACTAATGTGTTCATCTGACAGGGACAAATGTGTTCATCTGACAGGGACAAATGTATTCATCTGACAGGGACTAATGTGTTCATCTGACAGGGACTAATGTATTCATCTGACAGGGACTAATGTGTTGATCTGACAGGGACTAATGTATTCATCTGACAGGGACTAATGTGTTCATCTGACAGGGACTAATGTATTCATCTGACAGGGACTAATGTGTTCATCTGACAGGGACTAATGTATTCATCTGACAGGGACTAATGTATTCATCTGACAGGGACTAATGTGTTGATCTGACAGGGACTAATGTATTCATCTGACAGGGACTAATGTATTCATCTGACAGGGACTAATGTGTTGATCTGACAGGGACTAATGTATTCATCTGACAGGGACTAATGTGTTGATCTGACAGGGACTAATGTGTTCATCTGACAGGGACTAATGTGTTCATCTGACAGGGACTAATGTATTCATCTGACAGGGACTAATGTATTCATCTGACAGGGACTAATGTGTTCATCTGACAGGGACTAATGTGTTGATCTGACAGGGACTAATGTGTTCATCTGACAGGGACTAATGTGTTGATCTGACAGGGACTAATGTATTCATCTGACAGGGACTAATGTATTCATCTGACAGGGACTAATGTGTTGATCTGACAGGGACTAATGTATTCATCTGACAGGGACTAATGTATTCATCTGACAGGGACTAATGTGTTGATCTGACAGGGACTAATGTATTCATCTGACAGGGACTAATGTGTTGATCTGACAGGGACTAATGTATTCATCTGATAGGGACTAATGTATTCATCTGATAGGGACTAATGTATTCATCTGACAGGGACTAATGTGTTCATCTGATAGGGACTAATGTATTCATCTGATAGGGACTAATATATTCATCTGACAGGGACTAATGTGTTCATCTGATAGGGACTAATGTATTCATCTGATAGGGACTAATGTATTCATCTGACAGGGACTAATGTGTTCATCTGACAGGGACTAATGTATTCATCTGATAGGGACTAATGTATTCATCTGATAGGGACTAATGTGTTCATCTGACAGGGACTAATGTATTCATCTGATAGGGACTAATGTGTTCATCTGACAGGCTCTAATGTATTCATCTGACAGGGACTAATGTATTCATCTGACAGGGACTAATGTATTCATCTGACAGGGACTAATGTGTTCATCTGACAGGGACTAATGTATTCATCTGACAGGGACTAATGTATTCATCTGATAGGGACTAATGTATTCATCTGATAGGGACTAATGTATTCATCTGACAGGGACTAATTTGTTCATCTGATAGGGACTAATGTATTCATCTGATAGGGACTAATATGTTCATCTGACAGGGACTAATGTGTTCACCTGACAGGGACTAATGTATTCATCTGACAGGGACTAATGTATTCATCTGATAGGGACTAATGTATTCATCTGACAGGGACTAATGTGTTCATCTGACAGGGACAATTATGTTCATCTGACAGGGACTAATGTGTTCACCTGACAGGGACTAATGTGTTCATCTGACAGGGACTAATGTGTTCACCTGACAGGGACTAATGTATTCATCTGACAGGCAACTAATGTGTTCATCTGACAGGGACTAATTTTGTTCACCTGAAAGGGACTAATGTGTTCATCTGACAGGGACTAATGTGTTCACCCGACAGGGACTAATGTGTTCACCTGACAGGGACGAATGTGTTCACCTGACTGGCTCTAATGTATTCACCCGACAAGGACTAATGTGTTCATCTGACTGGCTCTAATGTATTCATCTGACACGCTCTAATGTGTTCATCTGACTGGCTCTAATGTATTCATCTGACACACTCTAATGTGTTAATCTGACAGGCTCTAATGTGTTCACCCGACAGGGACTAATGTGTTCATCTGACAGGGACTAATGTGTTCATCTGACTGGCTCTAATGTATTCATCTGACACACTCTAATGTGTTAATCTGACAGGCTCTAATGTGTTCACCCGACAAGGACTAATGTGTTCATCTGACTGGCTCTAATGTATTCATCTGACACGCTCTAATGTGTTCATCTGACTGGCTCTAATGTATTCATCTGACACGCTCTAATGTATTCACCTGACAGGGACGAATGTGTTCACCTGACTGGCTCTAATGTATTCACCCGACAGGGACTAATGTGTTCACCTGACTGGCTCTAATGTATTCATCTGACACGCTCTAATGTGTTCACCTGACAGGCTCTAATGTCTTCACCTGAAAGGGACTAATGTGTTCATCTGACAGGCTCTAATGTGTTCACCTGACAGGGACTAATGTGTTCACCTGACAGGCTCTAATGTGTTCACCCGACAGGGACTAATGTGTTCATCTGACAGGGACTAATGTGTTCATCTGACAGGGACTAATGTATTCATCTGACAGGGACTAATGTGTTCATCTGACAGGGACTAATGTGTTCATCTGACAGGGACTAATGTGTTCATCTGACAGGGACTAATGTATTCATCTGACAGGGACTAATGTATTCATCTGACAGGGACTAATGTATTCAACTGACAGGGACTAATGTGTTCATCTGACAGGGACTAATGTGTTCATCTGACAGGGACTAATGTATTCATCTGACAGGGACTAATGTATTCATCTGACAGGGACTAATGTATTCATCTGACAGGGACTAATATGTTCATCTGACAGGGACTAATGTATTCATCTGACAGGGACTAATGTATTCATCTGATAGGGACTAATGTGTTCATCTGACAGGGACTAATGTATTCATCTGATAGGGACTAATGTGTTCATCTGACAGGCTCTAATGTATTCATCTGACAGGGACTAATATGTTCATCTGACAGGGACTAATGTATTCATCTGATAGGGACTAATGTATTCATCTGACAGGGACTAATGTGTTCATCTGACAGGGACTAATATGTTCATCTGACAGGGACTAATGTGTTCACCTGACAGGGACTAATGTGTTCATCTGACAGGGACTAATGTGTTCACCTGACAGGGACTAATGTATTCATCTGACCGGCAACTAATGTGTTCATCTGACAGGGACGAATGTGTTCATCTGACAGGCTCTAATGTGTTCATCTGACAGGGACTAATGTGTTCACCTGACAGGGACGAATGTGTTCACCTGACAGGCTCTAATGTGTTCACCCGACAGGGACTAATGTGTTCATCTGACTGGCTCTAATGTATTCATCTGACACGCTCTCATGTGTTCATCTGACAGGGACTAATTTTGTTCACCTGAAAGGGACTAATGTGTTAATCTGACAGGCTCTAATGTGTTCACCCGACAAGGACTAATGTGTTCATCTGACTGGCTCTAATGTATTCATCTGACACGCTCTAATGTGTTCATCTGACTGGCTCTAATGTATTCATCTGACACGCTCTAATGTATTCACCTGACAGGGACGAATGTGTTCACCTGACTGGCTCTAATGTATTCACCCGACAGGGACTAATGTGTTCACCTGACTGGCTCTAATGTATTCATCTGACACGCTCTAATGTGTTCACCTGACAGGCTCTAATGTCTTCACCTGAAAGGGACTAATGTGTTCATCTGACAGGCTCTAATGTGTTCACCTGACAGGGACTAATGTGTTCACCTGACAGGCTCTAATGTGTTCACCCGACAGGGACTAATGTGTTCATCTGACAGGGACTAATGTGTTCATCTGACAGGGACTAATGTATTCATCTGACAGGGACTAATGTGTTCATCTGACAGGGACTAATGTGTTCATCTGACAGGGACTAATGTGTTCATCTGACAGGGACTAATGTATTCATCTGACAGGGACTAATGTATTCATCTGACAGGGACTAATGTATTCAACTGACAGGGACTAATGTGTTCATCTGACAGGGACTAATGTGTTCATCTGACAGGGACTAATGTATTCATCTGACAGGGACTAATGTATTCATCTGACAGGGACTAATGTATTCATCTGACAGGGACTAATATGTTCATCTGACAGGGACTAATGTATTCATCTGACAGGGACTAATGTATTCATCTGATAGGGACTAATGTGTTCATCTGACAGGGACTAATGTATTCATCTGATAGGGACTAATGTGTTCATCTGACAGGCTCTAATGTATTCATCTGACAGGGACTAATATGTTCATCTGACAGGGACTAATGTATTCATCTGATAGGGACTAATGTATTCATCTGACAGGGACTAATATGTTCATCTGACAGGGACTAATGTGTTCATCTGACAGGGACTAATGTATTCATCTGACAGGGACTAATATGTTCATCTGACAGGGACTAATGTATTCATCTGACAGGGACTAATGTATTCATCTGATAGGGACTAATGTGTTCATCTGACAGGGACTAATGTATTCATCTGATAGGGACTAATGTGTTCATCTGACCGGCAACTAATGTGTTCATCTGACAGGGACGAATGTGTTCATCTGACAGGCTCTAATGTGTTCATCTGACAGGGACTAATGTGTTCACCTGACAGGGACGAATGTGTTCACCTGACAGGCTCTAATGTGTTCACCCGACAGGGACTAATGTGTTCATCTGACTGGCTCTAATGTATTCATCTGACACGCTCTCATGTGTTCATCTGACAGGGACTAATTTTGTTCACCTGAAAGGGACTAATGTGTTCATCTGACAGGGACTAATGTGTTCACCCGACAGGGACTAATGTGTTCACCTGACTGGCTCTAATGTATTCACCCGACAGGGACGAATGTGTTCACCTGACTGGCTCTAATGTATTCACCCGACAGGGACTAATGTGTTCATCTGACTGGCTCTCATGTGTTCATCTGACAGGGACTAATTTTGTTCACCTGAAAGGGACTAATGTGTTCATCTGACAGGGACTAATGTGTTCACCTGACAGGGACTAATGTGTTCATCTGACTGGCTCTCATGTGTTCATCTGACAGGGACTAATTTTGTTCACCTGAAAGGGACTAATGTGTTCATCTGACAGGGACTAATGTGTTCACCTGACAGGGACTAATGTGTTAATCTGACAGGCTCTAATGTGTTCACCTGACAGGGACTAATGTGTTCACCTGACAGGCTCTAATGTGTTCACCCGACAGGGACTAATGTGTTCATCTGACAGGGACTAATGTGTTCATCTGACTGGCTCTAATGTATTCATCTGACACACTCTAATGTGTTAATCTGACAGGCTCTAATGTGTTCACCCGACAGGGACTAATGTGTTCATCTGACTGGCTCTAATGTATTCATCTGACACACTCTAATGTGTTCATCTGACGGGCTCTAATGTGTTCACCTGCCGGACTCTAATGTGTCCAGCAGACGGATGCGACTGTTTTTTTAGTTCTGTCATTGAATGTGGTTTTCGCTGGCAAGGCCTGCATTTATTGCCCATCCCTATTTGCCATTGAGTTGGTGGTGGTGAACTGCCTTCTTGAACCGCTGCATTCCATTTGAGGTAGGTACACCCACATTGCTGTTCGGAAGGGAGTTGCTGGATTTTGGCGCATCGACAGTGAAGGAACGGCGATATAGTTCCAAGTCAGGATGGTGTGTGTTTTGGAGGGGAACTTGCAGGCGGGGGTGTTCCCGTGCATCTGCTGCCCTTGTCCTTCTGGGTGGTAGATGCTGTGGGCTTTGAAATTGCTGTCTGTGGAGCCTTGATGAGTTGCTGCAGTGCATCTTGTAGATGGTACACACTGCTGCCACTGTGCGTCAGTGGTGGAGGGAGCGAATGTTTAACATGGTTGTTGGGGTGCCAATCAGTTGGGCTGCTGTGTCCTGGATGGTGTCGAGCTTCTTGAGTGTTGTTGGAGCTGCACCCATCCAGGCAAGTGGAGAGTATTGCATCATATTCCTGACTTGTGCCTTGTAGATGGTGGACAGGCTTTGGGGAGTCAGGAGCCAGAGAATCCTCAGCCTCTGACCTGCTCTTGTAGCCACAGCATTTATTTGGCTGCTGCAGTTGAGTTTCTGATCAATAGTAACTCCGAGGATGTTGATAGTGGGGGATTCAGTGATGGTAATATTATTGAACATCAAGGGGAGTTGGTTCGATTCTCTCTTGTTGGAGATGGTCATTTTTTTTTATTCATTCATGGGATGTGAATGTTACTTGCCACTTTTCAGCCCAAACCTGGATATTGTCCAGGTCTTGCTGCATTTCTATGTGGACAGCTTCAGTATCTGAGGAGTTCCAAATGGTGCTGAACATTGTGCAATCATCAGCAAACATCCCCACTTCAGACATTATGATGGATGGATGGTCATTGATGAAGCAACTGAAGGTGGTTGGATCTGACCGGCTATAATGTGTTCTCCTGATGGGCACTAATTTGTTCATCTGATGTTTGAATGTGTTCACCTGATGGGCACTGAAGTGTTCCTATGACGGGCACCAATGGTCTTACCTAACCTGTGTCAAATCCACACTCTGTAGCACAGGGAGCAGTTAGTGTGGAGCAGTGGGTACAGCAGATGATATTTTACCTCTATGTCCAGGGCTCATGACTGCTCTGTATCACCCTGGTCCCTGCATTGTTCATTGAGCTATTTTGGAGTCATTAAGAGTCATAGAGTTATACAGCACAGAAACAGGTCCTTCAGCCCACTGTATCTGTGCCGGCCATCAAGCCTATAATTTCTAATCCCATGTTCCAGCACTTGACCCGTAACCTTGTATGCAATGGCGTTTCTACCTGTGCTGCTGCCTTCAGTGATCTATGGACAAGTACACCAACGTCCTTCTGACTTTCTGCACTTCCTAGGGTCCTACCATCCATTGTATATTCCCTTGCCTTGTTCGTCCTCCAAAAATGCATCACCTCACACTTCTCACGATTAAATTCCATTTGCCACTGCTCTGCCCATCTTACCAGCCCATCTATATCATCCTGTAATCTAAGACTCTCCTCCTCACTATTTATGACACCACCAATTTTTGTGTCATCTGCGATCTTACTGATCATACCTCCTATATTCACGTCTAAATTGTTAATGTACACAACAAACAACAAGGGTCCCAGCACCGATCCCTATGGTACACCATTGGTCACAGGCTTCCACTCGCAAAAACAACCTTCGAACATCACCCTCTGCCTCCTGCCACTCACCCAATTTTGGATCAAATTTGCCAAATTGCCCTGGATCCCATGGGCTCTTACCTTCTTAACCAATCTCCCATGTGGGACCTTATCAAAAGCCTTACTGAAGTCCATGTAGACTACATCAACTGTGTTACCCTCATCTACAAACCTCGTCACATACTCGAAAAGTTCAATCAAATTTGTTGGACATGATCTCCCCCTGACAAAGCCATGCTGATTAATCCCTGCCTCTCCAAGTGGAGATTAATCCTGTCCCTCAGAATTTTTTCCAATAGTTTCCCTACCACTGATGTTAGACTCACTGGCCTGTAATTACCTGGTTTATCCCTGCTACCCTTCTTGAATAATGGTACTACATTTACTGTCCTCTAGTCCTCTGGCATCTCTCCTGTGGCCAGAGAGGATTTGAAAATTTGTCAGAACCCCTGCTATCTCCTCTCTTGCCTCACATAACAACCTGGGATACATCTCATCTGGGCCTGGGGATTTATCCACTTTTAAGCCTGCTAAAACCGCTAATACCTCCTCCCTTTCAATGCTAACAGGTTCAATCACCCTCCCTGATCTCTGCGCCTACATTGTCCTTCTCCATGGTGAACACAGATGAAAAGTAATCATTTAAAACTTCACCTATGTCCTCTGGCTCCACACACAGATTGACACTTTGGTCCCTAATGGGCCCTACTTTTTCCCTGGTTATCCTCTTGCCCTTAATATATTTATAAAATGCCTTGGGATTTTCCTTTATCTTGCCCACGTGTCTTTTCATGCCCCCTCCTCGCTCTCCTAATTACCTTTTTAAGTACCGCCCTACACTTTCTATACTCCTCTAGATAGGTGCTTGATGGCCGGAACAGACACAATGGGCTGGATAACTCTATGACTCTAGGGCCTCTGCTGTTTTCAGTGCTCTGAATCTGCCATAAGCCTCCTTTTTTACCTGATCCAATCCTCTATTTCCCTTGACATCCATGGTTCCCTGGACTTGTTGGTCCTACTTTTCACCTTAACGGGTAAATGTTGGCTCTGAACTCTCACTATTTCCTGTTTGAATGGCTGCTGCTGGTCTGATGTAGACTTTCCTACAAGTAGCTTCTCCCAGTCCACTTTAGCCTTCCCCCAATTCAGTTCCTTTATTTCTGACCCGTCTTTGTCCTTTTCCATAACTACCTTAAATCTTACAGAGTTATGGTCACCATCCCGGAAATTCTCCCCCACTGACACTTCTACCACTTGTCCAGCTTCATTCCCTAGGATTAGGTCCTTTACTGCCCCTTCTCTTGTAGGACTTTCTACGTACTGGCTCAAAAAGCTCTCCTGTATGCATTTTAAGAATTCTGCCTCCTTTAAGCCTTTTGCACTAAGACTATCCCAGTTAACACTGGGGAAGTTGAAATCCCCTACTATTATTACCCTATTACTTTTACACCTCTTTGAGATTTGCCTACATATCTGCTCTTCTATCTCTCCCTGACTGTTTGGAGGCCTGTAGTACACTCCTAGCCAAGTGATTGCCCCCCTTTTTGTTTTTTAAGTTTTACCCATCTGGCCTCATTTGAGGAACCTTCTGAGATATCATCCCTCCTTACTGCAGTAATTGACTCCTTGAACAATAGTGCAATACCACCTCCTCTTTTACACCCCCGCCCCCCCTCCACCCCGTTCACACCTGAAGATTCTATACCCTGGAATATATTTGGGGATCCATAAGTGAAATTTCACGTACTGTTATTTACTCTCGCCATTTCCTGTTACTGAAGGCTCAGTTTTAGATCTACTGGCATTGGGAGCTTTCCCTACCTTCTACAAATGTTCTTCGCTATTCATGTGTCATCTTTGGTAGTGAGCATCATCGAGCTATTTGATCATGGGGGGAAAAGGGGATGAGTATTTCAGCCAATTAAACCAGACCTACACATTGAATGTGTTATCTCCCAAATCTGTGCTCCCCTTTCCCATAAATTGCTGTTTGAACCCCTGCTATCAGCTTTCAGCCCCTGCCACAACTCCGAAACAGCTCTTAGAAAAGTTACACCTTTTAAAAAATATTCTGCTTTTTTATTTTTGCTACCAAAGTGGATAATTTCTCCCTTTCCCACATTTTACTCTATCTGCCACCCTTGTGTGCGATTAACATCCCTTTCCAGCTTCTCATCATGCTTCTCACAGTTTACTTTCCCCCACCCAGTGTTGTATCATCAGCAAACTGGATGAGGGGGCCTAGTGTAATATATCCACGTGATTGATATCGATTGTAATTAGCTAAGGCCTGAGTATTGATCCTTGCTACTAGGTATACCTGGCCATCCTGAAAATATCCCATTTATTCTCACACTTTGGTTCCTGTCCGTTAACTAATGCTCAATCCTTGCTAATCTATTACCCCCAATCCAATAAGCCGCAGTCTTGTGGAACAACCTGTTGGGCACCTTATGAAATGCCTTCTGAAAATCGAAATATGCTACATCTGGTTTCCTTTACCCTGTTAGCTATGCCTTCAAAGCTCTTAATAATGTGTCAAACACGAATCCCTTTCATAGAACCATGTTGACTGCCTAATCATATTGTGAAGTCATGGCCTTAGTTTCTTCCAGACTCACCTATTCCAACACTCTCCTGGCTGTATTCTCACCTTACACCATCTGTAACCCTGACCTTGAAACCACTTCTGCCCGTATCCTAACTTGCACCAAATCCTGTTCGCTCTTCACCTCTGTGCTTGCTGATCTACATTGGTTTCCATTCCGCAAGCGCCTTGATTCTTCAATTCTCATCCCCATTTTTAAATCTCTTCATGACTTTGTTTCCCACTATTGCTGTAACCTCCTTCAACTCTGAGATATCTACGCTCCTTCGACTCAGATATTTACGCTCCTTCGATTCTGAGATATCTGCGCTCCTTCGACTCAGATATCTACACTCCTTCGACTCTTTACTTCAGTAAGGCATTTGATAAGGTTCCCCATGGTAGGCTGATGGAGAAAGTGAAGTCGCATGGGGTCCAGGGTGTACTAGCTAGATGGATAAAGAAATGGCTGGGCAACAGGAGACAGAGTAGCAGTGGAAGGGAGTTTCTCAAAATGGAGACATGTGACCAGTGGTGTTCCACAGAGATCCGTGCTGGGACCACTGTTGTTTGTGATATACACTAGAATTAGAATTAGAACATTACAGCGCAGTACAGGCCCTTCGGCCCTCGATGTTGCGCCGACCTGTGAAACCATCTGACCTACACTATTCCATTTTCATCCATATGTCTATCCAATGACCACTTAAATGCCCTTAAAGTTGGCGAGTCTACTACTGTTGCAGGCAGGGCGTTCCACGCCCCTACTGCTCTCTGCGTAAAGAAACTACCTCTGACATCTGTCCTATATCTTTCACCCCTCAACTTAAAGCTATGTCCCCTCGTGTTTGCCATCATCATCCGAAGAAAAAGACTCTCACTATCCACCCTATCTAACCCTCTGATTATCTTGTATGTCTCTATTAAGTCACCTCTCCTCCTCCTTCTCTCTAACGAAAACAACCCCAAGTCCCTCAGCCTTTCCTCGTAAGACCTTCCTTCCATACCAGGCAACATCCTAGTAAATCTCCTCTGCATCCTTTCCAAAGCTTCCACATCCTTCCTATAATGCGGTGACCAGAACTGCACGCAATACTCAAGGTGCGGCCTCACCAGAGTTGTGTACAGCTGCATCATGACCTCGTGGCTCCGAAACTCGATCCCCCTACTAATAAAAGCTAACACACCATATGCCTTCTTAACAGCCCTATTAACCTGGGTAGCAACTTTCAGGGATTTATGTACCTGGACACCAAGATCTCTCTGCTCATCTACACTACCAAGAATCTTCCCATTAGCCCAGTACTCTGCATTGCTGTTACTCCTTCCAAAGTGAATCACCTCACACTTCTCAGCATTAAACTCCATTTGCCATCTCTCAGCCCAGCTCGGCAGCCTATCTATGTCCCTCTGGACCCTACAACACCCTTCGACACTATCCACAACTCCACCGACCTTCATGTCATCCGCAAATTTACTAACCCACCCTTCTACACCCTCATCCAGGTCATTTATAAAAATGACAAACAGCAGTGGCCCCAAAACAGAACCTTGCGGTACACCACTAGTAACTAAACTCCAGGATGAAGATTTGCCATCAACCACCACCCTCTGTCTTCTTTCAGCTAGCCAATTTCTGATCCAAAGCTCTAAATCACCTTCAACCCCATACTTCTGTATTTTCTGCAATAGCCTACCGTGGGGAACCTTATCAAACGCCTTACTGAAATCCATATACACCACATCCACGGCTTTACCCTCATCCACCTGTTTGGTCACCTTCTCGAAAAACTCAATAAGGTTTGTGAGGCACGACCTACCCTTCACAAAACCGTGCTGACTATCGCAAATGATCTTATTCTTTTCAAGATGATTATAAATCCTATCTCTTATAACCTTTTCCAACATTTTACCCACAACCGAAGTAAGGCTCACAGGTCTATAATTACCAGGGCTGTCTCTACTCCCCTTCTTGAACAAGGGGACAACATTTGCTATCCTCCAGTCTTCCGGCACTTCTCCTGTCGACAATGACGACATAAAGATCAACAACAACGGCTCTGCAATCTCCTCCCTGGCTTCCCAGAGAATCCTAGGATAAATCCCATCTGGCCCAGGGGACTTATTTTTTTTTAGAACATTACAGCGCAGTAATCAGACTTATCTATTTTCACACTTTCCAAAATTGCTAACACCTCCTCCTTGTGAATCTCAATCCCATCTAGCCTAGTAGGCTGTATCTCAGTAATCTCCTCGACAACATTTTCTTTCTCTACTGTAAATACTGACGAAAAATATTCATTTAACGCTTCCCCTATCTCCTCTGATTCCACACACAACTTCCCACTACTATCCTTGATTGGCCCTGTTCTAACTCTCGTCATTCTTTTATTCCTGATATACCTATAGAAAGCCTTAGGGTTTTCTTTGATCCTATCCGCCAATGACTTCTCGTGTCCTCTCCTTGCTCTTCTTAGCCCTCCCTTGAGATCCTTCCTGGCTAGCTTGTAACTCTCAAGCGCCCTAACTGAGCCTTCACGTCTCATCCTAACATAAGCCGCCTTCTTCCTCTTGACAAGCGCTCATACATAAATGATTTGGAGGAAAGTATAGGTGGTCTGATTAGCAAGTTTGCAGACGACACTAAGATTAGTGGAGTAGCAGATAGTGAAGGGGACTGCCAGAGAATACAGCAGAATATAGATAGATTGGAGAGTTGGGCAGAGAAATGGCAGATGGAATTCAATCAGGGCAAATGCGAGGTGATGCATTTTGGAAGATCCAATTCAAGAGTGAACTATACAGTAATGGAAAAGTCCTGGGGAAAATTGATGTACAGAGAGATTTGGGTGTTCAGGTCCATTGTTCCCTGAAGGTGGCAACGCAGGTAAATAGAGTGGTCAAGAAGGCATACGGCATGCTTTCCTTCATCGGACGGGGTATTGAGTACAAGAGTTGGCAGGTCATGTTACAGTTGTATAAGACTTTGGTTCGGCCACATTTGGAATACTGCGTGCAGTTCTGGTCGCTACATTACCAAAAGGATGTAGATGCTTTGGAGAGGGTGCAGAGGAGGTTCACCAGGATGTTGCCTGGTATGGAGGGCGCTAGCTATGAAGAGAGGTTGAGTAGATTAGGATTATTTTCATTAGAAAGACTGAGGTTGAGGGGGGACCTGATTGAGGTGTACAAATTCATGAGAGGTATAGACAGGGTGGATAGCAAGAAGCTTTTTCCCCAGAGTGGGGGATTCAATTACTAGGGTTCACGAGTTCAAAGTGAGAGGGGAAAAGTTTAGGGGGGATATGCGTGGAAAGTTCTTTATGCAGAGGGTGGTGGGTGCCTGGAATGCGTTGCCAGCGGAGGTGGAAGACGCGGGCACGATAGCGTCCTTTAAGATGTATCTAGACAGATACATGAATGGACAGGAAGCAAAGAGATACAGACCCTTAGAAAATAGGCAACATGTTTAGATAAAGGATCTGGATCGGCGCAGGCTTGGAGGTCCGAAGGGCCTGTTCCTGTGCTGTAATTTTCTTTGTTCTTTGTTCTTTGAGATATCTGCGCACCTTCGACTGAGATATTTACGCTCCTTCGACTCTTTCAGATATCTACGCTCCTTCGACTCTTTCAGATATCTGCGCTCCTTCGACTCTGAGATATCTACGCTCCTTCGACTCTTTTGAGATATCTACGCTCCTTCGACTCTTTTGAGATATCTACGCTCCTTCGACTCTTTTGAGATATCTACGCTCCTTCGACTCTTTTGAGATATCTACGCTCCTTCGACTCTTTTGAGATATCTACGCTCCTTCGACTCTTTTGAGATATCTACGCTCCTTCGACTCTTTTGAGATATCTACGCTCCTTCGACTCTTTTGAGATATCTACGCTCCTTCGACTCTTTTGAGATATCTACGCTCCTTCGACTCTTTTGAGATATCTACGCTCCTTCGACTCTTTTGAGATATCTACGCTCCTTCGACTCTTTTGAGATATCCACGGTCCTTCGACTCTTGAGATATCCACGGTCCTTCGACTCTTTTGAGCTATCTACGGCCCTTCGACTCTTTTGAGATATCTACGGCCCTTCGACACTTTCAGATATCAGCGCTCCTTCGACACTTTCAGATATCTGCGCTCCTTCGACTCTTTCAGATATCAGCGCTCCATCGACTCTTTCAGATATCTGCGCTCCTACGACTCTTTCAGATATCTGCGCTCCTTCGACTCTTTCAGATATCTGCGCTCCTTCGACTCTTTCAGATATCGACGCTTCTTCGACTCTTTTGAGCTATCTACGGCCCTTCGACTCTTTTGAGATATCTACGCTCCTTCGACTCTTTCAGATATCAGCGCTCCATCGACTCTTTCAGATATCTACGCTCCTTCGACTCTTTTGAGATATCTACGCTCTTTCGACTCTTTTGAGATATCTACGGTCCTTCGACTCTTTTGAGATATCTACGCTCTTTCGACTCTTTTGAGATATCTACGGTCCTTCGACTCTTTTGAGATATCTACGGTCCTTCGACTCTTTTGAGATATCTACGCTCCTTCGACTCTTTTGAGATATCTACGCTCCTTCGACTCTTTTGAGATATCTACGCTCCTTCGACTCTTTTGAGATATCTACGCTCCTTCGACTCTGAGATATCTACGGTCCTTCGACTCTTGAGATATCTACGGTCCTTCGACTCTTTTGTGATATCCACGGTCCTTCGACTCTTTTGAGCTATCTACGGCCCTTCGACTCTTTTGAGATATCTACGGCCCTTCGACTCTTTTGAGCTATCTACGCTCCTTCGACACTTTCAGATATCAGCGCTCCTTCGACACTTTCAGATATCTGCGCTCCTTCGACTCTTTCAGATATCTGCGCTCCTTCGACTCTTTCAGATATCTGCGCTCCTTCGACTCTTTCAGATATCTGCGCTCCTTCGACTCTTTCAGATATCGACGCTTCTTCGACTCTTTTGAGCTATCTACGGCCCTTCGACTCTTTTGAGATATCTACGCTCCTTCGACTCTTTCAGATATCAGCGCTCCATCGACTCTTTCAGATATCTACGCTCCTTCGACTCTTTTGAGATATCTACGCTCTTTCGACTCTTTTGAGATATCTACGGTCCTTCGACTCTTTTGAGATATCTACGGTCCTTCGACTCTTTTGAGATATCTACGCTCTTTCGACTCTTTTGAGATATCTACGGTCCTTCGACTCTTTTGAGATATCTACGGTCCTTCGACTCTTTTGAGATATCTACGGTCCTTCGACTCTTTTGAGATATCTACGGTCCTTCGACTCTTTTGAGATATCCACGGTCCTTCGACTCTGAGATATCTACTCTCCTTCGACTCTGAGATATCTACGCTCCTTCGACTCAGATATCTACGCTCCTTCGACTCAGATATCTACGCTCCTTCGACTCTTTTGAGATATCTACGCTCCTTCGACTCTTTTGAGATATCTACGCTCTTTCGACTCTTTTGAGATATCTACGGTCCTTCGACTCTTTTGAGATATCTACGCTCCATCGACTCTTTCAGATATCTACGCTCCTTCGACTCTTTTGAGATATCTACGCTCTTTCGACTCTTTTGAGATATCTACGGTCCTTCGACTCTTTTGAGATATCTACGCTCTTTCGACTCTTTTGAGATATCTACGGTCCTTCGACTCTTTTGAGATATCTACGGTCCTTCGACTCTTTTGAGATATCTACGGTCCTTCGACTCTTTTGAGATATCTACGGTCCTTCGACTCTTTTGAGATATCTACGGTCCTTCGACTCTTTTGAGATATCCACGGTCCTTCGACTCAGATATCTACTCTCCTTCGACTCTGAGATATCTACGCTCCTTCGACTCTGAGATATCTACGCTCCTTCGACTCTGAGATATCTACGCTCCTTCGACTCTGAGATATCTACGCTCCTTCGACTCAGATATCTACGCTCCTTCGACTCTTTTGAGATATCTACGCTCCTTCGACTCTTTTGAGATATCTACGCTCCTTCGACTCTTTCAGATATCTGCGCTCCTTCGACTCTTTCAGATATCTGCGCTCCATCGACTCTGAGATATCTACGTTCCTTCGACTCTGAGATATCTACGCTCCTTCGACTCTGAGATATCTACGCTCCTTCGACTCTTTTGAGATATCTACGCTCCTTCGACTCTTTTGAGATACCTACGGTCCTTCGACTCTTTTGAGATACCTAAGGCCCTTCGACTCTGAGATATCTACGCTCCTTCGACTCTGAGATATCTACGCTCCTTCGACTCTTTTGAGATATCTACGCTCCTTCGACTCTTTTGAGATACCTACGGTCCTTCGACTCTTTTGAGATACCTAAGGCCCTTCGACTCTGAGATATCTACGCTCCTTCGACTCTGAGATATCTACGCTCCTTCGACTCTGAGATATCTGCGCTCCTTCGACTCAGATATCTGCGCTCCTTCGACTCTGAGATATCTGCGCTCCTTCGACTCTTTCAGATATCAGCGCTCCTTCGACTCTTTCAGATATCAGCGCTCCTTCGACTCTTTCAGATATCTGCGCTCCTTCGACTCTTTCAGATATCTGCGCTCCTTCGACTCTTTCAGATATCTGCGCTCCTTCGACTCTTTCAGATATCTGCGCTCCATCGACTCTGAGATATCTACGTTCCTTCGACTCTTTTGAGATATCTACGCTCTTTCGACTCTTTTGAGATATCTACGGTCCTTCGACTCTTTTGAGATATCTCCGCTCCTTCGACTCTTTTGAGATATCTACGCTCCTTCGACTCTGAGATATCTACGCTCCTTCGACTCTTTCAGATATCTGCGCTCCATCGACTCTGAGATATCTACGCTCCTTCGACTCAGATGTCTACGCTCCTTCGACTCAGATGTCTACGCTCCTTCGACTCAGATGTCTACGCTCCTTCGACTCAGATGTCTACGCTCCTTCGACTCAGATGTCTACGCTCCTTCGACTCAGATGTCTACGCTCCTTCGACTCAGATGTCTACGCTCCTTCGACTCAGATATCTGCGCTCCTTCGACTCTTTCAGATATCTGCGCTCCATCGACTCTGAGATATCTACGTTCCTTCGACTCTTTTGAGATATCTACGCTCTTTCGACTCTTTTGAGATATCTACGGTCCTTCGACTCTTTTGAGATATCTCCGCTCCTTCGACTCTTTTGAGATACCTAAGGCCCTTCGACTCTGAGATATCTACGCTCCTTCGACTCTGAGATATCTACGCTCCTTCGACTCTGAGATATCTACGCTCCTTCGACTCTGAGATATCTACGCTCCTTCGACTCTTTTGAGATATCTACGCTCCTTCGACTCTTTTGAGATACCTACGGTCCTTCGACTCTTTTGAGATACCTAAGGCCCTTCGACTCTGAGATATCTGCGCTCCTTCGACTGAGATATCTACGCTCCTTCGACTGAGATATCTACGCTCCTTCGACTGAGATATCTACGCTCCTTCGACTGAGATATCTACGCTCCTTCGACTGAGATATCTACGCTCCTTCGACTGAGATATCTACGCTCCTTCGACTCTTTTGAGATATCTACGTTCCTTCGACTCTTTTGAGATATCTACGCTCCTTCGACTCGAGATGTCTACGCTCCTTCGACTCAGATGTCTACGCTCCTTCGACTCAGATGTCTACGCTCCTTCGACTCAGATGTCTACGCTCCTTCGACTCAGATGTCTACGCTCCTTCGACTCAGATGTCTACGCTCCTTCGACTCAGATGTCTACGCTCCTTCGACTCAGATGTCTACGCTCCTTCGACTCAGATGTCTACGCTCCTTCGACTCAGATGTCTACGCTCCTTCGACTCAGATGTCTACGCTCCTTCGACTCAGATGTCTACGCTCCTTCGACTCAGATGTCTACGCTCCTTCGACTCAGATGTCTACGCTCCTTCGACTCAGATGTCTACGCTCCTTCGACTCAGATGTCTACGCTCCTTCGACTCAGATGTCTACGCTCCTTCGACTCAGATGTCTACGCTCCTTCGACTCAGATGTCTACGCTCCTTCGACTCTTTCAGATATCTACGCTCCTTCGACTCTTTCAGATATCTACGCTCCTTCGACTCTTTCAGATATCTGCGCTCCTTCGACTCTTTCAGATATCTACGCTCCTTCGACTCTTTCAGATATTTACGCTCCTTCGACTCAGATATCTACGCTCCTTCGACTCAGATATTTACGCTCCTTCGACTCTTTGAGAGATCTACGCTCCTTCGACTCTCTTGAGATATCGACGCTCCTTCGACTCAGATATCTACGCTCCTTCGACTCTTTCAGATATCTACGCTCCTTCAACTCTGAGATATCTACGCCCCTTCGACTGTTTGAGATATCTGCGCTCCTTCGACTATTTGAGATATCTACACTCCTTCGACTGAGATATCTACGCCCCTTTGACTCTTTGTGATATCTACGCTCTTTCGACCCTTTCTATTATCTATGCTCCTTCGACTCTGAGTTATCTATGCCCCTCCAGTTGTGGTGTCTTGTGCATCTCTGATCTTAATCGTTCAACCTTTGGTGGCCATGCCTTCAGCTCCTCAGGCACTGAGCACTGGAATTCCCTCTCTAAACCCATTATAAATTGCCCCTAGTATAGGTAGGTGGTAAGGGAATATAGGGAAGGTGGGGATGTGGTAGGAATATGGGATTAATGTAAGATTAGTATAAATGGGTGGTTGAAGGTCAGCACAGACTCGGTGGTCCGAAGCCTGTTTGAGCTGTATCTCTGAATAAAACAAATAAAAAAAATAACCCCTCCAACTCTCTCCTCCTTTAAGTTGCTCCTCAAAACCAACTCTTTTGACCAGTCTTTTGGTCACCTGTTCTAATATCTCCTTTTGTGGCTTGGAGATTAATTTTGTGTGGTAATAATCCTGTAAAGCACCTTGTAACATATTGCCACATTAAAGGTACAGTATAATACAAGTTGCTTTTGAATAAACTCAGTTCTGTCAGTGAAGTACAGGTGCTATATGACTGTAAACTTTGGCTGTTCTTTACAATTGAAGTGTTTAAAGAGTCATAATAATGATGAATTAACTGAGTGATTTTATTTTATTTCTTAGTTCCTGCTCGAAAAAGTCTCTCGCGCCCTGGCATGATCATTAGTGTTGTCTTTGGGATAGTGTGTGCGTTTCCATTAACACTGGTCATTGGCATTGTTTTAGTGAGGTTAGTAAGTATTAATTTCACAGTGACCCACTTGTGACAATGAATCTGATGAAATAAGCAGAGGGTTACATGAATGATTCCGTGCTCCAAGTCAGGAGTTGTGATTGTAAGGGTTTACCACCCCAACACGGTCCACTATTTCACACACTCCTTATGACATTTGAAAATCAGCCTTAACTCTCCACAGACACAAACATACAAACACACACAGCAGTGCCCCAGTACTCTCCACAAACACAAACATGCACACACACACAGCAGTGCCCAACTACTCTCGACAGACACAAACATACACACACACACAGCAGTGCCCCAGTACTCTCCACAAACACAAACATACACACACACACAGCAGTGCCCCAGTATTCACCACAAACACAAACAGACACACACACACAGCAGTGCCCCAGTACTCTCCACAAACACAAACATACACACACACACAGCAGTGCCCCAGTATTCACCACAAACACAAACATATACACACACACAGCAGTGCCCCAGTACTCTCCACAGACACAAACATACACACACACACAGCAGTGCCCCAGTACTCTCCACAAACACAAAGATACACACACACACAGCAGTGCCCCAGTACTCTCCACAGACACAAACAGACACACACACACACAGCAGTGCCCCAGTACTCTCCACAGACACAAACATACACACACACACAGCAGTGCCCCAGTACTCTCCACAAACACAAACATACACACACACACAGCAGTGCCCCAGTATTCACCACAAACACAAACAGACACACACACACAGCAGTGCCCCAGTACTCTCCACAAACACAAACATACACACACACACAGCAGTGCCCCAGTATTCACCACAAACACAAACATATACACACACACAGCAGTGCCCCAGTACTCTCCACAGACACAAACATACACACACACACAGCAGTGCCCCAGTACTCTCCACAAACACAAAGATACACACACACACAGCAGTGCCCCAGTACTCTCCACAGACACAAACAGACACACACACACACAGCAGTGCCCCAGTACTCTCCACAAACACAAACATACACACACACACAGCAGTGCCCCAGTACTCTCCACAGACACAAACATACACACACACACAGCAGTGCCCCAGTACTCTCCACAAACACAAACATACACACACACACAGCAGTGCCCCAGTACTCTCCACAGACACAAACATACACACACACGCAGCAGTGCCCCAGTACTCTCCACAGACACAAACATACACACACACAGAGCAGTGCCCCAGTACTCTCCACAGACACAAACATACACACACACACAGCAGTGCCCCAGTACTCTCCACCAACACAAACATACATACACACACACACAGCAGTGCCCCAGTACTCTCCACAAACACAAACATACACACACACACAGCAGTGCCCCAGTACTCTCCACAAACGCAAACAGACACACACACACACAGCAGTGCCCCAGTACTCTCCACAAACACAAACATACACACACACAGCAGTGCCCCAGTATTCACCACAAACACAAACATACACACACACACAGCAGTGCCCCAGTACTCTCCACAAACAAACATACACACACACACACAGCAGTGCCCCAGTACTCTCCACAGACACAAACATAGACACACACACAGCAGTGCCCCAGTACTCTCCACAAACGCAAACAGACACACACACACACAGCAGTGCCCCAGTACTCTCCACCAACACAAACATACATACACACACACACAGCAGTGCCCCAGTACTCTCCACAAACACAAACATACACACACACACAGCAGTGCCCCAGTACTCTCCACAAACGCAAACAGACACACACACACACAGCAGTGCCCCAGTACTCTCCACAAACACAAACATACACACACACACAGCAGTGCCCCAGTATTCACCACAAACACAAACATACACACACACACAGCAGTGCCCCAGTACTCTCCACAAACGCAAACAGACACACACACACACAGCAGTGCCCCAGTACTCTCCACAAACACAAATACACACACACACAGCAGTGCCCCAGGACTCTCCACAAAAGCAAACAGACACCCACACACAGCAGTGCCCCAGTACTCTCCAAAAACACAAACATACACACACACAAACACACAGCAGTGCCCCAGTACTCTCCACAAACACAAACATACACACACACACAGCAGTGCCCCAGTACTCTCCACAAACACAAACATACACACACACACACACACAGCAGTGCCCCAGTATTCACCACAAACACAAACATACACACACACAGCAGTGCCCCAGTACTCTCCACAAACACAAACATACACACACACACACACACACAGCAGTGCCCCAGTACTCTCCACAAACACAAACATACACACACACACAGCAGTGCCCCAGTACTCTCCACAAACACAAACATACACACACACACACACAGCAGTGCCCCAGTATTCACGAAAAACACAAACATACACACACTCACAGCAGTGCCCCAGTACTCTCCACAAACACACATACACACACACACACAGCAGTGCCCCAGTACTCTCCACAAAAACAAACATACACACACACACAGCAGTGCCCCAGTATTCACCACAAACACAAACATACACACACACACAGCAGTGCACCAGTACTCTCCACAAACACAAGCATACACACACACACAGCAGTGCCCCAGTATTCTCCACAAACACAAACATACACACACACGCAGCAGTGCCCCAGTACTCTCCACAGACACAAACATACACACACACACAGCAGTGCCCCAGTATTCACCACAAACACAAACATACACACACACAGCAGTGCACCAGTACTCTCCACAAACACAAGCATACACACACACACACAGCAGTGCACCAGTACTCTCCACAAACACAAGCATACACACACACACACAGCAGTGCCCCAGTACTCTCCACAAAAACAAACATACACACACACACAGCAGTGCCCCAGTATTCACCACAAACACAAACATGCACACACACACACACACAGCAGTGCCCCAGTATTCACGACAAACACAAACATACACACACTCACAGCAGTGCCCCAGTACTCTCCACAAACACACATACACACACACAGCAGTGCCCCAGTACTCTCCACAAAAACAAACATACACACACACACAGCAGTGCCCCAGTATTCACCACAAACACAAACATACACACACACACAGCAGTGCACCAGTACTCTCCACAAACACAAACATACACACACACACACAGCAGTGCCCCAGTATTCACCACAAACACAAACATACACACACACACACAGCAGTGCCCCAGTATTCACCACAAACACAAACATACACACACACACAGCAGTGCCCCAGTACTCTCGACAAACACAAACATACACACACACACACAGCAGTGCCCCAGTATTCACCACAAACACAAACATACATACACACACACAGCAGTGCCCCAGTACTCTCCACAAACACAAACATAAACACACACACACAGCAGTGCCCCAGTACTCTCCACAAACACAAACATACACACACACACAGCAGTGCCCCAGTACTCTCCACAAACACAAACATACACACACACACACAGCAGTGCCCCAGTACTCTCCACAAACACAAACATACACACACACACAGCAGTGCCCCAGTATTCACCACAAACACAAACATACACACACACACAGCAGTGCCCCAGTACTCTCCACAAACACAAACATACGCACACACACAGCAGTGCCCCATTATTCACCACAAACACAAACATACACACACACACAGCAGTGCCCCAGTACTCTCCACAGACACAAAAATACACACAGACACAGCAGTGCCCCAGGACTCTCCACAAACACACATACACACACACACACAGCATTGCCCCAGTACTCTCCACAAACACAAACATACACACACACACAGCAGTGCCCCAGTATTCACCACAAACACAAACATACACACACACAGCAGTGCCCCAGTATTCACCACAAACACAAACATACACACACACACAGCATTGCCCCATTATTTACCACAAACACAAACATACACACACACACACAGCAGTGCCCCAGTATTCACCACAAACACAAACATGCACACACACACAGCAGTGCCCCAGTATTCTCCACAAACACAAACATACACACACACACAGCAGTGCCCCAGTACTCTCCACAAACACGAACATACACACACACACAGCAGTGCCCCAGTATTCACCACAAACACAAACATACACACACACACAGCAGTGCCCCAGTACTCTCCACAAACACAAACATACACACAGACACACAGCAGTGCCCCAGTACTCTCCACAAACACACACACAGCAGTGCCCCAGTATTCACCACAAACACAAATATACACGCACACACACACACACAGCAGTGCCCCAGTATTCACCACAAACACAAACATACACACACACACAGCAGTGCCCCAGTACTCTCCACAAATGCAAACAGACACACACACACACAGCAGTGCCCCAGTACTCTCCACAAACACAAACAGACAGACACACACACAGCAGTGCCCCAGTACTCTCCATAGACACAAACATACACACACACACACAGCAGTGCCCCGGTACTCTCCACAAACACAAACATACACACACACACACAGCAGTGCCCCAGTACTCTCCACAAACACAAACATACACACACACACAGCAGTGCCCCAGTATTCACCACAAACAGAAACATACACAAACACACAGCAGTGCCCCAGTACTCTCCACAAACAGAAACATACACACACACACACAGCAGTGCCCCAGTACTCTCCACAAACACAAACATACACACACAAACAGCAGTGCCCCAGTACTCTCCACAAACACAAACATAGACACACACACACAGCAGTGCCCCAGTACTCTCCACAAACGCAAACAGACAGACACACACACACAGCAGTGCCCCAGTACTCTCCACAGACACAAACATACACACACACACACAGCAGTGCCCCAGTACTCTCCACAAACACACATACACACACACACAGCAGTGCCCCAGTACTCTCCACAAACACAAACATACACACACACAGCAGTGCCCTAGTATTCACCACAAACACAAACATACACACACACACAGCAGTGCCCCAGTACTCTCCACAAACACAAACATACACACACACACAGCAGTGCCCCAGTATTCACCACAAACACAAACATACACACACACACAGCAGTGCCCCAGTACTCTCCACAAACTCAAACATACACACACACACACACAGCAGTGCCCCAGTACTCTCCACAAACACCCACACGCACACACACAGCAGTGCCCCAGTATTCACCACAAACACAAACATACACACACACACAGCAGTGCCCCAGTACTCTCCACAAACTCAAACATACACACACACACACACAGCAGTGCCCCAGTACCCTCCACAAACACCCACACACACACACACAGCAGTGCCCCAGTACTCACCAAAAACACAAACATACACACACACAGCAGTGCCCCAGTACTCTCCACAAACACACATACACACACACACAGCAGTGCCCCTGTACTCTCCACAAACACAAACATACACACACACACAGCAGTGCCCCAGTACTCTCCACAAACACAAACATACACACACACACAGCAGTGCCGCAGTATTCACCACAAACACAAACATACACACACACACAGCAGTGCCCCAGTACTCTCCACAAACACACATACACACACACACAGCAGTGCCCCAGTACTCTCTACAAACACATACACACACAGCAGTGCCCCAGTATTCACCACAAACACAAACATACACACACACACAGCAGTGCCCCAGTACTCTCCACAAACACACATATACACACACACAGCAGTGCCCCAGTACTCTCCACAAACACAAACATACACACACACACACAGCAGTGCCCCAGTACTCTACACAAACACAAACATACACACACACACAAACACAGCAGTGCCCCAGTACCCTCCACAAACACAAACATACACACACACACACAGCAGTGCCCCAGTATTCACCACAAACACAAACATACACACACACACAAACAGCAGTGCCCCAGTACTCTCCCCAAACACAAACATACACACACACACAGCAGTGCCCCAGTATTCACCACAAACACAAACATACACACACACACAGCAGTGCCCCAGTACTCTCCACAAACACAAACATACACACACACACACACAGCAGTGCCCCAGTACTCTCCACAAACACATATACACACACACACACAGCAGTGCCCCAGTACTCTCCACAAACGCAAACAGACACACACACACACAGCAGTGCCCCAGTACTCTCCACCAACACAAACATACATACACACACACACAGCAGTGCCCCAGTACTCTCCACAAACACAAACATACACACACACACAGCAGTGCCCCAGTACTCTCCACAAACGCAAACAGACACACACACACACAGCAGTGCCCCAGAACTCTCCACAAACACAAACATACACACACACACAGCAGTGCCCCAGTATTCACCACAAACACAAACATACACACACACACAGCAGTGCCCCAGTACTCTCCACAAACAAACACACACACACACACAGCAGTGCCCCAGTACTCTCCACAGACACAAACATAGACACACACACAGCAGTGCCCCAGTACTCTCCACAAACAAACATACACACACACACACAGCAGTGCCCCAGTACTCTCCACAGACACAAACATACACACACACACAGCAGTGCCCCAGTACTCTCCACAAACAAACATACACACACACACACAGCAGTGCCCCAGTACTCTCCACAGACACAAACATAGACACACACACAGCAGTGCCCCAGTACTCTCCACAAACGCAAACAGACACACACACACACAGCAGTGCCCCAGTACTCTCCACCAACACAAACATACATACACACACACACAGCAGTGCCCCAGTACTCTCCACAAACACAAACATACACACACACACAGCAGTGCCCCAGTACTCTCCACAAACGCAAACAGACACACACACACACAGCAGTGCCCCAGTACTCTCCACAAACACAAACATACACACACACACAGCAGTGCCCCAGTATTCACCACAAACACAAACATACACACACACACAGCAGTGCCCCAGTATTCACCACAAACACAAACATACACACACACACAGCAGTGCCCCAGTACTCTCCACAAACGCAAACAGACACACACACACACAGCAGTGCCCCAGTACTCTCCACAAACACAAATACACACACACACAGCAGTGCCCCAGGACTCTCCACAAAAGCAAACAGACACCCACACACTACAGTGCCCCAGTACTCTCCAAAAACACAAACATACACACTCACAAACACACAGCAGTGCCCCAGTACTCTCCACAAACACAAACATACACACACACACAGCAGTGCCCCAGTACTCTCCACAAACACAAACATACACACACACACACACACACAGCAGTGCCCCAGTATTCACCACAAACACAAACATACACACACACAGCAGTGCCCCAGTACTCTCCACAAACACAAACATACACACACACACACACACAGCAGTGCCCCAGTACTCTCCACAAACACAAACATACACACACACACACACAGCAGTGCCCCAGTATTCACGACAAACACAAACATACACACACTCACAGCAGTGCCCCAGTACTCTCCACAAACACACATACACACACACACAGCAGTGCCCCAGTACTCTCCACAAAAACAAACATACACACACACACAGCAGTGCCCCAGTATTCACCACAAACACAAACATACACACACACACAGCAGTGCACCAGTACTCTCCACAAACACAAGCATACACACACACACACAGCAGTGCCCCAGTATTCTCCACAAACACAAACATACACACACACGCAGCAGTGCCCCAGTACTCTCCACAGACACAAACATACACACACACACAGCAGTGCCCCAGTATTCACCACAAACACAAACATACACACACACAGCAGTGCACCAGTACTCTCCACAAACACAAGCAGACACACACACACAGCAGTGCACCAGTACTCTCCACAAACACAAGCATACACACACACACACAGCAGTGCCCCAGTACTCTCCACAAAAACAAACATACACACACACACAGCAGTGCCCCAGTATTCACCACAAACACAAACATACACACACACAGCAGTGCCCCAGTACGCTCCACAAACACAAACATGCACACACACACACACACAGCAGTGCCCCAGTATTCACGACAAACACAAACATACACACACTCACAGCAGTGCCCCAGTACTCTCCACAAACACACATACACACACACAGCAGTGCCCCAGTACTCTCCACAAAAACAAACATACACACACACACAGCAGTGCCCCAGTATTCACCACAAACACAAACATACACACACACACAGCAGTGCACCAGTACTCTCCACAAACACAAACATACACACACACACACAGCAGTGCCCCAGTATTCACCACAAACACAAACATACACACACACACACAGCAGTGCCCCAGTATTCACCACAAACACAAACATACACACACACACAGCAGTGCCCCAGTACTCTCGACAAACACAAACATACACACACACACACAGCAGTGCCCCAGTATTCACCACAAACACAAACATACATACACACACACAGCAGTGCCCCAGTACTCTCCACAAACACAAACATAAACACACACACACAGCAGTGCCCCAGTACTCTCCACAAACACAAACATACACACACACACAGCAGTGCCCCAGTACTCTCCACAAACACAAACATACACACACACACACAGCAGTGCCCCAGTACTCTCCACAAACACAAACATACACACACACACAGCAGTGCCCCAGTATTCACCACAAACACAAACATACACACACACACAGCAGTGCCCCAGTACTCTCCACAAACACAAACATACGCACACACACAGCAGTGCCCCATTATTCACCACAAACACAAACATACACACACACACAGCAGTGCCCCAGTACTCTCCACAGACACAAAAATACACACAGACACAGCAGTGCCCCAGGACTCTCCACAAACACACATACACACACACACACAGCAGTGCCCCAGTACTCTCCACAAACACAAACATACACACACACACAGCAGTGCCCCAGTATTCACCACAAACACAAACATACACACACACACAGCATTGCCCCATTATTTACCACAAACACAAACATACACACACACACACATCAGTGCCCCAGTATTCACCACAAACACAAACATGCACACACACACAGCAGTGCCCCAGTATTCAACACAAACACAAACATACACACACACACAGCAGTGCCCCAGTACTCTCCACAAACACAAACATACACACACACACAGCAGTGCCCCAGTATTCACCACAAACACAAACATACACACACACACAGCAGTGCCCCAGTACTCTCCACAAACACAAACATACACACAGACACACAGCAGTGCCCCAGTACTCTCCACAAACACACACACAGCAGTGCCCCAGTATTCACCACAAACACAAATATACACGCACACACACACACACAGCAGTGCCCCAGTATTCACCACAAACACAAACATACACACACACACAGCAGTGCCCCAGTACTCTCCACAAATGCAAACAGACACACACACACACAGCAGTGCCCCAGTACTCTCCACAAACACAAACAGACAGACACACACACAGCAGTGCCCCAGTACTCTCCACAGACACAAACATACACACACACACACAGCAGTGCCCCGGTACTCTCCACAAACACAAACATACACACACACACACAGCAGTGCCCCAGTACTCTCCACAAACACAAACATACACACACACACAGCAGTGCCCCAGTATTCACCACAAACAGAAACATACACAAACACACAGCAGTGCCCCAGTACTCTCCACAAACAGAAACATACACACACACACACAGCAGTGCCCCAGTACTCTCCACAAACACAAACATACACACACAAACAGCAGTGCCCCAGTACTCTCCACAAACACAAACATAGACACACACACACAGCAGTGCCCCAGTACTCTCCACAAACGCAAACAGACAGACACACACACACAGCAGTGCCCCAGTACTCTCCACAGACACAAACATACACACACACACACAGCAGTGCCCCAGTACTCTCCACAAACACACATACACACACACACAGCAGTGCCCCAGTACTCTCCACAAACACAAACATACACACACACAGCAGTGCCCTAGTATTCACCACAAACACAAACATACACACACACACAGCAGTGCCCCAGTACTCTCCACAAACACAAACATACACACACACACAGCAGTGCCCCAGTATTCACCACAAACACAAACATACACACACACACAGCAGTGCCCCAGTACTCACCAAAAACACCCACACACACACACACAGCAGTGCCCCAGTATTCACCACAAACACAAACATACACACACACACAGCAGTGCCCCAGTACTCACCAAAAACACAAACATACACACACACAGCAGTGCCCCAGTACTCTCCACAAACACAAACATACACACACACACAGCAGTGCCCCAGTATTCACCACAAACACAAACATATACACACACACAGCAGTGCCCCAGTACTCACCAAAAACACCCACACACACACACACAGCAGTGCCCCAGTATTCACCACAAACACAAACATACACACACACACAGCAGTGCCCCAGTACTCACCAAAAACACAAACATACACACACACAGCAGTGCCCCAGTACTCTCCACAAACACACATACACACACACACAGCAGTGCCCCTGTATTCACCACAAACACAAACATACGCACACACACAGCAGTGCCCCATTATTCACCACAAACACAAACATACGCACACACACACAGCAGTGCCCCAGTATTCACCACAAACACAAACATACACACACACACACAGCAGTGCCCCAGTACTCTCCACAAACACATATACACACACACACAGCAGTGCCCCAGTACTCTCCACAAACACACACAGCACTGCCCCGTACTCTCCACAAACACACAAACAGCACTGCCCCGTACTCTCCACAAACACACAAACAGCACTGCTCAGTACTCTCCACAAACACACAAACAGCACTGCCCTAGTACTCTGCAAAAACACACAAACAGCACTGCCCCAGTATTCTCCAGAAACACATAAACAGCACTGCCCCAGTATTCTCCAGAAAGACACAAACAGCACTGTCCCAGTACTCGCCACAAACAAACACACACAGCACTGCCCCAGTACTCTCCAAAAACACACACAGACAAAGCTCTGCTCCAGTACGTCTCACAAACAGAAATAGCACTGCCCCAGCAAACTCCACGAACACGCACACAGCAGTGCCCCAGTACCCTCCACAAATACAAACATACACACACACACACAGCAGTGCCCCAGTACTCTCCACAAACACAAACATACACACACACAGCAGTGCCCCAGTACTCTCCACAAACACAAACATACACACACACACAGCAGTGCCCCAGTACTCTCCACAAACACAAACATACACACACACACAGCAGTGCCCCAGTACTCTCCACAAACACAAACATACACACACACACACACAGCAGTGCCCCAGTACTCTCCACAAACACACACACACAGCAGTGCCCCAGTATTCACCACAAACACAAATATATACACACACACACACACACAGCAGTGCCCCAGTAATTGCCACAAACAGCACTGCCCCAGTATTCTCCAGAAACACACAAACAGCAGTGCCCCAGTACTCTCCACAAACAGACATACATACACACACACACACACAGCAGTGCCCCAGTAATCGCCACAAACAGCACTGCCCCAGTATTCTCCAGAAACACATAAACAGCACTGCCCCATGTATTCTCCAGAAACACACAAACAGCACTGCCCCAGTACTCTCCACAAACACACAAACAGCACTGCCCAGTACTCTCCACAAACACACAAACAGCACTGCCCCAGTACACTCCACAAGCACACAAACAGCACTGCCCCAGTACTCTGCATAAACACATAAGCAGCACTGCCCCAGTATTCTCCAGAAACACATAAACATCACTGCCCCAGTATTCTCCAGAAACACACAAACAGCACTGTCCCAGTACTCGCCACAAACACACACAGACAAAGCTCTGCTCCAGTACGTCTCACAAACAGAAATAGCACTGCCCCAGTACTCTCCACCAATACACTAACAGCACTGCCCCAGTGCTCTCCACAAATCCACTAACAGCACTACCCCAGTACTCTCCACAAACACACACACAGCACTGCCCCAGTACTCTCCACAAACACACACACAGCACTGCCCCGTACTCTCCACAAACACACAAACAGCACTCCCCCAGTATTCTCCATAAACACACTGAAAGCACTACCCCAGTACTCTCCACAAACACACAAACAGCACTGCCCCAGTACTCTCAACAAACACACAAACAGCACTGCCCCAGTACTCTCAACAAGCACACAAACAGCACTGCCCCAGTACTTTCCACAAACACACAAACAGCACTGCCCCAGTACTTTCCACAAACACACAAACAGCACTGCCCCAGTACTCTCCACAAGCACATAAACTGCACTCCCCCAGTACTCTCCATAAGCACACTAACAGCACTACCCCAGTACTGTCCACAAGCACAAAAACAGCACTGCCCCAGTACTCTGCATAAACACAAACATACACACACACACAGCAGTGCCCCAGTATTCACCACAAACACAAATATACACACACACACACACAGCAGTGCCCCAGTAATCGCCACAAACAGCACTGCCCCAGTATTCTCCAGAAACACACAAACAGCACTGCCCCAGTATTCTCCAGAAACACACAAACAGCACTGCCCCAGTATTCTCCAGAAACACACAAACAGCACTGCCCCAGTATTCTCCAAAAACACACAAACAGCAGTGCCCCAGTACTCTCCACAAACAGAAATACATACATACACACACACAGCAGTGCCCCAGTACTCGCCACAAACAGCACTGCCCCAGTATTCTCCAGAAACACAAACAGCACTGCCCCAGTATTCTCCAGAAACACACAAACAGCACTGCCCCATACTCTCCACAAACACACAAACAGCACTGCCCAGTACTCTCCACAAACACACAAACAGCACTGCCCCAGTACACTCCACAAGCACACAAACAGCAATGCCCCAGTACTCTGCATAAACACACAAACAGCACTGCCCCAGTATTCTCCAGAAACACACAAACAGCACTGTCCCAGTACTCACCACAAACAAACACACACAGCACTGCCCCAGTACTCTCCAAAAACACACAGACAAAGCACTGCTCCAGTACGTCTCACAAACAGAAATAGCACTGCCCCAGCACACTCCACGAACACACAAACAGCATTGCCCCAGTACTCTCCACAAACACACGAACAGCACTGCCCCAGTACTCTCCACAAACACACCAACAGCACTGCCCCAGGACTCTCCACATACACACACACAACACTGCCCCGTACTCTCCACAAACACTCAAACAGCACTGCCCCAGTACTGTCCACAAGCACAAAAACAGCACTGCCCCAGTACTTTCCACAAACACACAAACAGCACTGCCCCAGTACTTTCCACAAACACACAAACAGCACTGCCCCAGTACTCTGCAGAAACACACCAACAGCACTGCCCCAGTACTCTCCACAAACACACAAACAGCACTGCCCCAGTACTCTCCACAAGCACACCAATAGCACTGCCCCAGTACTCTCCACAAGCCCACAAACAGCACTGCCCCAGTACACTCCACAAGCACACCAACAGCACTGCCCAAGTACTCTACACAAACACACAAACAGCACTGCCCCAGTATTCTCCATTAACACGCAAACAGCCCTGCCCCAGTACTACCCACAAGCACAAAAACAGCACTGCCCCAGTACTCTCCGCAAGCACACCAACAGCACTGCCCCAGTACTCTCCACAAGCATACCAACAGCACTGCCCCAGTACTCTCCACAAGCACACAAACAACACTGCCCCAGTACTCTCCATTAACACTCAAACAGCACTGCCCCATTACTGCCCACAAGCACAAAAACAGCACTGCCCCAGTACTCTGCAGAAACACACAAACAGCACTGCACTGTACTCTCCGCAAGCACACCAACAGCACTGCCCCAGTACTCTCCACAAGCACACCAACAGCACTGCCCCTGTACTCTCCACAAGCACACAAACAGCACTGCTCCAGTACTCTCCATAAACACACAAACAGCACTGCACCGTACTCTCCACAAGCACACAAACAGCACTGCTCCAGAACTCACCACAAGCACACAAACAGCACTGCACCTTACTCTCCACAAGCACACAAACAGCACTGCACCGTACTCTCCACAAGCCCACCGACAGCACTGCCCCAGTACTCTCCACAAGCACACAAAAAGCACTGCCCCAGTACTCACCACAAGCACACAAACAGCACTGCACCGTACTCTCCGCAATCACACCAACAGCACTGCCCCAGTACTCTCCACAAGCACACAAAAAGCACTGTCGCAGTACTCTCCACAAACACTGAAACAGCACTGCACCGTACTCTCCACAAGCACACAAAAAGCACTGTCCCAGTAATCTCCACAAAGACACAAACAGCACTGCACCGTACTCTCCACAAGCACACAAAGAGCACTGCACCGTATTCTCCATAAACACTCAAACAGCACTGCCCCAGTACTGTCCACAAGCACAAAAACAGCACTGCCCCAGTACTCTGCATAAACACTCAAACAGCACTGCCCAAGTACTCTGCATAAACACACAAACAGCACTGCCCGAGTACTTTCCACAAACACACAAACAGCACTGCCCCAGTACTCTCCACAAGCACACAAACAGCACTGCCCCAGTACTCTGCATAAACACTCAAACTGCACTGCCCCAGTACTGTCCATAAGCACAAAAACAGCACTGCCCCAGTACTCTGCAGAAACACACAAACAGCACTGCCCCAGTACTCACCACAAACACAAAAACAGCACTGCCCCAGTACTCTCCACAAGCACACCAACAGCACTGCCCCAGTACTCTCCACAAGCACACCAACAGCACTGCCCCAGTACTCTCCATTAACATGCAAACAGCCCTGCCCCAGTAATGCCCACAAGCACACAAACAGCACTGCCCCATTACTCTCCGCAAGCACACCAACAGCACTGCCCCATTACTCTCCGCAAGCACACCAACAGCACTGCCCCAGTACTCTCCACAAGCACACCAACAGCACTGCCCCAGTAATCTCCACAAGCACACAAACAGCACTGCCCCAGTACTCTCCATTAACACTCAAACTGCACTGCTCCAGTACTGCCCACAAGCACAAAAACAGCACTGCCCCAGTACTCTGCAGAAACACACAAACAGCACTGCACTGTACTCTCCGCAAGCACACCAATAGCACTGCCCCAGTACTCTCGACAAGCACACAAACAGCACTGCCCCAGTACTCACCACAAACACACAAACAGCACTGCCCAAGTACTCTCCACAAGCACACAAACAGCACTGTCCACAAGCACACAAATAACACTGCCCCAGTACTCTCGACAAGCACACAAACAGCACTGCCCCAGTACTCTCCATAAACACTCAAACAGCACTGCCCCAGTATTGTCCACAAGCACACAATCAGCGCTGCCCCAGTACTCTCCAGAAACACACAAACAGCACTGCCCCAGTACTCTCCACAAACACACAAACAGCACTGCACCGTACTCTCCACAAGCACACAAACGGCACTGCACCGTACTCTCCACAAGCACACAAACAGCACTGCACCGTACTCTCCACAAACACACAAACAGCACTGCACTGTACTCACCACAAATACACAAACAGCACTGCACCGTACTCTCCACAAACACACAAACAGCACTGCCCCAGTACTCTCCATAAATACACAAAAAGCACTGCCCAAGTGCTCTCCACAAGCACACAAACAGCACTGCCCCGTACTCACCACAAATACACTAACAGCACTGCCCCAGTACTCTGCATAAAAACACAAACAGCACTGCACTGTACTCTCCGCAACCCCACCAACAGCACTGCCCCAGTACTCTCCACAAGCACACAAACAGCACTGCCCCAGTACTCTCCACAAACACACAAAAAGCACTGCCCCAGTACTCTCCACAAGCACACAAACAGCACTGCACCGTACACTCCACACGCACACAAAAAGCACTGTCCCAGTAATCTCCACAAAGACACAAACAGCACTGCACCGTACTCTCCACAAGCACACAAACAGCACTGCACCGTATTCTCCACAAACACACAAACAGCATTGCCCCAGTACTCTCCACAAGCACACAAACAGCACTGCCCCAGTACTCTCCACAAGCACACAAAAAGCACTGCCCCAGTACTCTCCACAAGCACACAAAAAGCACTGCACCGTACTCTCCGCAAGCACACCAACAGCACTGCCCCAGTACTCTCCACCAACACACAAAAAGCACTGCCCCAGTACTCTCCACAAGCACACAAACAGCACTGCACTGTACTCTCCACAAGCACACAAACAGCACTGCACCGTATTCTCCACAAACACACAAACAGCACTGCCCCAGTTCCTTCCACAAACACACAAAAAGCACTGCCCCAGTACTTTCCACAAACACAGAAACCATAATGCCCCAGTACTCTCCACAAACACACAAAAAGCACTGCCCCAGTACTCTCCACAAACACACAAAAAGCATTGCTCCAGTACTCTCCGCAAGCACACAAACAGCACTGCACCGTACTCTCCACAAACACACAAAAAGCACAGCCCCAGTATCTCCACAAGCACACAAACAGCACTGCTCCAGTACTGTCCACAAGCACGCAAACACCACTGCCCCAGTACTCTCCACAAGCATACAAACAGCACTGCTCCAGTGTCTCTCTACAAACACAGAAACATCACTGCCCCAGTACTCTCCACAAACACACAAACAGCACTGCACTGTGCTCTCCAAAAGCACACAAACAGCACTGCCCCAGTCCTCTCCACAAACACTCAAACAGCACTGCACCGTACTCTGCACAAGCACACAAACAGCACTGCACTGTGCTCTCCACAAGCACACAAACAGCACTGCACTGTGCTCTCGACAAGCACACAAACAGCACTGCCCCAGTCCTCTCCACCAACACAGAAACATCACTGCCCCAGTACTCTCCACATACACACAAACAGCACTGCCTCAGTCCTCTCCACAAACACACAAACAGCACTGCCCCAGTACTCTCCACAAACACACAAACAGCACTGCCCCAGTAGTTTCCACAAGCACACAAACAGCACTGCCCCAGTACACTCCACAAATACAGAAACGACACTGCCCCAGTACTCTTCACAAACAGACAAACAGCACTGCCCCAGTAATCTCCATAAATACACAAACGGCACTGCACTGCACTCTCCACAAGCACACAAACGGCACTGCCCCGTACTCTCCACAAACACACAAACAGCACTGCCCCGTACTCTCCACAAACACACTAACAGCACTGCCCCAGTACTCTCCACAAGCACACAAAAAGCACTGTCCCAGTACTCTCCACAAAACACAAACAGCACTGCCCCAGTACTCTCCACAAACACACAAAAAGCACTGCCCCAGTACTCTCCACAAACACACAAACAGCACTGCCCCAGTTCTCTCCACAAGAACACAAACATCATTGCTCCAGTACTCACTACAAGCACACAAACAGCACTGCACTGCTCTCTCCACAAGCACACAAACAGCACTGCACCGTACTCTCCACAAGCATACAAACAGCATTGCTCCAGTACTCACTACAAGCACACAAACAGCACTGCACTGTTCGCTCCACAAGCACACAAACAGCACTGCCCCAGTACTCTCCACCAACAAACAAAAAGCACTGCCCCAGTACTCTCCACCAACACACAAACAGCACTGCACCGTACTCTCCACAAGCACACAAACAGCACTGCACCGTATTCTCCACAAACACACAAACAGCACTGCCCCAGTTCTCTCCACAAGCACACAAACAGCACTGCCCCAGTTCCTTCCACAAACACACAAAAAGCACTGCCCCAGTACTTTCCACAAACACAGAAACCATAATGCCCCAGTACTCTCCACAAACACACAAAAAGCACTGCCCCAGTACTCTCCACAAACACACAAAAAGCATTGCTCCAGTACTCTCCGCAAGCACACAAACAGCACTGCACCGTACTCTCCACAAACACACAAAAAGCACAGCCCCAGTATCTCCACAAGCACACAAACAGCACTGCTCCAGTCCTCTCTACAAACACACAAACATCACAGCCCCAGTACTCTCCAGAAGCACACCAACAGCTCTGCCCCAGTACTCTCCACAAGCACACCAGCAGCACTGCCCCAGTACTCTCCACAAATACACAAACAGCACTGCCCCAGTACTCTCCATTAACACTCAAACAGCCCTGCCCCAGTACTGCCCACATGCACACAAACAGCACTGCCCCAGTACTCTCTGCAAGCACACCAACAGCACTGCCCCAGTACTCTCCACAAGCACACAAACAGCACTGCCCCAGTACTCTCCACAAGCACACGAACAGCACTGCCCCAGTACTCTCCACAAGCACACAAACAGCACTGCCCCAGTACTCTCCATTAACACTCAAACAGCCCTGCCCCAGTACTGCCCACATGCACACAAACAGCACTGCCCCAGTACTCTCTGCAAGCACACCAACAGCACTGCCCCAGTACTCTCCACAAGCACACAAACAGCACTGCCCCAGTACTCTCCACAAGCACACGAACAGCACTGCCCCAGTACTCTCCACAAGCACACAAACAGCACTGCCCCAGTACTCTCCATTAACACTCAAACAGCACTGCCCCAGGACTGCCCACAAGCACAAAAACATGCCTGCCCCAGTACTCTGCAGAAACACACAAACAGCACTGCACTGTACTCTTCGCAAGCACACAAACAGCACTGCACCGTACTCTCCACAAGCACACAAACAGCACTGCTCCAGTACTCACCACAAGCACACAAACAGCACTGTACCGTACTCTCCACAAGCACACAAACAGCACTGCACCGTACTCACCACAAACACACAAACAGCACTGCACCGTACTCTCCACAAACACACAAACAGCACTGCCCCAGTACTCTCCACAAACAGCACTGCCCCGTACTCACCACAAACACACAAACAGCACTGCCCCGTACTCTCCACAAACACACTAACAGCACTGCCCCAGTACTCTGCATAAACACACAAACAGCAGTGCAGTGTACTCTCCGCAAGCCCACCAACAGCACTGCCCCAGTACTCTCCACAAGCACACAAAAAGCACTGCCCCAGTACTCTCCACAAGCAAACAAAAAGCACTGCACCGTACTCTCCGCAAGCACACCAACAGCACTGCCCCAGTACTCTCCACAAGCACACAAAAAGCACTGTCACAGTACTCTCCACAAACACAGAAACAGCACTGCACCGTATTCTCCACAAGCACACAAACAGCACTGCCCCAGTACTCTCCACCAACACACAAAAAGCACTGCCCCAGTACTCTCCACAAGCACACAAACAGCACTGCACTGTACTCTCCACAAGCACACAAACAGCACTGCACCGTATTCTCCACAAACACACAAACAGCACTGCCCCAGTTCCTTCCACAAACACACAAAAAGCACTGCCCCAGTACTTTCCACAAACACAGAAACCATAATGCCCCAGTACTCTCCACAAACACACAAAAAGCACTGCCCCAGTACTCTCCACAAACACACAAAAAGCACTGCCCCAGTACTCTCCACAAACACACAAACAGCACTGCCCCAGTTCTCTCCACAAGAACACAAACATCATTGCTCCAGTACTCACTACAAGCACACAAACAGCACTGCACTGCTCTCTCCACAAGCACACAAACAGCACTGCACCGTACTCTCCACAAGCATACAAACAGCATTGCTCCAGTACTCACTACAAGCACACAAACAGCACTGCACTGTTCGCTCCACAAGCACACAAACAGCACTGCCCCAGTACTCTCCACCAACAAACAAAAAGCACTGCCCCAGTACTCTCCACCAACACACAAACAGCACTGCACCGTACTCTCCACAAGCACACAAACAGCACTGCACCGTATTCTCCACAAACACACAAACAGCACTGCCCCAGTTCTCTCCACAAGCACACAAACAGCACTGCCCCAGTTCCTTCCACAAACACACAAAAAGCACTGCCCCAGTACTTTCCACAAACACAGAAACCATAATGCCCCAGTACTCTCCACAAACACACAAAAAGCACTGCCCCAGTACTCTCCACAAACACACAAAAAGCATTGCTCCAGTACTCTCCGCAAGCACACAAACAGCACTGCACCGTACTCTCCACAAACACACAAAAAGCACAGCCCCAGTATCTCCACAAGCACACAAACAGCACTGCTCCAGTCCTCTCTACAAACACACAAACAGCACTGCTCCAGTCCTCTCTACAAACACAGAAACATCACAGCCCCAGTACTCTCCACAAACACACAAACAGCACTGCCCCAGTACTCTCCAGAAGCACACCAACAGCTCTGCCCCAGTACTCTCCACAAGCACACCAGCAGCACTGCCCCAGTACTCTCCACAAATACACAAACAGCACTGCCCCAGTACTCTCCATTAACACTCAAACAGCCCTGCCCCAGTACTGCCCACATGCACACAAACAGCACTGCCCCAGTACTCTCTGCAAGCACACCAACAGCACTGCCCCAGTACTCTCCACAAGCACACAAACAGCACTGCCCCAGTACTCTCCACAAGCACACGAACAGCACTGCCCCAGTACTCTCCACAAGCACACAAACAGCACTGCCCCAGTACTCTCCATTAACACTCAAACAGCACTGCCCCAGGACTGCCCACAAGCACAAAAACATGCCTGCCCCAGTACTCTGCAGAAACACACAAACAGCACTGCACTGTACTCTTCGCAAGCACACAAACAGCACTGCACCGTACTCTCCACAAGCACACAAACAGCACTGCTCCAGTACTCACCACAAGCACACAAACAGCACTGTACCGTACTCTCCACAAGCACACAAACAGCACTGCACCGTACTCACCACAAACACACAAACAGCACTGCACCGTACTCTCCACAAACACACAAACAGCACTGCCCCAGTACTCTCCATAAATACACAAAAAGCACTGCCCAAGTACTCTCCACAAGCACACAAACAGCACTGCCCCAGTACTCTCCACAAACAGCACTGCCCCGTACTCACCACAAACACACAAACAGCACTGCCCCGTACTCTCCACAAACACACTAACAGCACTGCCCCAGTACTCTGCATAAACACACAAAAAGCACTGCCCCAGTACTCTCCACAAGCAAACAAAAAGCACTGCACCGTACTCTCCGCAAGCACACCAACAGCACTGCCCCAGTACTCTCCACAAGCACACAAAAAGCACTGTCACAGTACTCTCCACAAACACAGAAACAGCACTGCACCGTATTCTCCACAAGCACACAAACAGCACTGCCCCAGTACTCTCCACCAACACACAAAAAGCACTGCCCCAGTACTCTCCACAAGCACACAAACAGCACTGCACTGTACTCTCCACAAGCACACAAACAGCACTGCACCGTATTCTCCACAAACACACAAACAGCACTGCCCCAGTTCCTTCCACAAACACACAAAAAGCACTGCCCCAGTTCCTTCCACAAACACACAAAAAGCACTGCCCCAGTACTTTCCACAAACACAGAAACCATAATGCCCCAGTACTCTCCACAAACACACAAAAAGCACTGCCCCAGTACTCTCCACAAACACACAAAAAGCATTGCTCCAGTACTCTCCGCAAGCACACAAACAGCACTGCACCGAACTCTCCACAAACACACAAAAAGCACTGCCCCAGTATCTCCACAAGCACACAAACAGCACTGCTCCAGTACTGTCCACAAGCACGCAAACACCACTGCCCCAGTACACTCCACAAGCACACAAACAGCACTGCTCCAGTGTCTCTCTACAAACACAGAAACATCACTGCCCCAGTACTCTCCACAAACACACAAACAGCACTGCACTGTGCTCTCCAAAAGCACACAAACAGCACTGCCCCAGTCCTCTCCACAAACACACAAACAGCACTGCCCCAGTCCTCTCCACAAACACACAAACAGCACTGCCCCAGTTCCTTCCACAAACACACAAACAGCACTGCACTGTGCTCTCCACAAGCACACAAACAGCACTGCACTGTGCTCTCCACAAGCACACAAACAGCACTGCCCCAGTCCTCTCCACCAACACAGAAACATCACTGCCCCAGTACTCTCCACATACACACAAACAGCACTGCCTCAGTCCTCTCCACAAACACACAAACAGCACTGCCCCAGTAGTTTCCACAAACACACAAACAGCACTGCCCCAGCACTCTCCACAAACTCACAAGCAGCACTGCCCCAGTACTCTCCACAAACACACAAACAGCACTGCCCCAGTACTCTCCACAAACACACAAACAGCACTGCCCCAGTACTTCCCACAAACACACAAAAAGCACCGCCCCAGTACTTTCCACAAACACGCAAAAAGCACTGCCCCAGTACTTTCCACAAATACAGAAACGACACTGCCCCAGTACTCTTCACAAACAGACAAACAGCACTGCCCCAGTAATCTCCATAAATACACAAACGGCACTGCACTGCACTCTCCACAAGCACACAAACGGCACTGCCCCGTACTCTCCACAAACACACAAACAGCACTGCCCCGTACTCTCCACAAACACACTAACAGCACTGCCCCAGTACTCTCCACAAGCACACAAAAAGCACTGTCCCAGTACTCTCCACAAACACACAATCAGCACTGCACCTTACTCTCCGCAAACACACCAACAGCACTGCCCCAGTACTCTTCACAAGCACACAAAAAGCACTGTCCCAGTACTCTCCACAAACACACAAACAGCACTGCCCCAGTACTCTCCACAAACACACAAAAAGCACTGCCCCAGTACTCTCCACAAACACACAAACAGCACTGCCCCAGTACTCTCCACAAACACACAAACAGCACTGCACCGTACTCTCCACAAGAACACAAACATCATTGCTCCAGTACTCACTACAAGCACACAAACAGCACTGCACTGCTCTCTCCACAAGCACACAAACAGCACTGCACCGTACTCTCCACAAGCATACAAACAGCATTGCTCCAGTACTCACTACAAGCACACAAACAGCACTGCACTGTTCGCTCCACAAGCACACAAACAGCACTGCCCCAGTACTCTCCAACACACAAAAAGCACTGCCCCAGTACTCTCCACCAACACACAAACAGCACTGCACCGTACTCTCCACAAGCACACAAACAGCACTGCACCGTATTCTCCACAAACACACAAACAGCACTGCCCCAGTTCTCTCCACAAGCACACAAACAGCACTGCCCCAGTTCCTTCCACAAACACACAAAAAGCACTGCCCCAGTTCTTTCCACAAACACAGAAACCATAATGCCCCAGTACTCTCCACAAACACACAAAAAGCACTGCCCCAGTACTCTCCACAAACACACAAAAAGCATTGCTCCAGTACTCTCCGCAAGCACACAAACAGCACTGCACCGTACTCTCCACAAACACACAAAAAGCACAGCCCCAGTATCTCCACAAGCACACAAACAGCACTGCTCCAGTCCTCTCTACAAACACACAAACAGCACTGCTCCAGTCCTCTCTACAAACACAGAAACATCACTGCCCCAGTACTCTCCACAAACACACAAACAGCACTGCACTGTGCTCTCCAAAAGCACACAAACAGCACTGCCCCAGTCCTCTCCACAAACACCCAAACAGCACTGCTCCAGTCCTCTCCACAAACACACAAAAAGCACAGCCCCAGTACTCTCCACAAACACACAAACAGCACTGCACTGTGCTCTCCACAAGCACACAAACAGCACTGCACTGTGCTCTCCACAAGCACACAAACAGCACTGCACTGTGCTCTCCACAAGCACACAAACAGCACTGCACTGTGCTCTCCACAAGCACACAAACAGCACTGCCCCAGTATTCTCCACAAACACACAAAAAGCATTGCTCCAGTACTCTCCGCAAGCACACAAACAGCACTGCCCCAGTACTCTCCACAAACACACAAAAAGCATTGCTCCAGTACTCTCCGCAAGCACACAAACAGCACTGCACCGTACTCTCCACAAACACACAAATAGCACTGCCCCAGTATCTCCACAAGCACACAAACAGCACTGCTCCAGTACTGTCCACAAGCACGCAAACACCACTGCCCCAGTACTCTCCACAAGCACACAAACAGCACTGCTCCAGTGTCTCTCTACAAACACAGAAACATCACTGCCCCAGTACTCTCCACAAACACACAAACAGCACTGCACTGTGCTCTCCAAAAGCACACAAACAGCACTGCCCCAGTCCTCTCCACAAACACACAAACAGCACTGCCCCAGTACTCTCCACAAACACACGAACAGCACTGCCCCAGTACTCTCCACAAACACACAAACAGCACTGCACTGTGCTCTCCACAAGCACACAAACAGCACTGCCCCAGTCCTCTCCACCAACACAGAAACATCACTGCCCCAGTACTCTCCACAAACACACAAACAGCACTGCCTCAGTCCTCTCCACAAACACACAAACAGCACTGCCCCAGGACTCTCCACAAACACACAAACAGCACTGCACTGTGCTCTCCACAAGCACACAAACGGCACTGCCCCAGTACTCTCCACAAACACTCAAACAGCACTGCACCATACTCTCCACAAGCACACAAACAGCACTGCTCCAGTACTGTCCACAAGCACACAAACAGCACTTCCCCAGTAGTTTCCACAAACAGACAAACAGCACTGCCCCAGTACTCTCCACAAACTCACAAACAGCACTGCCCCAGTACTTTCCACAAACACACAAAAAGCACCGCCCCAGTACTTTCCACAAACACGCAAAAAGCACTGCCCCAGTACTTTCCACAAATACAGAAACGACACTGCCCCAGTACTCTTCACAAACAGACAAACAGCACTGCCCCAGTACTCTCCATAAATACACAAACGGCACTGCACTGCACTCTCCACAAGCACACAAACGGCACTGCCCCGTACTCTCCACAAACACACTAACAGCACTGCCCCAGTACTCTCCACAAGCACACAAAAAGCACTGCCCCAGTACTCTCCACAAACACACAAACAGCACTGCACGGTACTCTCCACAAGCACACAAAAAGCACTGTCCCAGTACTCTCCACAAACACACAAACAGCACTGCCCCAGTACTCTCCACAAACACACAAAAAGCACTGCCCCAGTACTCTCCACAAACACACAAACAGCACTGCACCGTACTCTCCACAAGAACACAAACATCATTGCTCCAGTACTCACTACAAGCACACAAACAGTACTGCACCGTTCTCTCCACAAGCACACAAACAGCACTGCACCGTACTCTCCACAAGCATACAAACAGCATTGCTCCAGTACTCACTACAAGCACACAAACAGCACTGCACTGTTCGCTCCACAAGCACACAAACAGCACTGCCCCAGTACTCTCCACCAACACACAAAAAGCACTGCCCCAGTACTCTCCACAAGCACACAAACAGCACTGCACCGTACTCTCCACAAGCACACAAACAGCACTGCACCGTATTCTCCACAAACACACAAACAGCACTGCCCCAGTACTCTCCACAAGCACACAAACAGCACTGCCCCAGTTCCTTCCACAAACACACAAAAAGCACTGCCCCAGTACTTTCCACAAACACAGAAACCATAATGCCCCAGTACTCTCCACAAACACACAAAAAGCATTGCTCCAGTACTCTCCGCAAGCACACAAACAGCACTGCACCGTACTCTCCACAAACACACAAAAAGCACTGCCCCAGTATCTCCACAAGCACACAAACAGCACTGCACCAGTACTGTCCACAAGCACGCAAACACCACTGCCCCAGTACTCTCCACAAACACACTAACAGCACTGCCCCAGTACTCTCCACAAGCACACAAACAGCACTGCTCCCGTCCTCTCTACAAACACAGAAACATCACTGCCCCAGTACTCTCCACAAACACACAAACAGCACTGCCCCGTACTCTCCACAAACACACTAACAGCACTGCCCCAGTACTCTCCACAAGCACACAAAAAGCACTGTCCCAGTACTCTCCACAAACACACAAACAGCACTGCACCTTACTCTCCGCAAGCACACCAACAGCACTGCCCCAGTACTCTCCACAAGCACACAAAAAGCACTGTCCCAGTACTCTCCACCAAACACAAACAGCACTGCCCCAGTACTCTCCACAAACACACAAAAAGCACTGCCCCAGTACTCTCCACAAACACACAAACAGCACTGCCCCAGTACTCTCCACAAACACACAAACAGCACTGCACCGTACTCTCCACAAGAACACAAACATCATTGCTCCAGTACTCACTACAAGCACACAAACAGCACTGCACTGCTCTCTCCACAAGCACACAAACAGCACTGCACCGTACTCTCCACAAGCATACAAACAGCATTGCCCCAGTACTCTCCACCAACAAACAAAAAGCACTGCCCCAGTACTCTCCACCAACACACAAACAGCACTGCACCGTACTCTCCACAAGCACACAAACAGCACTGCACCGTATTCTCCACAAACACACAAACAGCACTGCCCCAGTTCTCTCCACAAGCACACAAACAGCACTGCCCCAGTTCCTTCCACAAACACACAAAAAGCACTGCCCCAGTACTTTCCACAAACACAGAAACCATAATGCCCCAGTCCTCTCCACAAACACACAAACAGCACTGCCCCAGTACTCTCCACAAACACCCAAACAGCACTGCTCCAGTCCTCTCCACAAACACACAAAAAGCACAGCCCCAGTACTCTCCAGAAACACACAAACAGCACTGCACTGTGCTCTCCACAAGCACACAAACAGCACTGCACTGTGCTCTCCACAAGCACACAAACAGCACTGCCCCAGTATTCTCCACAAACACACAAAAAGCATTGCTCCAGTACTCTCCGCAAGCACACAAACAGCACTGCCCCAGTACTCTCCACAAACACACAAAAAGCATTGCTCCAGTACTCTCCGCAAGCACACAAACAGCACTGCACCGTACTCTCCACAAACACACAAATAGCACTGCCCCAGTATCTCCACAAGCACACAAACAGCACTGCTCCAGTACTGTCCACAAGCACGCAAACACCACTGCCCCAGTACTCTCCACAAGCACACAAACAGCACTGCTCCAGTGTCTCTCTACAAACACAGAAACATCACTGCCCCAGTACTCTCCACAAACACACAAACAGCACTGCACTGTGCTCTCCAAAAGCACACAAACAGCACTGCCCCAGTCCTCTCCACAAACACACAAACAGCACTGCCACAGTACTCTCCACAAACACACAAACAGCACTGCTCCAGTCCTCTCCACAAACACACAAACAGCACTGCCCCATTTACTCTCCACAAACACACAAACAGCACTGCACTGTGCTCTCCACAAGCACACAAACAGCACTGCCCCAGTCCTCTCCACCAACACAGAAACATCACTGCCCCAGTACTCTCCACAAACACACAAACAGCACTGCCTCAGTCCTCTCCACAAACACACAAACAGCACTGCCCCAGGACTCTCCACAAACACACAAACAGCACTGCACTGTGCTCTCCACAAGCACACAAACGGCACTGCCCCAGTACTCTCCACAAACACTCAAACAGCACTGCACCATACTCTCCACAAGCACACAAACAGCACTGCTCCAGTACTGTCCACAAGCACACAAACAGCACTTCCCCAGTAGTTTCCACAAACAGACAAACAGCACTGCCCCAGTACTCTCCACAAACTCACAAACAGCACTGCCCCAGTACTTTCCACAAACACACAAAAAGCACCGCCCCAGTACTTTCCACAAACACGCAAAAAGCACTGCCCCAGTACTTTCCACAAAAACAGAAACGACACTGCCCCAGTACTCTTCACAAACAGACAAACAGCACTGCCCCAGTACTCTCCATAAATACACAAACGGCACCGCACTGCACTCTCCACAAGCACACAAACGGCACTGCCCCGTACTCTCCACAAACACACTAACAGCACTGCCCCAGTACTCTCCACAAACACACTAACAGCACTGCCCCATCCTCTCCACCAACACAGAAACATCACTGCCCCAGTACTCTCCACAAACACACAAACAGCACTGCCTCAGTCCTCTCCACAAACACACAAACAGCACTGCACTGTGCTCTCCACAAGCACACAAACGGCACTGCCCCAGTACTCCCCACAAACACTCAAACAGCACTGCACCATACTCTCCACAAGCACACAACCAGCACTGCTCCAGTACTGTCCACAAGCACACAACCAGCACTTCCCCAGTAGTTTCCACAAACAGACAAACAGCACTGCCCCAGTACTCTCCACAAACTCACAAACAGCACTGCCCCAGTACTTTCCACAAACACACAAAAAGCACCGCCCCAGTACTTTCCACAAACACGCAAAAAGCACTGCCCCAGTACTTTCCACAAATACAGAAACGACACTGCCCCAGTACTCTTCACAGACAAACAGCACTGCCCCAGTACTCTCCATAAATACACAAACGGCACCGCACTGCACTCTCCACAAGCACACAAACGGCACTGCCCCGTACTCTCCACAAACACACTAACAGCACTGCCCCAGTACTCTCCACAAGCACACAAAAAGCACTGCCCCAGTACTCTCCACAAACACACAAACAGCACTGCACGGTACTCTCCGCAAGCACACCAACAGCACTGCCCCAGTACTCTCCACAAGCACACAAAAAGCACTGTCCCAGTACTCTCCACAAACACACAAACAGCACTGCCCCAGTACTCTCCACAAACACACAAAAAGCACTGCCCCAGTACTCTCCACAAACACACAAACAGCACTGCCCCAGTACTCTCCACAAACACACAAACAGCACTGCACCGTACTCTCCACAAGAACACAAACATCATTGCTCCAGTACTCACTACAAGCACACAAACAGTACTGCACCATTCTCTCCACAAGCACACAAACAGCACTGCACCGTACTCTCCACAAGCATACAAACAGCATTGCTCCAGTACTCACTACAAGCACACAAACAGCACTGCACTGTTCGCTCCACAAGCACACAAACAGCACTGCCCCAGTACTCTCCACCAACACACAAAAAGCACTGCCCCAGTACTCTCCACAAGCACACAAACAGCACTGCACCGTACTCTCCACAAGCACACAAACAGCACTGCACCGTATTCTCCACAAACACACAAACAGCACTGCCCCAGTACTCTCCACAAGCACACAAACAGCACTGCCCCAGTTCCTTCCACAAACACACAAAAAGCACTGCCCCAGTACTTTCCACAAACACAGAAACCATAATGCCCCAGTACTCTCCACAAACACACAAAAAGTGCTGCCCCAGTACTCTCCACAAACACACAAAAAGCATTGCTCCAGTACTCTCCGCAAGCACACAAACAGCACTGCACCGTACTCTCCACAAACACACAAAAAGCACTGCCCCAGTATCTCCACAAGCACACAAACAGCACTGCTCCAGTACTGTCCACAAGCACGCAAACACCACTGCCCCAGTACTCTCCACAAGCACAACAACAGCACTGCTCCAGTGTCTCTCCACAAGGACACAAACAGCACTGCTCCAGTCCTCTCTACAAACACAGAAACATCACTGCCCCAGTACTCTCCACAAACACACAAACAGCACTGCTCCAGTCCTCTCCACAAACACACAATAAGCACTGCCACAGTACTCTCCACAAACACACAAACAGCACTACCCCAGTACTTTCCACAAACACACAAACAGCACTGCACTGTGCTCTCCACAAGCACACAAACAGCACTGCACTGTGCTCTCCACAAGCACACAAACAGCACTGCCCCAGCCTCTCCACCAACACAGAAACATCACTGCCCCAGTACTCTCCACAAACACACAAACAGCACTGCCTCAGTCCTCTCCACAAACACACAAACAGCACTGCCCCAGTACTCTCCACAAACACACAAACAGCACTGCCCCCGTTCTCTCCACAAGCACACAAACAGCACTGCCCCAGTACTCTCCACAAACGCCCAAACAGCACTGCCCCAGTTCTCTCCACAAACACACAAACAGCACTGCTCCAGTCCTCTCCACATACACACAAACAGCACTGCCCCAGTACTCTCCACAAGCACACAAACAGCACTGCCCCAGTTCCTTCCACAAACACACAAAAAGCACTGCCCCAGTACGTTCCACAAACACAGAAACCATAATGCCCCAGTACTCTCCACAAACACACAAAAAGCACTGCCCCAGTCCCCTCCACAAACACACAAAAAGCATTGCTCCAGTACTCTCCACAAGCACACAAACAGCACTGCACCGTACTCTCCACAAACACACAAAAAGCACTGCCCCAGTATCTCCACAAGCACACAAACAGCACTGCTCCAGTCCTCTCTACAAACACACAAACAGCACTGCTCCAGTCCTCTCTACAAACACAGAAACATCACTGCCCCAGTACTCTCCACAAACACACAAACAGCACTGCACTGTGCTCTCCAAAAGCACACAAACAGCACTGCCCCAGTCCTCTCCACAAACAAACAAACAGCACTGCTCCAGTCCTCTCCACAAACACACAAACAGCACAGCCCCAGTACTCTCCACAAACACACAAACAGCACTGCACTGTGCTCTCCACAAGCACACAAACAGCACTGCACTGTGCTCTCCACAAGCACACAAACAGCACTGCCCCAGTATTCTCCACAAACACACAAATAGCATTCCTCCAGTACTCTCCGCAAGCACACAAACAGCACTGCCCCAGTACTCTCCGCAAGCACACAAAAAGCATTGCTCCAGTACTCTCCGCAAACAAACAAACAGCACTGCTCCAGTCCTCTCCACAAACACACAAAAAGCACTGCCCCAGTATCTCCACAAGCACACAAACAGCACTGCTCCAGTACTGTCCACAAGCACGCAAACACCACTGCCCCAGTACTCTCCACAAGCACACAAACAGCACTGCTCCAGTGTCTCTCTACAAACACAGAAACATCACTGCCCCAGTACTCTCCACAAACACACAAACAGCACTGCACTGTGCTCTCCAAAAGCACACAAACAGCACTGCCCCATTCCTCTCCACAAACACACAAACAGCACTGCCCCAGTACTCTCCACAAACACACAAACAGCACTGCTCCAGTCCTCTCCACAAACACACAAACAGCACTGCCCCAGTACTCTCCACAAACACACAAACAGCACTGCACTGTGCTCTCCTCAAGCACACAAACAGCACTGCCCCAGTCCTCTCCACCAACACAGAAACATCACTGCCCCAGTACTCTCCACAAACACACAAACAGCACTGCACTGTGCTCTCCACAAGCACACAAACGGCACTGCCCCAGTACTCTCCACAAACACTCAAACAGCACTGCACCCAACTCTCCACAAGCACACAAACAGCACTGCTCCAGTACTGTCCACAAGCACACAAACAGCACTTCCCCAGTCGTTTCCACATACAGACAAACAGCACTGCCCCAGTACTTTCCACAAACACACAAACAGCACTGCCCCAGTACTCTCCACAAACTCACAAACAGCACTGCCCCAGTACTCTCCACAAACTCACAAACAGCACTGCCCCAGTACTTTCCACAAACACACAAAAAGCACCGCCCCAGTACTTTCCACAAACACGCAAAAAGCACTGCCCCAGTACTTTCCACAAATACAGCAACGACACTGCCCCAGTACTCTTCACAAACAGACAAACAGCACTGCCCCAGTACTCTCCATAAATACACAAACGGCACTGCACTGCACTCTCCACAAGCACACAAATGGCACTGCCCCGTACTCTCCACAAACACACTAACAGCACTGCCCCAGTACTCACCTCAAGCACACAAAAAGCACTGCCCCAGTACTCTCCACAAACACACAAACAGCACTGCACCGTACTCTCCGCAAGCACACCAACAGCACTGCACCGTACACTGCACCGTACTCTCCACAAGCATACAAACAGCATTGCTCCAGTACTCACTACAAGCACACAAACAGCACTGCACTGTTCGCTCCACAAGCACACAAACAGCACTGCCCCAGTACTCTCCACCAACACACAAAAAGCACTGCCCCAGTACTCTCCACAAGCACACAGACAGCACTGCACCGGACTCTCCACAAGCACACAAACAGCACTGCACCGTATTCTCCACAAACACACAAACAGCACTGCCCCAGTACTCTCCACAAGCACACAAACAGCACTGCCCCAGTTCCTTCCACAAACACACAAAAAGCACTGCCCCAGTACTTTCCACAAACACCGAAACCATAATGCCCCAGTACTCTCCACAAACACACAAAAAGCACTGCCCCAGTACTCTCCACAAACACACAAAAAGCATTGCTCCAGTACTCTCCGCAAGCACACAAACAGCACTGCACCGTACTCTCCACAAACACACAAAAAGCACTGCCCCAGTATCTCCACAAGCACACAAACAGCACTGCTCCAGTACTGTCCACAAGCACGCAAACACCACTGCCCCAGTACTCTCCACAAGCACACAAACAGCACTGCTCCAGTGTCTCTCCACAAGCACACAAACAGCACTGCTCCAGTCCTCTCTACAAACACAGAAACATCACTGCCCCAGTACTCTCCACAAACACAAAAACAGCACTGCACTGTGCTCTCCAAAAGCACACAAACAGCACTGCCCCAGTCCTCTCCACAAACACACAAACAGCACTGCCCCAGTACTCTCCACAAACACACAAACAGCACTGCTCCAGTCCTCTGCACAAACAAACAAACAGCACTGCCCCAGTACTCTCCACAAACACACAAACAGCACTACCCCAGTACTTTCCAGAAACACACAAACAGCACTGCACTGTGCTCTCCACAAGCACACAAACAGCACTGCACTGTGCTCTCCACAAGCACACAAACAGCACTGCCCCAGTCCTCTCCACCAACACAGAAACATCACTGCCCCAGTACTCTCCACAAACACACAAACAGCACTGCCTCAGTCCTCTGCACAAACACACAAACAGCACTGCCCCAGTACTCTCCACAAACACACAAACAGCACTGCCCCCGTTCTCTCCACAAGCACACAAACAGCACTGCCCCAGTACTCTCCACAAACGCCCAAACAGCACTGTCCCAGTTCTCTCCACAAACACACAAACAGCACTGCTCCAGTCCTCTCCACATACACACAAACAGCACTGCCCCAGTACTCTCCACAAACACACAAACAGCACTGCCCCCGTTCTCTCCACAAACACACAAACAGCACTGCTCCGGTCCTCTCCACATACACACAAACAGCACTGCACCGTTCTCTCCACAAGCACACAAACAGCACTGCTCCAGTCCTGTCCACAAGCACACAAACAGCACTGCACCATACTCTCCACAAGCACACAAACAGCACTGCCCCAGTACTCTCCACAAGCAAACAAACAGCACTGCACCGTACTCTCCACAAGCACACAAACAGCACTTCCCCAGTAGTTTCCACAAACACACAAACAGCACTGCCCCATTACTTTCCACAAACACACAAACAGCACTGCCCCAGTACTCTCCACAAACTCACAAACAGCACTGCCCCAGTACTCTCCACAAACACACAAACAGCACTGCCCCAGAACACTCCACAAACTCACAAACAGCACTGCCCCAGTACTTTGCACAAACACACAAAAAGCACCGCCCCAGTACTTTCCACAAACACGCAAAAAGCACTGCCCCAGTACTTTCCACAAATACAGAAACGACTCTGCCCCAGTACTCTTCACAAACAGACAAACAGCACTGCCCCAGTACTCTCCATAAATACACAAACGGCACTGCACTGCACTCTCCACAAGCACACAAACGGCACTGCCCCGTACTCTTCACAAACACACAAACAGCACTGCCCCATACTCTCCACAAACACACTAACAGCACTGCCCCAGTACTGTGCATAAACACACAAACCGCACTGCACTGTACTCTCCGCAAGCACACCAACAGCACTGCCCCAGTACTCTCCACAAGCACACTAAAAGCACTGCCCCAGTACTCTCCACAAACACACAAAAAGCATTGCTCCAGTACTCTCCGCAAGCACACAAACAGCACTGCACCGTACTCTCCACAGACACACAAAAAGCACTGCCCCAGTATCTCCACAAGCACACAAACAGCACTGCTCCAGTACTGTCCACAAGCACGCAAACACCACTGCCCCAGTACTCTCCACAAGCACACAAACAGCACTGCTCCAGTGTCTCTCCACAAGCACACAAACAGCACTGCTCCAGTCCTCTCCACAAACACACAAACAGCACTGCACTGTGCTCTCCTAAAGCACACAAACAGCACTGCCCCAGTCCTCTCCACAAACACACAAACAGCACTGCCCCAGTACTCTCCACAAACACACAAACAGCACTGCTCCAGTCCTCTGCACAAACAAACAAACAGCACTGCCCCAGTACTCTCCACAAACACACAAACAGCACTACCCCAGTACTTTCCAGAAACACACAAACAGCACTGCACTGTGCTCTCCACAAGCACACAAACAGCACTGCACTGTGCTCTCCACAAGCACACAAACAGCACTGCCCCAGTCCTCTCCACCAACACAGAAACATCACTGCCCCAGTACTCTCCACAAACACACAAACAGCACTGCCTCAGTCCTCTGCACAAACACACAAACAGCACTGCCCCAGTACTCTCCACAAACACACAAACAGCACTGCCCCCGTTCTCTCCACAAGCACACAAACAGCACTGCCCCAGTACTCTCCACAAACGCCCAAACAGCACTGTCCCAGTTCTCTCCACAAACACACAAACAGCACTGCTCCAGTCCTCTCCACATACACACAAACAGCACTGCCCCAGTACTCTCCACAAACACACAAACAGCACTGCCCCCGTTCTCTCCACAAGCACACAAACAGCACTGCCCCAGTTCTCTCCACAAACACACAAACAGCACTGCTCCGGTCCTCTCCACATACACACAAACAGCACTGCACCGTTCTCTCCACAAGCACACAAACAGCACTGCTCCAGTCCTGTCCACAAGCACACAAACAGCACTGCACCATACTCTCCACAAGCACACAAACAGCACTGCCCCAGTACTCTCCACAAGCACACAAACAGCACTGCACCGTACTCTCCACAAGCACACAAACAGCACTTCCCCAGTAGTTTCCACAAACACACAAACAGCACTGCCCCAGTACTCTCCACAAACTCACAAACAGCACTGCCCCAGTACTCTCCACAAACACACAAACAGCACTGCCCCAGAACACTCCACAAACTCACAAACAGCACTGCCCCAGTACTTTCCACAAACACACAAAAAGCACTGCCCCAGTACTTTCCACAAATACAGAAACGACTCTGCCCCAGTACTCTTCACAAACAGACAAACAGCACTGCCCCAGTACTCTCCATAAATACACAAACGGCACTGCACTGCACTCTCCACAAGCACACAAACGGCACTGCCCCGTACTCTTCACAAACACACAAACAGCACTGCCCCATACTCTCCACAAACACACTAACAGCACTGCCCCAGTACTGTGCATAAACACACAAACCGCACTGCACTGTACTCTCCGCAAGCACACCAACAGCACTGCCCCAGTACTCTCCACAAGCACACAAAAAGCACTGCCCCAGTATCTCCACAAGCACACAAACAGCACTGCTCCAGTACTGTCCACAAGCACGCAAACACCACTGCCCCAGTACTCTCCACAAGCACACAAACAGCACTGCTCCAGTGTCTCTCCACAAGCACACAAACAGCACTGCTCCAGTCCTCTCTACAAACACAGAAACATCACTGCCCCAGTACTCTCCACAAACACACAAACAGCACTGCACTGTGCTCTCCAAAAGCACACAAACAGCACTGCCCCAGTCCTCTCCACAAACACACAAACAGCACTGCCCCAGTACTCTCCACAAACAAACAAACAGCACTGCCCCAGTCCTCTGCACAAACACAGAAACATCACTGCCCCAGTACTCTCCACAAACACACAAACAGCACTGCCTCAGTCCTCTGCACAAACACACAAACAGCACTGCCCCAGTACTCTCCACAAACACACAAACAGCACTGCCCCCGTTCTCTCCACAAGCACACAAACAGCACTGCCCCAGTACTCTCCACAAACGCCCAAACAGCACTGTCCCAGTTCTCTCCACAAACACACAAACAGCACTGCTCCAGTCCTCTCCACATACACACAAACAGCACTGCCCCAGTACTCTCCACAAACACACAAACAGCACTGCCCCCGTTCTCTCCACAAGCACACAAACAGCACTGCTCCGGTCCTCTCCACATACACACAAACAGCACTGCACCGTTCTCTCCACAAGCACACAAACAGCACTGCTCCAGTCCTGTCCACAAGCACACAAACAGCACTGCACCATACTCTCCACAAGCACACAAACAGCACTGCCCCAGTACTCTCCACAAGCAAACAAACAGCACTGCACCGTACTCTCCACAAGCACACAAACAGCACTTCCCCAGTAGTTTCCACAAACACACAAACAGCACTGCCCCATTACTTTCCACAAACACACAAACAGCACTGCCCCAGTACTCTCCACAAACTCACAAACAGCACTGCCCCAGTACTCTCCACAAACACACAAACAGCACTGCCCCAGAACTCTCCACGAACTCACAAACAGCACTGCCCCAGTACTTTCCACAAACACACAAAAAGCACCGCCCCAGTACTTTCCACAAACACGCAAAAAGCACTGCCCCAGTACTTTCCACAAATACAGAAACGACTCTGCCCCAGTACTCTTCACAAACAGACAAACAGCACTGCCCCAGTACTCTCCATAAATACACAAACGGCACTGCACTGCACTCTCCACAAGCACACAAACGGCACTGCCCCGTACTCTTCACAAACACACAAACAGCACTGCCCCATACTCTCCACAAACACACTAACAGCACTGCCCCAGTACTGTGCATAAACACACAAACCGCACTGCACTGTACTCTCCGCCAGCACACCAACAGCACTGCCCCAGTACTCTCCACAAGCACACAAAAAGCACTGCCCCAGTACTCTCCACAAACACACAAAAAGCATTGCTCCAGTACTCTCCGCAAGCACACAAACAGCACTGCACCGTACTCTCCACAGACACACAAAAAGCACTGCCCCAGTATCTCCACAAGCACACAAACAGCACTGCTCCAGTACTGTCCACAAGCACGCAAACACCACTGCCCCAGTACTCTCCACAAGCACACAAACAGCACTGCTCCAGTGTCTCTCCACAAGCACGCAAACACCACTGCCCCAGTACTCTCCACAAGCACACAAACAGCACTGCTCCAGTGTCTCTCCACAAGCACACAAACAGCACTGCCCCAGTCCTCTCCACAAACACACAAACAGCACTGCCCCAGTACTCTCCACAAACACACAAACAGCACTGCTCCAGTCCTCTGCACAAACAAACAAACAGCACTGCCCCAGTACTCTCCACAAACACACAAACAGCACTACCCCAGTACTTTCCAGAAACACACAAACAGCACTGCACTGTGCTCTCCACAAGCACACAAACAGCACTGCACTGTGCTCTCCACAAGCACACAAACAGCACTGCCCCAGTCCTCTCCACCAACACAGAAACATCACTGCCCCAGTACTCTCCACAAACACACAAACAGCACTGCCTCAGTCCTCTGCACAAACACACAAACAGCACTGCCCCAGTACTCTCCACAAACACACAAACAGCACTGCCCCCGTTCTCTCCACAAGCACACAAACAGCACTGCCCCAGTACTCTCCACAAACGCCCAAACAGCACTGTCCCAGTTCTCTCCACAAACACACAAACAGCACTGCTCCAGTCCTCTCCACATACACACAAACAGCACTGCCCCAGTACTCTCCACAAACACACAAACAGCACTGCCCCCGTTCTCTCCACAAGCACACAAACAGCACTGCCCCAGTTCTCTCCACAAACACACAAACAGCACTGCTCCGGTCCTCTCCACATACACACAAACAGCACTGCACCGTTCTCTCCACAAGCACACAAACAGCACTGCTCCAGTCCTGTCCACAAGCACACAAACAGCACTGCACCATACTCTCCACAAGCACACAAACAGCACTTCCCCAGTAGTTTCCACAAACACACAAACAGCACTGCCCCAGTACTCTCCACAAACTCACAAACAGCACTGCCCCAGTACTTTCCACAAATACAGAAACGACTCTGCCCCAGTACTCTTCACAAACAGACAAACAGCACTGCCCCAGTACTCTCCATAAATACACAAACGGCACTGCACTGCACTCTCCACAAGCACACAAACGGCACTGCCCCAGAACACTCCACAAACTCACAAACAGCACTGCCCCAGTACTTTCCACAAACACACAAAAAGCACTGCCCCAGTACTTTCCACAAATACAGAAACGACTCTGCCCCAGTACTCTTCACAAACAGACAAACAGCACTGCCCCAGTACTCTCCATAAATACACAAACGGCACTGCACTGCACTCTCCACAAGCACACAAACGGCACTGCCCCGTACTCTTCACAAACACACAAACAGCACTGCCCCATACTCTCCACAAACACACTAACAGCACTGCCCCAGTACTGTGCATAAACACACAAACCGCACTGCACTGTACTCTCCGCAAGCACACCAACAGCACTGCCCCAGTACTCTCCACAAGCACACAAAAAGCACTGCCCCAGTACTCTCCACAAACACACAAACAGCACTGCACCGTACTCTCCGCAAGCACACGAACAGCACTGCCCCAGTACTCTACACAAGCACACAAAAAGCACTGTCCCAGTACTCTCCACAAACACACAAAAAGCACTGCCCCAGTACTCTCCACAAACACACAAACAGCACTGCCCCAGTACTCTCCACAAACACACAAACAGCACTGCACCGTACTCTCCACAAGAACACAAACATCATTGCTCCAGTACTCACTACAAGCACACAAACAGCACTGCACCGTTCACTCCACAAGCACACAAACAGCACCGCACCGTACTCTCCACAAGCATACAAACAGCATTGCTCCAGTACTCACTACAAGCACACAAACAGCACTGCACTGTTCGCTCCACAAGCTCGCAAACAGCACTGCTCCAGTCCTCTCCACAAGCACACAAACAGCACTGCCCCAGTACTCTCCACAAACACACAAACAGCACTACACCTTTCTCTCCACAAGCACACAAACAGCACTGCTCCAGTCCTCTCCACAAGCACACAAACAGCACTGCTCCAGTCCTCTCCACAAACACACAAACAGCACTGCACCGTACTCTCCACAAACACACAAACAGCATTGCTCCGTTCTCTCAACAAGCACACAAACAGCACTGCCCCAGTACTCTCCACAAACACAGCTGCCCCATACTCTCCGCAAACACACAAAAAGCACTGCCCCAGTACTTTCCACAAACACAGAAACCATAATGCCCCAGTACTCTCCAGAAACACACATAAAGCACTGCCCCAGTACTCTCCACAAACACACAAAAAGGATTGCTCCAGTACTCTCCGCAAGCACACAAACAGCACTGCACCGTAATCTCCACAAACACACAAAAAGCACTGCCCCAGTATCTCCTCAGGCACACAAACAGCACTGCTCCAGTACTGTCCTCAAGCACGCAAACACCACTGCCCCAGTACTCTCCACAAGCACACAAACAGCACTGCTCCAGTGTCTCTCCACAAGCACACAAACAGCACTGCTCCAGTCCTCTCTACAAACACAGAAACATCACTGCCCCAGTCCTCTCCACAAACACACAAACAGCACTGCCCCAGTACTCTCCACAAACACACAAACAGCACTGCTCCAGTCCTCTCCACAAACACACAAACAGCACTGCCCCAGTACTCTCCACAAACACACAAACAGCACTGCTCCAGTACTGTCCACAAGCACACAAACAGCACTTCCCCAGTAGTTTCCACAAACAGACAAAGAGCACTGCCCCAGTACATTCCACAAACATACAAACAGCACTGCACCGTACTCTCCACAAGCACACAAACAGCACTGCCCCAGTAGTTTCCACAAACACACAAACAGCACTGCCCCAGTACTCTCCACAAACTCACAAACAGCACTGCCCCAGTACTCTCCACAAACACACAAACAGCACTGCACTGTGCTCTCCACAAGCACACAAACAGCACTGCACCGTACTCTCCACAAACACACAAAAAGCACTGCCCCAGTATCTCCTCAGGCACACAAACAGCACTGCTCCAGTACTGTCCACAAGCACGCAAACACCACTGCCCCAGTACTCTCCACAAGCACACAAACAGCACTGCTCCAGTGTCTCTCCACAAGCACAGAAACATCACTGCCCCAGTAGTCTCCACAAACACACAAACAGCACTGCCCCAGTACTCTCCACAAACACACAAACAGCACTGCTCCAGTCCTCTCCACAAACACACAAACAGCACTGCCCCAGTACTCTCCACAAACACACAAACAGCACTGCTCCAGTACTGTCCACAAGCACACAAACAGCACTTCCCCAGTAGTTTCCACAAACAGACAAAGAGCACTGCCCCAGTACATTCCACAAACACACAAACAGCATTGCCCCAGTAGTTTCCACAAACACACAAACAGCACTGCCCCAGTACTCTCCACAAACTCACAAACAGCACTGCCCCAGTACTCTCCACAAGCACACAAACTGCACTGCCCCAGTCCTCTCCACCAACACAGAAACATCACTGCCCCAGTACTCTCCACAAACACACAAACAGCACTGCTCCAGTCCTCTCCACAAACACACAAATTTCACTGCCCCAGTACTCTCCACAAACAGCACTGCACCGTACTCTCCACAAGCACACAAACAGCACTTCCCCAGTAGTTTCCACAAACAGACAAACAGCACTGCCCCAGTACTCTCCACAAGCACACAAACAGCACTGCTCCAGTGCTGTCCACAAGCACACAAGCAGCACTGCACCATACTCTCCACAAGCACACAAACAGCACTGCTCCAGTACTCTCCACAAGCACACAAACAGCACTGCTCCAGTACTGTCCACAAGCACACAAACAGCACTTCCCCAGTAGTTTCCACAAACAGACAAAGAGCACTGCCCCAGTACATTCCACAAACACACAAACAGCACTGCACCGTACTCTCCACAAGCACACAAACGGCACTGCCCCAGTAGTTTCCACAAACACACAAACAGCACTGCCCCAGTACTCTCCACAAACTCACAAACAGCACTGCCCCAGTACTCTCCACAAACACACAAACAGCACTGCCCCAGTACTTTCCACAAACACACAAAAAGCACCGCCCCAGTACTTTCCACATACACACAAAAAGCACTGCCCCAGTACCTTCCACAAATACAGAAACGACACAGCCCCAGTACTCTTCACAAACAGACAAACAGCACTGCCCCAGTACTCTCCATAAATACACAAACGGCACTGCATTGCACTCTCTGCAAGCACACAAACGGCACTGCCCCGTACTCTCCACAAACACACAAACAGCACTGCCCCGTACTCTCCACAAACACACTAACAGCACTGCCCCAGTACTCTGCATAAACACACAAACAGCACTGCCCCAGTACTCTCCACAAGCACACAAAAGGCACTGCCCCAGTACTCTCCACAAACACACAAACAGCACTGCACCGTACTCTCCGCAAGCACACCAACAGCACTGCCCCAGTACTCTCCACAAGCACACAAAAAGCACTGTCCCAGTACTCTCCACAAACACACAAACAGCACTGCCCCAGTACTCTCCACAAACACACAAAAAGCTCTGCCCCAGTACTCTCCACAAACACACAAACAGCACTGCCCCAGTACTCTCCACAAACACAAAAACAGCACTGCACCGTACTCTCCACAAGAACACAAACAGCATTGCTCCAGTACTCACTACAAGCACACAAACAGCACTGCACCGTTCTCTCCACAAGCACACCAACAGCACTGCTCCAGTATTCTCCACAAACACACAAACAGCATGGCTCCGTACTCTCAACAAGCACACAAACAGCACTGCCCCAGTACTCTCCTCAAACACACAAACTGCACTTCGCCATTAGTTTCCACAAACAGACAAACAGCACTGCCCCAGTACTTTCCACAAACAAACAAACAGCAATGCTCCAGTACTCTCCACAAACAGCATTGCTCCGTACTCTCAACAAGCACACAAACAGCACTGCCCCAGTACTCTCCACAAACACACAAACAGCACTTCCCCAGTATTTTCCACAAACACACAAACGGCACTGCCCCGTACTCTCCACAAACACACAAACAGCGCTGCCCCGTACTCTCCACAAACACACTAACAGCACTGCCCCGTACTCTCCACAAACACACTAACAGCACTGCCCCGTACTCTCCACAAACACACAAACAGCACTTCCCCAGTATTTTCTGCAAACACACAAACGGCACTGCCCCGTACTCTCCACAAACACACAAACAGCGCTGCCCCGTACTCTCCACAAACACACAAACAGCGCTGCCCCATACTCTCCACAAACACACAAACAGCGCTGCCCCGTACTCTCCACAAACACACTAACAGCACTGCCCCGTACTCTCCACAAACACACTAACAGCACTGCCCCGTACTCTCCACAAACACACAAACAGCACTGCCCCAGTGCTCTCCACAAACACACTAACAGCACTGCCCCGTTCTCTCCACAAACACAACAGCACTGCACCGTACTCTCCACAAACACACCAACAGCACTGCACCGTACTCTCCACAAGCACACAAACAGCACTGCCCCAGTAATCTCAACAAGCACACAAACAACACTGCCCCAGTACTCTCCACAAACACACAAACAGCACTGCTGCAGTACTTTCCACAAACACACAAACAGCACTGTCCCAGTACTCTCCACAAGCACACAAACAGCACTGCCCCAGTACTCTCCACAAAAACAGTAACAGCACTACCCCAGTACTCTCCACAAACACACAAACAGCACTGCCCCAGTACTTTCCACAAACACACAAGCAGCACTGCCCCAGTACTCTCCACAAACATACAAACAGCACTGCCCTGTACTCTCCACAAACACACAAGCAGCACTGCCCCAGTACTCTCCACAAGCACACAAACAGCACTGCTCCAGTACTCTCCACAAACATACAAACAGCACTGCCCCAGTACTGTCCACAAACACACAAACAGCACTGCCCCAGTACTCTCCACAAACATACAAACAGCGCTGCCCCAATACTCTCCACATACAAGCAAACAGCACTGCCCCAGCCCTCACCAAAAACACACAGACTCTGCACTGCTCCAGTGTGCCTCACAAACATAAACAGCTCTGCCCCAGTTCTCTGCACAAACACACAAACAGCACTACCCCAGTTCTATCCACAAACACACAAAAAGCACTGCTCCAGTACTCACCACAAACACACAAACAGCACTTCACCAGTAGTTTCCACAAACACACAAGCAGCACTGCACCGTATTCCCCACAAACACACAAGCAGCACTGCCCCAGTACTTTCCACAAACACACAAACAGCACTGCCCCAGTACTGTCCACAAGCACAATAACAGCACTGCCCCAGTACTCTCCATAAACACAAACATACACACACACACACAGCAGTGCCCCAGTATTCACCACAAACACAAATATATAAACACACACACACACACAGCAGTGCCCCAGTACTCTCCACAAACTGACATACATACACAAACACACACACAGCAGTGCCCCAGTAATCGCCACAAACAGCACTGCCCCAGTATTCTCCAGAAACACACAAACAGCACTGCCCCAGTATTCTCCAGAAACACACAAACAGCACTGCCCCAGTACTTTCCACAAACACACAAACAGCACTGCCCCAGTACTTTCCACAAACACAGAAACCACACTGCCCCAGTACTCTCCACAAACATACAAACAGCACTGCCGCAGTACTTTCCACAAACGCAGAAACCACACTGCCCCAGTACTCTCCACAAACAGACAAACAGCACTGCCCCAGTACTTTCCACAAACACACAAACAGCACTGCCCCAGCACACCATAAATACAGAAACAGTACTGCCCCAGTACTCTCCAGAAATACACAAACAGCACTGCCCCAGTACTCTCCACAAACACACAAACAGCACTGCCCCAGCACACCATAAATACACAAACAGCACTGCCCCAGTACTCTCCACAAACACAAACAGCACTGCCCCAGTACTCTCCACAAACACACAAACAGCACTACCCCAGTTCTCTCCACAAACACACAAAAAGCACTACCCCAGTACTCTCCACAAACACACAAACAGCACTAACCCAGTACTCTCCACAAACACACAAACAGCACTGCCCCAGTACTTTCCACAAACACACAAACAGCACTGCCCCAGCACACCATAAATACAGAAACAGTACTGCCCCAGTACTCTCCAGAAATACACAAACAGCACTGCCCCAGTACTCTCTCCAAACACACAAACTGCACTGCCCCAGTACTCTCCACAAACACAAACAGCACTGCCCCAGTACTCTCCACAAACACACAAACAGCACTACCCCAGTTCTCTCCACAAACACACAAAAAGCACTACCCCAGTACTCTCCACAAACACACAAACAGCACTACCCCAGTACTCTCCACAAACACACAAACAGCACTACCCCAGTACTCTCCACAAACACACAAACAGCACTGCCCCAGTACTCTCCACAAACACACAAGCAGCACTGCCCCAGTACTCTCCACAAACAGCACTACACCAGCACTCTCCACAAACACACTAACAGCACTACCCCAGTACTCTCCACAAACACACAAACAGCACTGCCCCAGTACTCTCCACAAACACACAAACAGCACTGCCCCAGTACTCTCCACAAACACAAACATACGCACACACACAGCAGTGCCCCAGTACTCTCCACAAACAGACATACATACACACACACAGAGCAGTGCCCCAGTAATCGCCACAAACAGCACTGCCCCACTGAGGAGCATAAGTTGGGAGCATATGCTGGCAGGGAAGGGCACGTTCGAAATGTGGAACTTTTTCAAGGAGCAGATAGTAGGGGCCATTGATAAGCATGTCCCTGTCAGACAGGGAAGGGATGGTCATGTGAGGGAACCGTGGTTGACAAGAGAGGTTGAGAGTCTTGTTAGGAAGAAGAAGGATGCGTATATAAAGTTGAGGAAAAAGGGCACAGGCATAGCTCTGGAGGGATACAAGATGGCCAGGAAGGATCTGAAGAAAGGGATTAGGAGAGCTAAGAGAGGGCATGAAAAATGCTTGGCGGGTAGGATAAAAGAAAACCCCAAGGCCTTTTACGCGTATGTCAGAAATATGAGGATGACTAGGGGGACCATAGGTCCGGTCAAGGACAATAGCGGGAGACTGTGTGTTGAGCCGGAAGAGATAAGTGAGGTTTTGAATGAGTACTTCTCTTCGGTATTTACGAATGAGAAGGGGTGTATTACTGAAGAGGACGGTGTGAAACAGACTGGTAAGCTCGAGGAAGTGCTCGTTAGGAGGGAAGATGTGTTGGGGTTTTTGAATAACTTGAAGATAGACAAGTCTCCCGGGCCCGACGGGGTATATCCAAGGATGTTATGGGAAGCAAGGGATGAAATTGCAGAGCCGCTGGCAATGATCTTTTCATCTTCTCTGCTGACGGGGGTGGTACCAGGTGATTGGAGGGTGGCAAATGTTGTGCCCCTGTTCAAGAAAGGGAATAGGAACAACCCTGGGAATTACAGGCCAGTTAGTCTTAGTTCGGTGGTAGGCAAGTTGATGGAAAAGGTGCTGAGGGATAGGATTTCTGAGCATCTGGAAAGACACTGCTTGATTCGGGACAGTCAGCACGGTTTTGTGAGGGGTAGGTCTTGCCTCACAAGCCTGATTGAATTCTTTGAGCAGGTGACCAAGCAAGTGGATGAGGGTAAACCAGTGGATGTGGTGTACATGGATTTTAGTAAGGCATTTGATAAGGTCCCCCATGGTAGACTTATGGAGAAAGTCAGGAGGCATGGGATAGTGGGGAATGTGGCCAGTTGGATTAAGAATTGGCTAACTGATAGAAGGCAGAGAGTGGTCTTAGATGGTAAATACTCAGCCTGGAGCCCAGTTACCAGTGGCGTGCCGCAGGGATCAGTTCTGGGTCCTCTCCTGTTTGTGATTTTTATTAACGACTTGGATGAGGAAGTCGAAGGGTGGGTCAGTAAATTTGCAGATGATACAAAGGTTGGTGGAGTTGTGGATACCGAGGAGGGCTATTGTCGTCTGCAAAGGGACTTGGATAGGTTGCAGTGCTGGGCTGAAAAGTGGCAGATGGAGTTTAACCCTGAAAAGTGTGAGGTCGTCCATTTTGGAAGGACAAACATGAATGCAAAATACTGGGTTAACGGTAGGGTTCTTGGGCATGTGGAGGAGCAGAGAGACCTTGGGGTCTATGTGCATAGATCATTGAAAGTTGCAACTCAAGTGGATAGGGCTGTGAAGAAGGCATATGGGGTGTTAGCGTTCATTAGCAGAGGGATTGAATTTAAGAGCCGTGAGGTGATGATGCAGCTGTACAGGACCTTGGTAAGGCCTCATTTGGAGTACTGTGTGCAGTTCTGGTCGCCTCATTTTAGGAAGGATGTGGAAGCCTTGGAGAGGGTGCAGAGGAGATTTACCAGGATGTTGCCTGGAATGGAGAATAAGTCTTACGAGGAAAGGCTGAACATTCTAGGCCTCTTCTCATTAGAAAGGAGAAGGATGAGGGGTGACATGATAGAGGTTTATAAGATGATCAGGGGAATAGATAGGGTAGACAGTCAGAAACTTTTTCCCCGGGTGGAGCAAACCGTTACAAGGGGTCATAAATTTAAGGTGAAGGGTGGGAGATATAAGGGGGATGTCAGGGGAAGGTTCTTTACCCAGAGAGTGGTCGAGGCATGGAATGCCTTGCCCGGGGAAGTTGTTGAGTCAGAAACTTTAGGGACTTTCAAAAGGCTTTTGGATAGGTATATGGATAAAGGAGAATGATGGGGTATAGATTAAATTGTCCTTGACAGAGGACAAAGGATCGGCACAACATTGTGGGCCGAAGGGCCTGTTCTGTGCTGTATGTTCTATGTTCTATGCCCCAGTATTCTCCAGGAACACACAAACAGCACTGCCCCAGTACTCTCCACAAACACACAAGCAGCACTGCCCCAGTACTCTCCACAAACACACAAACAGCACTGCCCCAGTACTCTGCACAAACAGAAGTAGCACTGCCCCAGCACACTACACGAACACACAAACATTATTGCCCCAGTACTCTCCACAAACACACAAAGCAGCACTGTCCCACTGCTCTCCACAAACAGCACTGCCACAGTACTCTCCATAAAAACACAAACAGCACTGCCCCAGTACTCTACACAAACACACCAACATTACTGCTCCAGTACTCTCCACAAACACACAAACAGCACTGCCCCATACTCTCCACAAACACACAAACAGCACTGCCCCAGTACTCTCCACAAGCACACAAACAGCACTGCTCCAGTACTCTCCACAAACACACAAACAGCACTGCCCCACTACTGTCCACAAGCACACAAACAGCGCTACCCCAGTTCTCTCCACATGCACACAAACAGCACTGCCCTAGTCCTCTCCAAAAACACACACAGACAAAGCACAGCTCCAGTACATCTCACAAATAGAAGTAGCACTGCCCCAGCACACTCCACGAACACACAAACAGCATTACCCCAGCACTCTCTACAAAAACACAAACAGCACTATCCCAGTACTCTTCACAAACACACAAACAGCACTACCCCAGTTCTCTCCACAAACACACAAACAGCACTGCCCCAGTACTCTCCACAAACACACAAACAGCACTACCCCAGTACTCTCCACAAACACACAAACAGCACTGCCCCAGTACTCTCCACAAACACACAAGCAGCACTGCCGCAGTACTCTCCACAAACACACAAACAGCACTGCCCCAGTACTCTCCATAAGCACTCAAACAGCACTGCCCCAGTAATGTCCACAAGCACACAATCAGCGCTGCCCCTGTACTCTCCATAAACACACAGACAGCACTGCCCCAGTACTCTCCACAAGCACACAAACAGCACTGCACCGTACTCTCCACAAGCTCACAAACAGCACTGCTCCAGTACTCTCCACAAGCACAAACAGCACTGCTCCTGTACTCACCACAAGCACACAAACAGCACTGCCCCAGTACTCACCACAAGCACACCAATAGCACTGCCCCAGTACTCACCACAAGCACACAAACAGCACTGCTCCAGTACTCAGCACAAACACACAAACAGCACTACCCCAGTACTCTGCACAAACACACAAACAGCACTACCCCAATACTCTCCACAAACACACAAACAGCACTACCCCAGTACTCTGCACAAACACACAAACAGCACTACCCCAGTACTCTCCACAAACACACAAACAGCACTACCCCAGTACTCTCCACAAACACACAAACAGCACTACCCCAGTACTCTCCACAAACACACAAACAGCACTACCCCAGTACTCTCCACAAACACACAAGCAGCACTGCGCCAGTATTCTCCACAAACAGCACTACCCCAGTACTCTCCACAAACACACTAACAGCACTACCCCAGAACTCTCCACAAACACACAAACATCACTGCCCCAGTTCTCTCCACAAACACAAACATACAGCCACACAGAGCAGTGCCCCAGTAATTGCCACAAACAGCACTGCCCCAGTACTCTCCACAAACACACAAAGAGCTCTGCCCCAGTCCTCTCCAAAAACACAGAGACGAAGCACTGCTCCAGTACGTCTCACAAACAGAAGTAGCACTGCCCCAGCACACTCCACGAACAGACAAACATCATTGCCCCAGTACTCTCCACAAACACAAAAACAGCACTACCCCAGTACTCTCCACAAACACACAAACAGCACTACCCCAGTACTCTCCACAAACACACAAGCAGCACTGCGCCAGTATTCTCCACAAACAGCACTACCCCAGTACTCTCCACAAACACACTAACAGCACTACCCCAGAACTCTCCACAAACACACAAACATCACTGCCCCAGTACTCTCCATAAACACTCAAACAGCAGTGCCCCAGTTCTTTCCACAAACACAAACATACAGCCACACAGAGCAGTGCCCCAGTAATTGCCACAAACAGCACTGCCCCACTACTCTCCACAAACACTCAAACAGCACTGCCCCAGTACTCTCCACAAACACAAACATACACATACACACAGCACTGCCCCAGTCCTCTCCAAAAACACACACAGACAAAGCACTGCTCCAGTCCATCTGACAAACAGAAGTAGCACTGCCCCAGCAATCTCCACGAGCACACAAACAGCACTGCCCCAGCACTCTCCACAAACACACAAACAGCACTGCCCTCGTACTCTCCATAAACACACAAACAGCACTGCCCCAGTACTCTCCAGAAACACACAAACAGCACTGCCCCAGTATTGTCCACAAGCACACAAAAAGCACTGCCCCAGTACTCTCCACAAACACACAAACAGCACTGCCCTCGTACTCTCCATAAACACACAAACAGCACTGCCCCAGTACTCTCCAGAAACACACAAACAACACTGCCCCAGTACTCTGCACAAGAACACAAAGAGCACTGCTCCGTACTCTCCACAAGCACACAAACAGCATTGCTCCAGTACTCACTACAAGCACACAAACAGCACTGCACCGTTCTCTCCACAAGCACACAAACAGCACTGCCCCAGCACTCTCCACAAACACACAAACAGCACTGCCCTCGTACTCTCCATAAACACACAAACAGCACTGCCCCAGTACTCTCCAGAAACACACAAACAGCAGTGCCCAGTATTGTCCACAAGCACACAAAAAGCACTGCCCCAGTACTCTCCACAAACACACAAACAGCACTGCCCCAGTACTCTCCAGAAACACACAAACAGCACTGCCCCAGTATTGTCCACAAGCACACAAAAAGCACTGCCCCAGTACTCTCCACAAACACACAAACAGCACTGCCCTCGTACTCTCCATAAACACACAAACAGCACTGCCCCAGTACTCTCCAGAAACACACAAACAACACTGCCCCAGTACTCTGCACAAGAACACAAAGAGCACTGCTCCGTACTCTCCACAAGCACACAAACAGCATTGCTCCAGTACTCACTACAAGCACACAAACAGCACTGCACCGTTCTCTCCACAAGCACACAAACAGCACTGCCCCAGCACTCTCCACAAACACACAAACAGCACTGCCCTCGTACTCTCCATAAACACACAAACAGCACTGCCCCAGTACTCTCCAGAAACACACAAACAGCAGTGCCCAGTATTGTCCACAAGCACACAAAAAGCACTGCCCCAGTACTCTCCACAAACACACAAACAGCACTGCCCCAGTACTCTCCAGAAACACACAAACAGCACTGCCCCAGTATTGTCCACAAGCACACAAAAAGCACTGCCCCAGTACTCTCCACAAACACACAAACAGCACTGCCCTCGTACTCTCCATAAACACACAAACAGCACTGCCCCAGTACTCTCCAGAAACACACAAACAACACTGCCCCAGTACTCTGCACAAGAACACAAAGAGCACTGCTCCGTACTCTCCACAAGCACACAAACAGCATTGCTCCAGTACTCACTACAAGCACACAAACAGCACTGCACCGTTCTCTCCACAAGCACACAAACAGCACTGCCCCAGCACTCTCCACAAACACACAAACAGCACTGCCCTCGTACTCTCCATAAACACACAAACAGCACTGCCCCAGTACTCTCCAGAAACACACAAACAGCAGTGCCCAGTATTGTCCACAAGCACACAAAAAGCACTGCCCCAGTACTCTCCACAAACACACAAACAGCACTGCCCTCGTACTCTCCATAAACACACAAAAAGCACTGCCCCAGTACTCTCCACAAACACACAAACAGCACTGCCCTCGTACTCTCCATAAACACACAAACAGCACTGCCCCAGTACTCTCCAGAAACACACAAACAACACTGCCCCAGTACTCTGCACAAGAACACAAAGAGCACTGCTCCGTACTCTCCACAAGCACACAAACAGCATTGCTCCAGTACTCACTACAAGCACACAAACAGCACTGCACCGTTCTCTCCACAAGCACACAAACAGCACTGCCCCAGCACTCTCCACAAACACACAAACAGCACTGCCCTCGTACTCTCCATAAACACACAAACAGCACTGCCCCAGTACTCTCCAGAAACACACAAACAGCAGTGCCCAGTATTGTCCACAAGCACACAAAAAGCACTGCCCCAGTACTCTCCACAAACACACAAACAGCACTGCCCTCGTACTCTCCATAAACACACAAACAGCACTGCCCCAGTACTCTCCAGAAACACACAAACAACACTGCCCCAGTACTCTGCACAAGAACACAAAGAGCACTGCTCCGTACTCTCCACAAGCACACAAACAGCATTGCTCCAGTACTCACTACAAGCACACAAACAGCACTGCACCGTTCTCTCCACAAGCACACAAACAGCACTGCCCCAGCACTCTCCACAAACACACAAACAGCACTGCCCTCGTACTCTCCATAAACACACAAACAGCACTGCCCCAGTACTCTCCAGAAACACACAAACAGCAGTGCCCAGTATTGTCCACAAGCACACAAAAAGCACTGCCCCAGTACTCTCCACAAACACACAAACAGCACTGCCCTCGTACTCTCCATAAACACACAAAAAGCACTGCCCCAGTACTCTCCAGAAACACACAAACAGCAGTGCCCAGTATTGTCCACAAGCACACAAAAAGCACTGCCCCAGTACTCTCCACAAACACACAAACAGCACTGCCCTCGTACTCTCCATAAACACACAAAAAGCACTGCCCCAGTACTCTCCACAAACACACAAACAGCACTGCCCTCGTACTCTCCATAAACACACAAACAGCACTGCCCCAGTACTCTCCAGAAACACACAAACAACACTGCCCCAGTACTCTGCACAAGAACACAAAGAGCACTGCTCCGTACTCTCCACAAGCACACAAACAGCATTGCTCCAGTACTCACTACAAGCACACAAACAGCACTGCACCGTTCTCTCCACAAGCACACAAACAGCACTGCCCCAGCACTCTCCACAAACACACAAACAGCACTGCCCTCGTACTCTCCATAAACACACAAACAGCACTGCCCCAGTACTCTCCAGAAACACACAAACAGCAGTGCCCAATATTGTCCACAAGCACACAAAAAGCACTGCCCCAGTACTCTCCACAAACACACAAACAGCACTGCCCCAGTACTCTCCAGAAACACACAAACAGCACTGCCCCAGTATTGTCCACAAGCACACAAAAAGCACTGCCCCAGTACTCTCCACAAACACACAAACAGCACTGCCCTCGTACTCTCCATAAACACACAAACAGCACTGCCCCAGTACTCTCCAGAAACACACAAACAACACTGCCCCAGTACTCTGCACAAGAACACAAAGAGCACTGCTCCGTACTCTCCACAAGCACACAAACAGCATTGCTCCAGTACTCACTACAAGCACACAAACAGCACTGCACCGTTCTCTCCACAAGCACACAAACAGCACTGCCCCAGCACTCTCCACAAACACACAAACAGCACTGCCCTCGTACTCTCCATAAACACACAAACAGCACTGCCCCAGTACTCTCCAGAAACACACAAACAGCAGTGCCCAGTATTGTCCACAAGCACACAAAAAGCACTGCCCCAGTACTCTCCACAAACACACAAACAGCACTGCCCTCGTACTCTCCATAAACACACAAACAGCACTGCCCCAGTATTGTCCACAAGCACACAAAAAGCACTGCCCCAGTACTCTCCACAAACACACAAACAGCACTGCCCTCGTACTCTCCATAAACACACAAACAGCACTGCCCCAGTACTCTCCAGAAACACACAAACAACACTGCCCCAGTACTCTGCACAAGAACACAAAGAGCACTGCTCCGTACTCTCCACAAGCACACAAACAGCATTGCTCCAGTACTCACTACAAGCACACAAACAGCACTGCACCGTTCTCTCCACAAGCACACAAACAGCACTGCCCCAGCACTCTCCACAAACACACAAACAGCACTGCCCTTGTACTCTCCATAAACACACAAACAGCACTGCCCCAGTACTCTCCAGAAACACACAAACAGCAGTGCCCAGTATTGTCCACAAGCACACAAAAAGCACTGCCCCAGTACTCTCCACAAACACACAAACAGCACTGCCCCAGTACTCTCCAGAAACACACAAACAGCACTGCCCCAGTACTCTCCAGAAACACACAAACAACACTGCCCCAGTACTCTGCACAAGAACACAAAGAGCACTGCTCCGTACTCTCCACAAGCACACAAACAGCATTGCTCCAGTACTCACTACAAGCACACAAACAGCACTGCACCGTTCTCTCCACAAGCACACAAACAGCACTGCCCCAGCACTCTCCACAAACACACAAACAGCACTGCCCTCGTACTCTCCATAAACACACAAACAGCACTGCCCCAGTACTCTCCAGAAACACACAAACAGCAGTGCCCAGTATTGTCCACAAGCACACAAAAAGCACTGCCCCAGTACTCTCCACAAACACACAAACAGCACTGCCCCAGTACTCTCCAGAAACACACAAACAGCACTGCCCCAGTATTGTCCACAAGCACACAAAAAGCACTGCCCCAGTACTCTCCACAAACACACAAACAGCACTGCCCTCGTACTCTCCATAAACACACAAACAGCACTGCCCCAGTACTCTCCAGAAACACACAAACAACACTGCCCCAGTACTCTGCACAAGAACACAAAGAGCACTGCTCCGTACTCTCCACAAGCACACAAACAGCATTGCTCCAGTACTCACTACAAGCACACAAACAGCACTGCACCGTTCTCTCCACAAGCACACAAACAGCACTGCCCTCGTACTCTCCATAAACACACAAACAGCACTGCCCCAGTACTCTCCAGAAACACACAAACAGCAGTGCCCAGTATTGTCCACAAGCACACAAAAAGCACTGCCCCAGTACTCTCCACAAACACACAAACAGCACTGCCCTCGTACTCTCCATAAACACACAAACAGCACTGCCCCAGTATTGTCCACAAGCACACAAAAAGCACTGCCCCAGTACTCTCCACAAACACACAAACAGCACTGCCCTCGTACTCTCCATAAACACACAAACAGCACTGCCCCAGTACTCTCCATAAACACACAAACAACACTGCCCCAGTACTCTGCACAAGAACACAAAGAGCACTGCTCCGTACTCTCCACAAGCACACAAACAGCATTGCTCCAGTACTCACTACAAGCACACAAACAGCACTGCACCGTTCTCTCCACAAGCACACAAACAGCACTGCCCCAGCACTCTCCACAAACACACAAACAGCACTGCCCTCGTACTCTCCATAAACACACAAACAGCACTGCCCCAGTACTCTCCAGAAACACACAAACAGCAGTGCCCAGTATTGTCCACAAGCACACAAAAAGCACTGCCCCAGTACTCTCCACAAACACACAAACAGCACTGCCCTCGTACTCTCCATAAACACACAAACAGCACTGCCCCAGTATTGTCCACAAGCACACAAAAAGCACTGCCCCAGTACTCTCCACAAACACACAAACAGCACTGCCCTCGTACTCTCCATAAACACACAAACAGCACTGCCCCAGTACTCTCCAGAAACACACAAACAACACTGCCCCAGTACTCTGCACAAGAACACAAAGAGCACTGCTCCGTACTCTCCACAAGCACACAAACAGCATTGCTCCAGTACTCACTACAAGCACACAAACAGCACTGCACCGTTCTCTCCACAAGCACACAAACAGCACTGCCCCAGCACTCTCCACAAACACACAAACAGCACTGCCCTTGTACTCTCCATAAACACACAAACAGCACTGCCCCAGTACTCTCCAGAAACACACAAACAGCAGTGCCCAGTATTGTCCACAAGCACACAAAAAGCACTGCCCCAGTACTCTCCACAAACACACAAACAGCACTGCCCCAGTACTCTCCAGAAACACACAAACAGCACTGCCCCAGTACTCTCCAGAAACACACAAACAACACTGCCCCAGTACTCTGCACAAGAACACAAAGAGCACTGCTCCGTACTCTCCACAAGCACACAAACAGCATTGCTCCAGTACTCACTACAAGCACACAAACAGCACTGCACCGTTCTCTCCACAAGCACACAAACAGCACTGCCCCAGCACTCTCCACAAGCACACAAAAAGCACTGCCCCAGTACTCTCCACAAACACACAAACAGCACTGCCCCAGTACTCTCCAGAAACACACAAACAGCACTGCCCCAGTATTGTCCACAAGCACACAAAAAGCACTGCCCCAGTACTCTCCACAAACACACAAACAGCACTGCCCTCGTACTCTCCATAAACACACAAACAGCACTGCCCCAGTACTCTCCAGAAACACACAAACAACACTGCCCCAGTACTCTGCACAAGAACACAAAGAGCACTGCTCCGTACTCTCCACAAGCACACAAACAGCATTGCTCCAGTACTCACTACAAGCACACAAACAGCACTGCACCGTTCTCTCCACAAGCACACAAACAGCACTGCCCTCGTACTCTCCATAAACACACAAACAGCACTGCCCCAGTACTCTCCAGAAACACACAAACAGCAGTGCCCAGTATTGTCCACAAGCACACAAAAAGCACTGCCCCAGTACTCTCCACAAACACACAAACAGCACTGCCCTCGTACTCTCCATAAACACACAAACAGCACTGCCCCAGTATTGTCCACAAGCACACAAAAAGCACTGCCCCAGTACTCTCCACAAACACACAAACAGCACTGCCCTCGTACTCTCCATAAACACACAAACAGCACTGCCCCAGTACTCTCCATAAACACACAAACAACACTGCCCCAGTACTCTGCACAAGAACACAAAGAGCACTGCTCCGTACTCTCCACAAGCACACAAACAGCATTGCTCCAGTACTCACTACAAGCACACAAACAGCACTGCACCGTTCTCTCCACAAGCACACAAACAGCACTGCCCCAGCACTCTCCACAAACACACAAACAGCACTGCCCTCGTACTCTCCATAAACACACAAACAGCACTGCCCCAGTACTCTCCAGAAACACACAAACAGCAGTGCCCAGTATTGTCCACAAGCACACAAAAAGCACTGCCCCAGTACTCTCCACAAACACACAAACAGCACTGCCCCAGTACTCTCCAGAAACATACAAACAGCACTGCCCCAGTACTCTCCAGAAACACACAAACAACACTGCCCCAGTACTCTGCACAAGAACACAAAGAGCACTGCTCCGTACTCTCCACAAGCACACAAACAGCATTGCTCCAGTACTCACTACAAGCACACAAACAGCACTGCACCGTTCTCTCCACAAGCACACAAACAGCACTGCCCCAGCACTCTCCACAAACACACAAACAGCACTGCCCTCGTACTCTCCATAAACACACAAACAGCACTGCCCCAGTACTCTCCAGAAACACACAAACAGCAGTGCCCAGTATTGTCCACAAGCACACAAAAAGCACTGCCCCAGTACTCTCCATAAACACACAAACAGCACTGCCCCAGTACTCTCCACAAGAACACAAAGAGCACTGCCCCAGTCCTCTCCAGAAACACACAAACAACACTGCCCCAGTCCTCTGCACAAGAACACAAAGAGCACTGCTCCGTACTCTCCACAAGCACACAAACAGCATTGCTCCAGTACTCACTACAAGCACACAAACAGCACTGCACCGTTCTCTCCACAAGCACACAAACAGCACTGCCCCAGCACTCTCCACAAACACACAAACAGCACTGCCCTCGTACTCTCCATAAACACACAAACAGCACTGCCCCAGTACTCTCCAGAAACACACAAACAGCAGTGCCCAGTATTGTCCACAAGCACACAAAAAGCACTGCCCCAGTACTCTCCACAAACACACAAACAGCACTGCCCCAGTACTCTCCAGAAACATACAAACAGCACTGCCCCAGTACTCTCCAGAAACACACAAACAACACTGCCCCAGTACTCTGCACAAGAACACAAAGAGCACTGCTCCGTACTCTCCACAAGCACACAAACAGCATTGCTCCAGTACTCACTACAAGCACACAAACAGCACTGCACCGTTCTCTCCACAAGCACACAAACAGCACTGCCCCAGCACTCTCCACAAACACACAAACAGCACTGCCCTCGTACTCTCCATAAACACACAAACAGCACTGCCCCAGTACTCTCCAGAAACACACAAACAGCAGTGCCCAGTATTGTCCACAAGCACACAAAAAGCACTGCCCCAGTACTCTCCATAAACACACAAACAGCACTGCCCCAGTACTCTCCACAAGAACACAAAGAGCACTGCCCCAGTCCTCTCCAGAAACACACAAACAACACTGCCCCAGTCCTCTGCACAAGAACACAAAGAGCACTGCTCCGTACTCTCCACAAGCACACAAACAGCATTGCTCCAGTACTCACTACAAGCACACAAACAGCACTGCACCGTTCTCTCCACAAGCACACAAACAGCACTGCCCCAGCACTCTCCACAAACACACAAACAGCACTGCCCTCGTACTCTCCATAAACACACAAACAGCACTGCCCCAGTACTCTCCAGAAACACACAAACAGCAGTGCCCAGTATTGTCCACAAGCACACAAAAAGCACTGCCCCAGTACTCTCCATAAACACACAAACAGCACTGCCCCAGTACTCTCCACAAGAACACAAAGAGCACTGCTCCGTACTCTCCACAAACACACAAACAGCACTGCCCCAGTACTCTCCACAAACACACAAACAGCACTACCCCAGTACTCTCCACAAACACACTAACAAAACTACCCCAGTACTCCCCATTTCCCGGCGGAGCAGCAGGAGAAGGTAGCGACTCTTCGGTGGGTGAGTGAAGGCATCAGGAGCTGTGTTTTAAAAGTAAGTACTTACTGTTTTACTTACTGTTTTCCTTGTCTTTGAGTTTCTTTTGGCGCCGGAGGAACCGGAAGCTGGTCGGCAGCGAGGACTCCTGGGTAGGTATTTTCCTTAAAGGTGCGGAGCTGAGTAAACCCGAGCCACTACACATGTAGTGTCTCCCACCCATCCTCCTCCTGTAACCTAATAATAAGACCCTTTTTACCCTCCTCCTCTAACCAAAAAGGACTGAGCAGGTAAGCTATTTACTGTTTTTGTTAATATCTATAGTTGTACTTAACTAAGGGGTAATTGAATAAAAGAAATGGCAGCCAGTGTAGTGTATTGCTCCTCCTGCAGAATGTTCGAGGTGAGGGAAACCTCCGGTGGCCCTGCCGACTTCACCTGCTGGAAGTGCATCCGTCTCCAGCTCCTATCAGACCGTGTTAGGGAATTGGAGCTGGAGCTGGATGAACTGAGGATCATTCGGGAAGCTGAGGGGTTGATAGATAGAAGCTACACGGAGGTCGCTACTCCACAAATCAAAGGCAGCTGGGTAACAGTTAGAGGTGGGAAGAGGTCAGTGCAGGGATCTCCTGTGGTCGTTCCCCTCAACAACAAGTATACAGTTTTAGATACTGTTGGGGGGGACGGCCTATCGGGGGCAGGCTGCAGTGACCGGGCCTCTGGCACGGGGTCCTGCACTGTGGCTCAGAAGGGAAGGAGGGAGAATGGGAGAGCACTAGTCATCGGGGACTCGATGGTGAGGAGTACGGACAGGCGGTTCTGTGGGCGCAGGCGAGACGCACGGATGGTTTGTTGCCTCCCTGGTGCCAGGGTCCGTGATGTTTGTGATCGCGTCTTCAGGATCCTTAAAGGGGAGGGGGAGCAGCCAGAGGTCGTGGTGCACATTGGCACCAACGACGTAGGAAGGAAGGGTGGCACAGATGTTAGAAGTGAGTTTAGGGAGTTAGGCTGGAAGCTGAAAGCTCGGACGGACAGAGTTGTTATCTCTGGTTTGTTGCCGGCGCCACGTGATAGTGAGGCTAGGAATAGGGAGAGAGCACAGCTGAACACGTGGCTGCAGGAATGGTGTAGGAGGGAGGGCTTCCAGTTCTTGGATAATTGGACTGCATTCTGGGGAAGATGGGACCTGTTCAAACAGGACGGGCTGCATCTGAACCAGAGGGGCACCAATATCCTGGGAGGGAGGTTTGCTAGTACTGTTCGGGAGGGTTTAAACTAGTTTGGGAGGGGGATGGGAACCGGACTTGTAATCCAGGGACCAGTGGGTCCACTCAGAAAGACAAAGAGTGTAGTGAGGTATTGGGGAAGGTAGCACTGTCGCAGAGGACAGATGGGCACGGAGAAGGGTTAAAGTGCGTATACTTCAACGCAAGAAGCATCAGGAATAAGGTGAGTGAATTGAAGGCGTGGATGGGCACTTGGGACTACGATGTTGTGGCCATCACTGAAACGTGGATAGGTGAGGGGGAGGAATGGTTTTTGGAGGTACCTGGTTATAGATGTTTTCATAAGATTAGGAATGGTGGTAAAAGAGGTGGGGGGGTGGCATTGTTAGTTAGAAATAGTGTAACAACTGCTGAAAGAATTTTCGAGGAGGATCTGCCGACTGAGGCACTGTGGGTTGAGGTCAGGAACAGGAAAGGAGCAGTCACCTTGATGGGAGTTTTCTATAGGCCCCCCAATAGCAGCAGGGAGGTGGAAGAGCAGATTGGGAAACAGATTTTGGAAAGGAGCAGAAGTCACAGGGTAGTAATTATGGGGGATTTCAACTTCCCAAATATTGATTGGCAACTCTTTAGATCGAATAGTTTGGATGGGGTAGTGTTTGTGCAGTATGTCCAGGAAGCTTTTCTGACTCAGTATGTAGACTGCCCGACCAGAGGGGAGGCAATATTGGATTTGGTACTAGGTAATGAACCAGGGCAAGTGATAGAGCTGTTGGTGGGCGAGCACTTTGGAGATAGTGATCACAATTCTGTAGCATTCACTGTGGTAATGGAGAGGGATAGGTATGTGCAACAGGGCAAGGTTTACAATTGGGGGAAGGGTAGATATGATGCTGTCAGGCAGGAACTGAGGAGCATAAGTTGGGAGCATATGCTGGCAGGGAAGGGCACGGTCGAAATGTGGAACTTTTTCAAGGAGCAGATAGTAGGGGCCATTGATAAGCATGTCCCTGTCAGACAGGGAAGGGATGGTCATGTGAGGGAACCGTGGTTGACAAGAGAGGTTGAGAGTCTTGTTAGGAAGAAGAAGGATGCGTATATAAAGTTGAGGAAAAAGGGCACAGGCATAGCTCTGGAGGGATACAAGATGGCCAGGAAGGATCTGAAGAAAGGGATTAGGAGAGCTAAGAGAGGGCATGAAAAATGCTTGGCGGGTAGGATAAAAGAAAACCCCAAGGCCTTTTACGCGTATGTCAGAAATATGAGGATGACTAGGGGGACCGTAGGTCCGGTCAAGGACAATAGCGGGAGACTGTGTGTTGAGCCGGAAGAGATAAGTGAGGTTTTGAATGAGTACTTCTCTTCGGTATTTACGAATGAGAAGGGGTGTATTACTGAAGAGGACGGTGGGAAGCAGACTGGTAAGCTCGAGGAAGTGCTCGTTAGGAGGGAAGATGTGTTGGGGTTTTTGAATAACTTGAAGATAGACAAGTCTCCCGGGCCTGACGGGGTATATCCAAGGATGTTATGGGAAGCAAGGGATGAAATTGCAGAGCCGCTGGCAATGATCTTTTCATCTTCTCTGCTGACGGGGGTGGTACCAGGTGATTGGAGGGTGGCAAATGTTGTGCCCCTGTTCAAGAAAGGGAATAGGAACAACCCTGGGAATTACAGGCCAGTTAGTCTTACTTCGGTGGTAGGCAAGTTGATGGAAAAGGTGCTGAGGGATAGGATTTCTGAGCATCTGGAAAGACACTGCTTGATTCGGGACAGTCAGCACGGTTTTGTGAGGGGTAGGTCTTGCCTCACAAGCCTGATTGAATTCTTTGAGCAGGTGACCAAGCAAGTGGATGAGGGTAAACCAGTGGATGTGGTGTACATGGATTTTAGTAAGGCATTTGATAAGGTCCCCCATGGTAGACTTATGGAGAAAGTCAGGAGGCATGGGATAGTGGGGAATGTGGCCAGTTGGATTAAGAATTGGCTAACTGATAGAAGGCAGAGAGTGGTCTTAGATGGTAAATACTCAGCCTGGAGCCCAGTTACCAGTGGCGTGCCGCAGGGATCAGTTCTGGGTCCTCTCCTGTTTGTGATTTTTATTAACGACTTGGATGAGGAAGTCGAAGGGTGGGTCAGTAAATTTGCAGATGATACAAAGGTTGGTGGAGTTGTGGATACCGAGGAGGGCTATTGTCGTCTGCAAAGGGACTTGGATAGGTTGCAGTGCTGGGCTGAAAAGTGGCAGATGGAGTTTAACCCTGAAAAGTGTGAGGTCGTCCATTTTGGAAGGACAAACATGAATGCAAAATACTGGGTTAACGGTAGGGTTCTTGGGCATGTGGAGGAGCAGAGAGACCTTGGGGTCTATGTGCATAGATCATTGAAAGTTGCAACTCAAGTGGATAGGGCTGTGAAGAAGGCATATGGGGTGTTAGCGTTCATTAGCAGAGGGATTGAATTTAAGAGCCGTGAGGTGATGATGCAGCTGTACAGGACCTTGGTAAGGCCTCATTTGGAGTACTGTGTGCAGTTCTGGTCGCCTCATTTTAGGAAGGATGTGGAAGCCTTGGAGAGGGTGCAGAGGAGATTTACCAGGATGTTGCCTGGAATGGAGAATAAGTCTTACGAGGAAAGGCTGAACATTCTAGGCCTCTTCTCATTAGAACGGAGAAGGATGAGGGGTGACATGATAGAGGTTTATAAGATGATCAGGGGAATAGATAGGGTAGACAGTCAGAAACTTTTTCCCCGGGTGGAGCAAAGCGTTACAAGGGGTCATAAATTTAAGGTGAAGGGTGGGAGATATAAGGGGGATGTCAGGGGAAGGTTCTTTACCCAGAGAGTGGTCGAGGCATGGAATGCCTTGCCCGGGGAAGTTGTTGAGTCAGAAACTTTAGGGACTTTCAAAAGGCTTTTGGATAGGTATATGGATAAAGGAGAATGATGGGGTATAGATTAAATTGTCCTTGACAGAGGACAAAGGATCGGCACAACATTGTGGGCCGAAGGGCCTGTTCTGTGCTGTATGTTCTATGTTCTATGTTCCCCACAAACACACAAACAGCACTGCCCCAGTACTCTCCAGAAACACTCAAACAGCACTACCCCAGTACTGTCCACAAACACAAAAACAGCACTGCCCCAGTACTCTGCATAAACACTCAAATAGCACTGCCCCAGTACTCTCCACAAACACAAACATACACACACACACAGCACTGCCCCAGTACTCTCCACAAACACACAAACAGCAGTGCCCCAGTACCCTCCACAAGCACACAAACAGCACTGCTCCAGTACTCAGCACAAACACACAAACAGCACTACCCCAGTACTCTGCACAAACACACAAACAGCACTACCCCAATACTCTCCACAAACACACAAACAGCACTACCCCAGTACTCTGCACAAACACACAAACAGCACTACCCCAGTACTCTCCACAAACACACAAACAGCACTACCCCAGTACTCTCCACAAACACACAAACAGCACTACCCCAGTACTCTCCACAAACACACAAACAGCACTACCCCAGTCCTCTCCACAAACACACAAGCAGCACTGCGCCAGTATTCTCCACAAACAGCACTACCCCAGTACTCTTCACAAACACACTAACAGCACTACCCCAGAACTCTCCACAAACACACAAACATCACTGCCCCAGTTCTCTCCACAAACACAAACATACAGCCACACAGAGCAGTGCCCCAGTAATTGCCACAAACAGCACTGCCCCAGTACTCTCCACAAACACACAAAGAGCTCTGCCCCAGTCCTCTCCAAAAACACAGAGACAAAGCACTGCTCCAGTACGTCTCACAAACAGAAGTAGCACTGCCCCAGCACACTCCACGAAAAGACAAACATCATTGCCCCAGTACTCTCCACAAACACAAAAACAGCACTACCCCAGTACTCTCCACAAACACACAAACATCACTGCCCCAGTACTCTCCATAAACACTCAAACAGCAGTGCCCCAGTTCTTTCCACAAACACAAACATACAGCCACACAGAGCAGTGCCCCAGTAATTGCCACAAACAGCACTGCCCCACTACTCTCCACAAACACAAAAACAGCACTGCCCCAGTACTCTGCATAAACACACAAATAGCACTGCCCCAGTACTCTCCACAAACACAAACATACACACACACACAGCACTGCCCCAGTCCTCTCCAAAAACACACACAGACAAAGCACTGCTCCAGTCCATCTGACAAACAGAAGTAGCACTGCCCCAGCAATCTCCACGAGCACACAAACAGCACTGCCCCAGCACTCTCCACAAACACACAAACAGCACTGCCCTCGTACTCTCCATAAACACACAAACAGCACTGCCCCAGTACTCTCCAGAAACACACAAACAGCACTGCCCCAGTACTCTCCACAAGAACACAAAGAGCACTGCTCCGTACTCTCCACAAGCACACAAACAGCACTGCCCCAGTACTCTCCATAAACACACAAACAGCACTGCCCCAGTACTCTCCAGAAACACACAAACAACACTGCCCCAGTACTCTCCACAAGAACACAAAGAGCACTGCTCCGTACTCTCCACAAGCACACAAACAGCATTGCTCCAGTACTCACTACAAGCACACAAACAGCAGTGCACCGTTCTCTCCACAAGCACACAAACAGCACTGCCCCAGCACTCTCCACAAACACACAAACAGCACTGCCCTCGTACTCTCCATAAACACACAAACAGCACTGCCCCAGTACTCTCCAGAAACACACAAACAGCACTGGCCCAGTATTGTCCACAAGCACACAAAAAGCACTGCCCCAGTACTCTCCATAAACACACAAACAGCACTGCCCCAGTACTCTCCACAAGAACACAAAGAGCACTGCTCCGTACTCTCCACAAACACACAAACAGCACTGCCCCAGTACTCTCCACAAACACACAAACAGCACTACCCCAGTACTCTCCACAAACACACTAACAAAACTACCCCAGTACTCTCCACAAACACACAAACAGCACTGCCCCAGTACTCTCCATAAACACAAAAACAGCACTGCCCCAGTACTCTCCACAAACACAAACATACACACACACACAGCACTGCCACAGTACTCTCCACAAACACACAAACAGCAGTGCCCCAGTACCCTCCACAAGCACACAAACAGCACTGCCCCAGCACTCGCCACAAACACACAAACAGCACTGCCCCAGTACTCTCCACAAACACAAAAACAGCAGTGCCCCACTACTCTCCACAAGCACACAAACAGCACTGCCCCAGCACTCTCCACAAACACACAAACAGCATTGCTCCAGTACTCACTACAAGCACACAAACAGCAGTGCACTGTTCTCTCCACAAGCACACAAACAGCACTGCTCCAGTACTGTCGACAAGCACGCAAACAGCACTGCACGGTACTCTCCACAAGCACACAAACAGCACTGCTCCAGTACTGTCCACAAGCACACAAACAGCACTGCCCCAGTACTCACTACAAGCACACAAACAGCACTGCACTGTACTCTCCACAAACACACAAACAGCACTGCTCCAGTCCTCTCCACAAACACACAAACAGCACTGCCCCAGTACTCTCCACAAACAGCGCTGCACTGTACTCTCCACAAGCACACAAACGGCACTGCCCCAGTACTCTCCACAAACACACAAACAGCACTGCCCCGTACTCTCCACAAACACACAAACAGCACTGCCCCAGTCCTCTGCATAAACACACAAACAGCACTGCACTGTACTCTCCGCTTGCCCACCAACAGCACTGCCCCAGTACACTCCACAAGCACACAAACAGCATTGCTCCAGTACTCATGACAAGCACACAAACAGCACTGCCCCGTAGTCTCCACAAACACACAAACAGCACTGCCCCGTACTTTCCACAAACATACAAAAAGCACTGCCCCAGTACTCTCCACAAACACACAAACAGCACTGCACCGTACTCTCCACAAGCACTCAAAAAGCACTGCCCCAGTACTCTCCACAAACACACAAACAGCATTGCACCGTACTCTCCACAAGCACACAAACAGCACTGCACTGTACTCGCCAGAAGCACACAAACAGCATTGCTCCAGTACTGACTACAAGCACACAAACAGCACTGCACTGTTCTCTCCACAAGCACACAAACAGCACTGCTCCAGTACTGTCGACAAGCACGCAAACAGCACTGCCCCAGTACTCTCCACAAGCACACAAACTGCACAGCCCCAGTACTTTCCACAAACACACAAACAGCACTGCCCCAGTACTTTCCACAAACACAGAAACCACACTGCCCCAGTACTCTTCACAAACACACAAACAGCACTGCCCAGCACTTTCCACAAACACACAAACAGCACTGCCCCAGCACTTTCCACAAACACAGAAACCACACTGCCCCAGTACTCTTCACAAACAGACAAACAGCACTGCCCCAGTACTCTCCATAAATACACAAACAGCACTGCCCCAGTACTCTCCACAAACACACAAACAGCACTGCCCCAGTACACACCACAAGCACACAAAAAGCACTGCACTGTTCTCTCCACAAGCACACAAACAGCACTGCTCCAGTACTCTCCACAAACACACAAACAGCACTGCCCCGTACTCTGCACAAACATACAAACAGCACTGCTCCAGTCCTCTCCACAAACACACAAACAGCACTGCCCCAGTACTCTCCACAAACACACAAACAGCACTGCCCCGTACTCTCCGCAAACATACAAAAAGCACTGCCCCAGTACTCTCCGCAAGCACACAAACAGCACTGCCCCAGCACTCTCCACAAACACACAAACAGCACTGCACTGTTCTCTCCACAAGCACACAAACAGCACTGCTCCAGTACTGTCGACCAGCACGCAAACAGCACTGCATCGTACGCTCCACAAGCACACAAACAGCACTGCTCCAGTCCTCTCCACAAACACACAAACAGCATTGCTCCAGTACTCACTACAATCACACAAACAGCACTGCCCTAGTACTCTCCATAAACACAGCAACGGCACTGCCCCAGTACTCTCCACAAACACACAAACAGCATGGCTCCAGTACTCACTACAAGCACACAAACAGCACTGCACCGTTCTCTCCACAAGCACACAAACAGCACTGCTCCAGTACTGTCCACAAGCACACAAACAGCACTGCACGGTACTCTCCACAAGCACACAAACAGCACTGCTCCAGTACTGTCCACAAGCACACAAACAGCACTGCCCCAGTACTCACTACAAGCACACAAACAGCACTGCACCGTACTCTCCACAAACACACAAACAGCACTGCTCCAGTCCTCTCCACAAACACACAAACAGCACTGCCCCAGTACTCTCCACAAACACACAAACAGCACTGCCCCGTACTCTCCACAAACATACAAAAAGCACTGCCCCAGTACTCTCCACTGACACACAAACAGCATTGCACCGTACTCTCCAAAAGCACACAAACAGCATTGCTCCAGTACTGACTACAAGCACACAAACAGCACTGCACTGTTCTCTCCACAAGCACACAACCAGCACTGCTCCAGTACTGTCGACAAGCACGCAAACAGCACTGCCCCAGTACTCTCCACAAGCACACAAACTGCACTGCCCCAGTACTTTCCACAAACACACAAACAGCACTGCCCCAGTCCTTTCCACAAACACAGAAACCACACTGCCCCAGTACTCTTCACAAACACACAAACAGCATTGCCCAGTACTTTCCACAAACACACAAACAGCACTGCCCCAGTACTTTCCACAAACACAGAAACCACACTGCCCCAGTACACTTCACAAACAGACAAACCGCACTGTCCCAGTACTCTCCATAAATACACAAACAGCACTGCCGCAGTACTCTCCACAAACACACAAAAAGCACTGTCCCAGTTCTCTCCACAAACACACAAACAGCACTGCCCCAGTACTCTGCACAAACACACAAAAAGCACTGCCCCAGTGCACTCCACAAGCACACAAACAACATTGCTCCAGTTCTCACTACAAGCACACAAACAGCACTGCACTTTTCTCTCCACAGACACACAAACAGCACTGCTCCAGTCCTCTCCACAAACACACAAACAGCACTGCCCCAGGACTCTCCTCAAACTCACAAACAGCACTGCCCCAGTACTCTCCACAAACACACAAACAGCACTGCTCCAGTCCTCTCCAAATACACACAAACAGCACTGCACTGTGCTCTCCACAAGCTCACAAACAGCACTGCCCCAGTACACTCCACAAGCACACAAACAGCACTGCCCCAGTACTCTCCACAAACACACAAACAGCATTGCTCCTGTACTCACTACAAGCACACAAACAGCACTGCACCGTTCTCTCCACAAGCACACAAACAGCACTGCTCCAGTACTGTCCACAAGCACACAAACAGCACTGCCCCGTACTCTCCACAAACACACAAAAAGCACTGCCCCGTACTCTCCACAAACATACAAACAGCACTGCCCCAGTACTCTCCACAAGAACACAAAGAGCACTGCTCCGTACTCTCCACAAACACACAAACAGCACTGCCCCAGTACTCTCCACAAACACACAAACAGCACTACCCCAGTACTCTCCACAAACACACTAACAAAACTACCCCAGTACTCTCCACAAACACACAAACAGCACTGCCCCAGTACTCTCCATAAACACTCAAACAGCACTACCCCAGTACTGTCCACAAACACGAAAACAGCACTGCCCCAGTACTCTCCACAAACACAAACATACACACACACACAGCACTGCCCCAGTACTCTCCACAAACACACAAACAGCAGTGCCCCAGTACCCTCCACAAGCACACAAACAGCACTGCCCCAGCACTCGCCACAAACACACAAACAGCACTGCCCCAGTACTCTCCATAAACACACAAACAGCACTGCCCCAGTACTCTCCACAAACACAAAAACAGCAGTGCCCCACTACTCTCCACAAGCACACAAACAGCACTGCCCCAGCACTCTCCACAAACACACAAACAGCATTGCTCCAGTACTCACTACAAGCACACAAACAGCACTGCACCGTTCTCTCCACAAGCACACAAACAGCACTGCTCCAGTCCTCTCCACAAACACACAAACAGCACTGCCCCAGTACTCTCCACAAACACACAAACAGCACTGCCCCAGTACTCTCCGCAAGCACACAAACAGCACTGCCCCAGTACTCCCCACAAACACACAAACAGCAGTGCACTGTTCTCTCCACAAGCACACAAACAGCACTGCTCCAGTACTGTCGACAAGCACGCAAACAGCACTGCACGGTACTCTCCACAAGCACACAAACAGCACTGCTCCAGTACTGTCCACAAGCACACAAACAACACTGCCCCAGTACTCACTACAAGCACACAAACAGCACTGCACTGTACTCTCCACAAACACACAAACAGCACTGCTCCAGTCCTCTCCACAAACACACAAACAGCACTGCCCCAGTACTCTCCACAAACCCACAAACAGCGCTGCACTGTACTCTCCACAAGCACACAAACGGCACTGCCCCAGTACTCTCCACAAACACACAAACAGCACTGCCCCGTACTCTCCACAAACACACAAACAGCACTGCCCCAGTACTCTGCATAAACACACAAACAGCACTGCACTGTACTCTCCGCTTGCCCACCAACAGCACTGCCCCAGTACACTCCACAAGCACACAAACAGCATTGCTCCAGTACTCATGACAAGCACACAAACGGCACTGCCCCAGTACTCTCCACAAGCACACAAACAGCACTGCCCCGTAGTCTCCACAAACACACAAACAGCACTGCCCCGTACTTTCCACAAACATACAAAAAGCACTGCCCCAGTACTCTCCACAAACACACAAACAGCACTGCACCGTACTCTCCACAAGCACACAAACAGCACTGCTCCAGTACTGTCCACAAGCACACAAACAGCACTGCACTGTTCTCTCCACAAGCACACAAACAGCACTGCTCCAGTACTGTCGACAAGCACGCAAACAGCACTGCCCCAGTACTCTCCACAAGCACACAAACTGCACAGCCCCAGTACTCTCCATAAATACACAAACAGCACTGCCCCAGTACGCTCCACAAACACAGAAACCACACTGCCCCAGTACACACCACAAGCACACAAAAAGCACTGTCCCAGTTCTCTCCACAAACACACAAACAGCACTGCCCCAGTACTTTCCACAAGCACACAAAAAGCACTGCCCCAGTACTCTCCACAAACACACAAACAGCACTGCCCCAGTACTCTCCATAAACACACAAACAGCATTGCTCCAGAACTCACGACAAGCACACAAACAGCACTGCACCGTTCTCTCCACAAGCACAAAAACAGCACTGCTCCAGTACTCTCCACAAACACACAAACAGCACTGCCCCGTACTCTGCACAAACATACAAACAGCACTGCTCCAGTCCTCTCCACAAGCACACAAACTGCACAGCCCCAGTACTTTCCACAAACACACAAACAGCACTGCCCCAGCACTTTCCACAAACACAGAAACCACACTGCCCCAGTACTCTTCACAAACAGACAAACAGCACTGCCCCAGTACTCTCCATAAATACACAAACAGCACTGCCCCAGTACTCTCCACAAACACACAAACAGCACTGCCCCAGTACACACCACAAGCACACAAAAAGCACTGTCCCAGTTCTCTCCACAAACACACAAACAGCACTGCCCCAGTACTTTCCACAAGCACACAAAAAGCACTGCCCCAGTACTCTCCACAAACACACAAACAGCACTGCCCCAGTACTCTCCATAAACACACAAACAGCACTGCCCCGTACTCTCCGCAAACATACAAAAAGCACTGCCCCAGTACTCTCCGCAAGCACACAAACAGCACTGCCCCAGCACTCTCCACAAACACACAAACAGCACTGCACTGTTCTCTCCACAAGCACACAAACAGCACTGCTCCAGTACTGTCGACCAGCACGCAAACAGCACTGCATCGTACGCTCCACAAGCACACAAACAGCACTGCTCCAGTCCTCTCCACAAACACACAAACAGCATTGCTCCAGTACTCACTACAATCACACAAACAGCACTGCCCTAGTACTCTCCATAAACACACAAACAGCACTGCCCCAGTACTCTCCACAAGCACAGCAACGGCACTGCCCCAGTACTCTCCACAAGAACACAAACAGCACTGCTCCGTACTCTTAACAAGCACACAAACAGCATGGCTCCAGTACTCACTACAAGCACACAAACAGCACTGCACCGTTCTCTCCACAAGCACACAAACAGCACTGCTCCAGTACTGTCCACAAGCACACAAACAGCACTGCACGGTACTCTCCACAAGCACACAAACAGCACTGCTCCAGTACTGTCCACAAGCACACAAACAGCACTGCCCCAGTACTCACTACAAGCACACAAACAGCACTGCACCGTACTCTCCACAAACACACAAACAGCACTGCTCCAGTCCTCTCCACAAACACACAAACAGCACTGCCCCAGTACTCTCCACAAACACACAAACAGCACTGCCCCGTACTCCCCACAAACACACAAAAAGCACTGCCCCGTACTCTCCACAAACATACAAAAAGCACTGCCCCAGTACTCTGCATAAACACACAAACAGCACTGCACTGTACTCTCCGCAAGCCCACCAACAGCACTGCCCCAGTACTCTCCACAAACACACAAACAGCATTGCACCGTACTCTCCAAAAGCACACAAACAGCATTGCTCCAGTACTGACTACAAGCACACAAACAGCACTGCACTGTTCTCTCCACAAGCACACAACCAGCACTGCTCCAGTACTGTCGACAAGCACGCAATCAGCACTGCCCCAGTACTCTCCACAAGCACACAAACTGCACTGCCCCAGTACTTTCCACAAACACACAAACAGCACTGCCTCAGTCCTTTCCACAAACACAGAAACCACACTGCCCCAGTACTCTTCACAAACACACAAACAGCATTGCCCAGTACTTTCCACAAACACACAAACAGCACTGCCCCAGTACTTTCCACAAACACAGAAACCACACTGCCCCAGTACACTTCACAAACAGACAAACCGCACTGTCCCAGTACTCTCCATAAATACACAAACAGCACTGCCGCAGTACTCTCCACAAACACACAAAAAGCACTGTCCCAGTTCTCTCCACAAACACACAAACAGCACTGCCCCAGTACTCTGCACAAACACACAAAAAGCACTGCCCCAGTACACTCCACAAGCACACAAACAGCACTGCACCATACTCTCCACAAGCACAAACAGCATTGCTCCAGTTCTCACTACAAGCACACAAACAGCACTGCACTTTTCTCTCCACAGACACACAAACAGCACTGCTCCAGTCATCTCCACAAACACGCAAACAGCACTGCCCCAGGACTCTCCTCAAACTCACAAACAGCACTGCCCCAGTACTCTCCACAAACACACAAACAGCACTGCTCCAGTCCTCTCCAAATACACACAAACAGCACTGCACTGTGCTCTCCACAAGCTCACAAACAGCACTGCCCCAGTACACTCCACAAGCACACAAACAGCACTGCACCATACTCTCCACAAGCACACAAACAGCATTGCTCCAGTTCTCACTACAAGCACACAAACAGCACTGCACTTTTCTCTGCACAGACACACAAACAGCACTGCTCCAGTCCTCTCCACAAACACTCAAACAGCACTGCCCCAGTACTCTCCACAAACACACAAACAGCATTGCTCCTGTACTCACTACAAGCACACAAACAGCACTGCACCGTTCTCTCCACAAGCACACAAACAGCACTGCTCCAGTACTGTCCACAAGCACACAAACAGCACTGCCCCGTACTCTCCACAAACACACAAAAAGCACTGCCCCGTATCTCCACAAACATACAAACAGCACTGCTCCAGTCCTCTCCACAAACACACAAACAGCACTGCCCCAGTACTCTCCACAAACACACAAACAGCACTGCCCCAGTACTCTCCATAAACACACAAACAGCATTGCTCCAGTACTCACGACAAGCACACAAACAGCACTGCACCGTTCTCTCCACAAGCACACAAACAGCACTGCCCCAGTACTCTCCACAAACACACAAACAGCACTGCCCCGTATTCCCCACAAACACACAAACAGCACTGCCCCGTACTCTCCACAAACATACAAAAAGCACTGCCCCAGTACTCTCCGCAAGCACACAAACAGCACTGCCCCAGTAGTCTCCACAAACACACAAACAGCACTGCACTGTTCTCTCCACAAGCACACAAACAGCACTGCTCCAGTACTGTCGACAAGCACGCAAACAGCACTGCACCGTACGCTCCACAAGCACACAAACAGCACTGCTGCAGTCCTCTCCACAAACACACAAACAGCACTGCCCCAGTACTCTCCACAAGCACACAAACAGCACTGCTCCAGTACTGTCAACAAGCACGCAAACAGCACTGCACCGTACGCTCCACAAGCACACAAACAGCACTGCTGCAGTCCTCTCCACAAACACACAAACTGCACTGCCCCAGTACTCTCCACAAGCACACAAACAGCACTGCTCCAGTACTCTCCACAAGCACACAAACAGCACTGCCCCGTACTCTCCACAAACATACAAAAAGCACTGCCCCAGTACTCTCCACAAACACACAAACAGCACTGCACTGTCCTCTCCACAAGCACACAAACAGCACTGCTCCAGTACTGTCGACAAGCACGCAAACAGCACTGCACCGTACGCTCCACAAGCACACAAACAGCACTGCTGCAGTCCTCTCCACAAACACACAAACAGCACTGCCCCAGTACTCTCCACAAGCACACAAACAGCACTGCTCCAGTACTGTCAACAAGCACGCAAACAGCACTGCACCGTACGCTCCACAAGCACACAAACAGCACTGCTGCAGTCCTCTCCACAAACACACAAACTGCACTGACCCAGTACTCTCCACAAGCACACAAACAGCACTGCTCCAGTACTCTCCACAAGCACACAAACAGCACTGCTCCAGTCCTCTCCACAAACACACAAACAGCACTGCCACAGTACTCTCCACAAGCACACAAACAGCATGGCTCCAGTACTCACTACAAGCACGCAAACAACACTGCACGGTACTCTCCACAAGCACACAAACAGCACTGCTCCAGTACTGTCCACAAGCACACAAACAGCACTGCCCCAGTACTCACTTCAAGCACACAAACAGCACTGCACCGTACTCTCCACAAATACACAAACAGCACTGCTCCAGTCCTCTCCACAAACACACAAACAGCACTGCCCCAGTACTCTCCACAAACACACAAACAGCACTGCACTGTACTCTCCACAAGCACACAAACGGCACTGCCCCAGTACTCTCCACAAACACACAAACAGCACTGCCCCGTAGTCTCCACAAACACACAAACAGCACTGCCCCAGTACACTCCACAAGCACACAAACGGCACTGCCCCAGTACTCTCCACAAGCACACAAAAAGCACTGCCCCAGTACTCTCCACTGACACACAAACAGCACTGCACCGTACTCTCCGCAAGCACACAAACAGCACTGCCCCAGTGCTCTCCACAAGCACTCAAAAAGCACTGCCCCAGTCCTCTCCACAAACACACAAACAGCATTGCACCGTACTCTCCACAAGCACACAAACAGCACTGCACTGTACTCTCCACAAGCACACAAACAGCATTGCTCCAGTGCTGACTACAAGCACACAAACAGCACGGCACTGTTCTCTCCACAAGCACACAAACAGCACTGCACCGTTCTCTCCACAAGCACACAAACAGCACTGCTCCAGTACTGTCCACAAGCACACAAACAGCACTGCCCCGTACTCTCCACAAACACACAAAAAGCACTGCCCCGTACTCTCCACAAACATACAAACAGCACTGCTCCAGTCCTCTCCACAAACACACAAACAGCACTGCCCCAGTACTCTCCACAAACACACAAACAGCACTGCCCCAGTACTCTCCATAAACACACAAACAGCATTGCTCCAGTACTCACGACAAGCACACAAACAGCACTGCACCGTTCTCTCCACAAGCACACAAAGAGCACTGCCCCAGTACTCTCCACAAACACACAAACAGCACTGCGCCAGTACTCTCCGCAAGCACACAAACAGCACTGCCCCAGTACTCTCCACAAACACACAAACAGCACTGCACTGTTCTCTCCACAAGCACACAAACAGCACTGCTCCAGTACTGTCGACAAGCACGCAAACAGCACTGCACCGTACGCTCCACAAGCACACAAACAGCACTGCTGCAGTCCTCTCCACAAACACACAAACAGCACTGCCCCAGTACTCTCCACAAGCACACAAACAGCACTGCTCCAGTACTGTCAACAAGCACGCAAACAGCACTGCACCGTACGCTCCACAAGCACACAAACAGCACTGCTGCAGTCCTCTCCACAAACACACAAACTGCACTGCCCCAGTACTCTCCACAAGCACACAAACAGCACTGCTCCAGTACTCTCCACAAGCACACAAACAGCACTGCCCCGTACTCTCCACAAACATACAAAAAACACTGCCCCAGTACTCTCCACAAACACACAAACAGCACTGCACTGTTCTCTCCACAAGCACACAAACAGCACTGCTCCAGTACTGTCGACAAGCACGCAAACAGCACTGCACCGTACGCTCCACAAGCACACAAACAGCACTGCTGCAGTCCTCTCCACAAACACACAAACTGCACTGCCCCAGTACTCTCCACAAGCACACAAACAGCACTGCTCCAGTACTCTCCACAAGCACACAAACAGCACTGCTCCAGTCCTCTCCACAAACACACAAACAGCACTGCCACAGTACTCTCCACAAACACACAAACAGCACTGCCCCAGTACTCTCCACAAGCACACAAACGGCACTGCCCCAGTACTCTCCATAAACACACAAACAGCATTGCTCCAGTACTCTCCACAAGCACACAAACAGCACTGCTCCAGTCCTCTCCACAAACACACAAACAGCACTGCACCGTACGCTCCACAAGCACACAAACAGCACTGCTGCAGTCCTCTCCACAAACACACAAACTGCACTGCCACAGTACTCTCCACAAACACACAAACAGCACTGCCCCAGTACTCTCCACAAGCACACAAACGGCACTGCCCCAGTACTCTCCATAAACACACAAACAGCACTGCCCCAGTACTCTCCACAAGCACACCAACGGCACTGCCCCAGTACTCTCCACAAGAACACAAACAACACTGTTCCGTACTCTCAACAAGCACACAAACAGCATGGCTCCAGTACTCACTACAAGCACACAAACAGCACTGCACCGTTCTCTCCACAAGCACACAAACAGCACTGCTCCAGTACTGTCCACAAGCACGCAAACAGCACTGCACGGTACTCTCCACAAGCACACAAACAGCACTGCTCCAGTGCTGTCCACAAGCACACAAACAGCACTGCCCCAGTACTCTCCACAAGCACACAAACGGCACTGCCCCAGTACTCTCCATAAACACACAAACAGCATTGCTCCAGTACTGTCCACAAGCACACAAACAGCGCTGCCCCAGTACTCTCCACAAACACACAAACAGCACTGCCCCAGTACTCTCCACAAGCACACCAACGGCACTGCCCCAGTACTCTCCACAAGAACACAAACAACACTGTTCCGTACTCTCAACAAGCACACAAACAGCATGGCTCCAGTACTCACTACAAGCACACAAACAGCACTGCTCCAGTACTGTCCACAAGCACGCAAACAGCACTGCACGGTACTCTCCACAAGCACACAAACAGCACTGCTCCAGTACTGTCCACAAGCACACAAACAGCACTGCCCCAGTACTCACTTCAAGCACACAAACAGCACTGCACCGTACTCTCCACAAATACACAAACAGCACTGCTCCAGTCCTCTCCACAAACACACAAACAGCACTGCACTGTACTCTCCACAAGCACACAAACGGCACTGCCCCAGTACTCTCCACAAACACACAAACAGCACTGCCCCGTAGTCTCCACAAACACACAAACAGCACTGCCCCAGTACACTCCACAAGCACACAAAAAGCACTGCCCCAGTACTCTCCACAAGCACTCAAAAAGCACTGCCCCAGTCCTCTCCACAAACACACAAACAGCATTGCACCGTACTCTCCACAAGCACACAAACAGCACTGCACCGTACACTCCACAAGCACACAAACAGCACTGCTCCAGTGCTGACTACAAGCACACAAACAGCACGGCACTGTTCTCTCCACAAGCACACAAACAGCACTGCTCCAGTACTGTCGACAAGCACGCAAACAGCACTGCCCCAGTACTCTCCACAAGCACACAAACTGCACAGCCCCAGTACTTTCCACAAACACACAAACAGCACTGCCCCAGTACTTTCCACAAACACAGAAACCACACTGCCCCAGCACTCTTCACAAACACACAAACAGCACTGCCCCAGTACTTTCCACAAACACAGAAACCACACTGCCCCAGTACTCTTCACAAAGACACAAACAGCACTGCCCCAGTACTTTCCACAAACACAGAAACCACACTGCCCCAGCACTCTTCACAAACAGACAAACAGCACTGCCCCAGTACTCTCCATAAATACACAAACAGCACTGCCCCAGTACTCTCCACAAACACAAACAGCACTGCACTGTGCTCTCCACAAGCTCACCAACGGCACTGCCCCAGTACTCTCCACAAGCACACAAACAGCATTGCTCCAGTACTCACTACAAGCACACAAACAGCAGTGCACCATTCTCTCCACAAGCACACAAACAGCATTGCAACGTACTCTCCAGAAGCACACAATCAGCACTGCCCAAGTACTCTCCACAAACACACAAACAGCACTTCCCCAGTAGTTTCCACAAACAAACAAACAGCACTGCCCCACTACTTTCCACAAACACACAAGCAGCACTGCACCGTATTCTCCACAAACACACAAGCAGCACTGCCCCAGTACTCTCCACAGGCACACAAACAGCACTGCCCCAGTACTTTCCACAAACACACAAACAGCACTGCCCCAGTACTTTCCACAAACACACAAACAGCACTGCCCCAGTACATTCCACAAACACAGAAACCACAATGACCCAGTACGCTTCACAAACACACAAACAGCACTGACCCAGTACTCTCCACAAACACACAAACAGCACTGCCCCAGTACTTTACACAAACAAACAAACAGCAATGCCCCAGTACTCTCCACAAACACACAAACAGCATTGCCCCAGTACTTTCCACAAACACAGAAGCAGCACTGCACCATATTCTCCACAAACACAAAAACAGCACTGCCCCTGTACTCTCCACAAGCACACAAGCAGCACCGCCCCAGTACTTTCCACAAACACAGAAACAGCAATGCCCCAGTACTTTCCACAAACACAGAAACCACACTGCCCCAGTACTCTTAACAAACACACAAACAGCACTGCCCCAGTACTTTCCACAAACACAGAAACCACACTGCCCCAGTACTCTTCACAAACACACAAACAGCACTGCCCCAGTACTTTCCACAAACACAGAAACCACACTGCCCCAGTACTCTTCACAAACACACAAACAGCACTGCCCCAGTACTTTCCACAAACACAGAAACCACACTGCCCCAGCACTCTTCACAAACAGCACTGCCCCAGTACTCTCCATAAATACACAAACAGCACTGCCCCAGTACTCTCCACAAACACACAAACAGCACTGCACTGTGCTCTCCACAAGCTCACCAACGGCACTGCCCCAGTACTCTCCACAAGCACACAAACAGCATTGCTCCAGTACTCACTACAAGCACACAAACAGCAGTGCACCATTCTCTCCACAAGCACACAAACAGCACTGCAACGTACTCTCCACAAGCACACAAACAGCACTGCCCCAATACTTTCCACAAACAAACAGCACTGCTCCAGTGCTCTCCACAAACACACAAACAGCACTTCTCCGGTACTCTCCACAAGCACACAAACAGCACTGCCCCAATATTCTCCACAAACAAACAAACAGCACTGCCCCAGTATTCTCCACAAACACACAAGCAGCATTGCACCGTACTCTCCAGAAGCACACAATCAGCACTGCCCAAGTACTCTCCACAAACACACAAACAGCACTTCCCCAGTAGTTTCCACAAACAAACAAACAGCACTGCCCCACTACTTTCCACAAACACACAAGCAGCACTATCCAGTACTCTCCACAAACACACAAGCAGCACTGCCCCAGTACTCTCCACAGGCACACAAACAGCACTGCCCCAGTACTTTCCACAAACACACAAACAGCACTGCCCCAGTACATTCCACAAACACAGAAACCACACTGACCCAGTACTCTTCACAAACACACAAACAGCACTGCACCGTACTCTCCACAAGCACACAAACAGCACTGCCCCAGTACTTTACACAAACAAACAAACAGCAATGCCCCAGTACTCTCCACAAACACACAAACAGCATTGCCCCAGTACTTTCCACAAAGACAGAAGCAGCACTGCACCATATTCTCCACAAACACACAAACAGCACTGCCCCTGTACTCTCCACAAGCACACAAGCAGCACCGCCCCAGTACTTTCCACAAACACAGAAACCACACTGCCCCAGTACTTTCCACAAACACAGAAACCACACTGCCCCAGAACTTTCCACAAACACAGAAACCACACTGCCCCAGTACTCTTCACAAACAGACAAACAGCAATGCTCCAGTACTCTCCACAAACACACAAACAGCACTGCCCCAGTACTCTCCACAAGCACACAAACGGCACTGCCCCGGAACTCACCACAAACACTCAAACAGCACTGCCCCAGTACTCTCCACAAACACACTAACAGCACTGCCACAGTACTCTGCATAAACACACAAACAGCACTGCACTGTACTCTCCGCAAGCACACCAACAGCACTGCCCTAGTACACTCCACAATCACACAAAAAGAACTGCCCCAGTACTCTCCACAAACACACAAACAGGACTGCACCACACTCTCCACAAGCCCACAAACAGCACTGCTCCAGTACTCTCCACAAGCACACAAACAGCACTGCCCCAGTACTCTCCACAAACACACAAACAGCACTATCCAGTACTCTCCACAAACACACAAACAGCACTGCCCCAGTACTTTCCACAAACACACAAACAGCACTGCCCCAGTACTCTCCACAAACACACAAACAGCACTGCCCCAGTACTCTCCATAAATACACAAACAGCACTGCCCCAGTACTCTCCACAAACACACAAACAGCACTGCACCATACTCTCCACAAGCACACAAACAGCATTGCTCCAGTACTCACTTCAAGCACACAAACAGCACTGCACTGTTCTTTCCACAGACACACAAACAGCACTGCTCCAGTACTGTCCACATGCACGCAAACAGCATTGCTCCGTACTCTCCACAAGCACAAAAACAGCACTGCTCCGTACTCTCCACAAGCACACAAACAGCACTGCCCCAGTACTCTCCACAAACACACAAACAGCATTGCCCCAGTACTTTCCACAAACACAGAAGCAGCACTGCACCATATTCTCCACAAACACACTAACAGCACTGCCCCTGTACTTTCCACAAACACAGAAACAGCACTGCCCCTGTACTTTCCACAAACACAGAAACCACACTGCCCCAGTACTCTTCACAAACAGACAAACAGCACTGCCCCAGTACTCTCCACAAACACACAAACAACACTGCCCCAGTACTCTCCACAAGCACACAAACGGCACTGCCCCGGAACTCACCACAAACACTCAAACAGCACTGCCCCAGTACTTTCCACAAACACACAAACAGCACTGCCCCAGTACTCTCCACAAATACACAAACAGCAGTGCCCAAGTACTCTCCACAAACACTCAAACAGAACTGCCCCAGTACTCTCCACAAACACACAAACAGCACTGCCCCAGTACTCTCCACAAACACACAAACAGCAATGCCCCAGTACTTTCCACAAACACACAAACAGCACTGCCCCAGTACTCTCCACAAACACACAAACAGCACTGCCCCAGTGCTCTCCACAAGCACACCTACGGCACTGCCCCAGTACTCTCCACAAACACACAAACAGCACTGCACCGTACTCTCCACAAGCACACAAACAGCATTGCTCCAGTACTCACTACAAGGACACAAACAGCACTGCACCGTTCTCTCCACAAGCACACAAACAGCACTGCCCCAGTACTCTCCACAAGCACACAAACGGCACTGCCCCGGAACTCACCACAAACACTCAAACAGCACTGCCCCAGTACTTTCCACAAACACACAAACAGCACTGCCCCAGTACTCTCCACAAATACACAAACAGCAGTGCCCAAGTACTCTCCACAAACACTCAAACAGAACTGCCCCAGTACTCTCCACAAACACACAAACAGCACTGCCCCAGTACTCTCCACAAACACAAACAGCAATGCCCCAGTACTTTCCACAAACACACAAACAGCACTGCCCCAGTACTCTCCACAAACACACAAACAGCACTGCCCCAGTACTCTCCACAAACACACAAACAGCACTGCCCCAGTGCTCTCCACAAGCACACCTACGGCACTGCCACAGTATTCTCCACAAACACACAAACAGCACTGCACCGTACTCTCCACAAGCACACAAACAGCATTGCTCCAGTACTCACTACAAGGACACAAACAGCACTGCACCGTTCTCTCCACAAGCACACAAACAGCACTGCTCCAGTCCTGTCCACAAGCACACAAACAGCACTGCACCGTACTCTCCACAAGCCCACAAACAGCACTTCCACAGTACTCTCCACAAACACACAAACAGCACTGCCCCAGGACTCTCCACAAACACACAAACAGCATTGATCCGTACTCTCCAAAAGCACACAACAAGCGCTGCCACAGTACTCTCCACAAACACACAAACAGCACTGCCCCAGTACTTTCCGCAAACAAACAAACAGCACTGCCCCAGTACTCTCCACAAGCACACAAGCAGCACTGCCCCAGTACTTTCCGCAAACAAACAAACAGCACTGCCACAGTACTCTCCACAAACACACAAACAGCACTGCCCCAGTACACTCCACAAACACACAAACAGCACTGCCCCAGTGCTTTCCACAAACACACAAACAGCACTGCCCCAGTACGCTCCATAAATACACAAACAGCACTGCCCCAGTACTCTCCACAAACACACAAACAGCACTGCTCCAGTGCTTTCCACAAACACACAAACAGCACTGCCCCAGTACGCTCCATAAATACACAAACAGCACTGCCCCAGTACTCTCCACAAACACACAAACAGCACTGCCCCAGTACTTTCCACAAACACACAAACAGCACTGCCCCAGTACTCTCCATAAATACACAAACAGCACTGCCCCAGTACTCTCCACAAACACACAAACAGCACTGCCCCGGTACTCTCCATAAATACACAAAAAGCACTGCCCAAGTACTCTCCACAAACACTCAAACAGCACTGCCCCAGTACTCTCCACAAATACAGAAACAGCACTGCCCAAGTACTCTCCACAAACACTCAAACAGCACTGCCCCAGTACTCTCCACAAATACACAAACAGCACTGCCCCAGTACTCTCCACAAACACTCAAACAGCACTGCCCCAGTACTCTCCATAAATACACAAACAGCACTGCCCCAGTACTCTGCACAAAATAACAAACAGCAGTGCTCCAGTACTCACGACAAGCACATAAAAAGCACTGCCCCAGTACTGTCCACAAACACACAAACAGCACTACCCAGCACTCTCCACAAACACAGAAACAGCACTGCCCCAGTACTCTCCACAAGCAACAAAACAGCACTGCCCCAGTACTTTCCACAAACACACAAACAGCACTGCTCCAGCACTCTCCACAAGCAGACAAACAGCACTGCTCCAGGATTCTCCACAAACACACAAACAGCACTGTACCGTATTCTGCACAAACACACAAACAGCACTGCCCCAGTGCTTTCCACAAACACACAAACAGCACTGCCCCAGTCCTCTCCACAAACACACAAACAGCACTGCACCATATTCTGCAGAAACACACAAACAGCACTGCCCCAGTACTTTCCACAAACACACAAACAGCAGTGCCCCAGTACTTACAACAATCACAGAAACCACACTGCCCCAGTACTCTCCACAAACACACAAACAGCACTGCACCAGTACTCTTCACAAACACACAAACAGCACTGCACCGTTCTCTCCACAAGCACACAAACAGCACTGCCCCAGTACTCTCCACAAACACACAAACAGCACTTCCCCAGTACTCTCCACAAGCACACAAACAGCACTGCCCCAGTACTCTCCACAAACACACAAACAGCACTGCCCCAGTACTTTCCACAAATACACAAGCAGCACTGCACCGTACTCTCCACAAGCACACAAACAGCACTGCTGCAGTACTCTCCACAAACACACCAACAGCACTTCCCCAGTAGTTTCCACAAACACACAAACAGCACTGCCGCAGTACTTTCCACAAACAAACAAACAGCTCTGCCCCAGTATTCTCCACAAGCACACAAACAACATTGCTCCGTACTCTCCACAAGCACACAAACGGCACTGCCCCAGTACTCTCCATAAACACACAAACAGCATTGCTCCAGTACTGTCCACAAGCACACAAACAGCGCTGCCCCAGTACTCTCCACAAACACACAAACAGCACTGCCCCAGTACTCTCCACAAGCACACCAACGGCACTGCCCCAGTACTCTCCACAAGAACACAAACAACACTGTTCCGTACTCTCAACAAGCACACAAACAGCATGGCTCCAGTACTCACTACAAGCACACAAACAGCACTGCACCGTTCTCTCCACAAGCACACAAACAGCACTGCTCCAGTACTGTCCACAAGCACGCAAACAGCACTGCACGGTACTCTCCACAAGCACACAAACAGCACTGCTCCAGTACTGTCCACAAGCACACAAACAGCACTGCACCAGTACTCTTCACAAACACACAAACAGCACTGCACCGTTCTCTCCACAAGCACACAAACAGCACTGCCCCAGTACTCTCCACAAACACACAAACAGCACTTCCCCAGTACTCTCCACAAGCACACAAACAGCACTGCCCCAGTACTCTCCACAAACACACAAACAGCACTGCCCCAGTACTTTCCACAAATACACAAGCAGCACTGCACCGTATTCTCCACAAACACACAAACAGCACTGCCCCAGTACTCTCCACAAACAAACAGCACTGCTCCAGTCCTCTCCACAAACACACAAACAGCACTGCACCGTACTCTCCACAAGCACACAAACAGCACTGCTGCAGTACTCTCCACAAACACACAAACAGCACTTCCCCAGTAGTTTCCACAAACACACAAACGGCACTGCCCCAGTACTCTCCATAAACACACAAACAGCATTGCTCCAGTACTGTCCACAAGCACACAAACAGCGCTGCCCCAGTACTCTCCACAAACACACAAACAGCACTGCCCCAGTACTCTCCACAAGCACACCAACGGCACTGCCCCAGTACTCTCCACAAGAACACAAACAACACTGTTCCGTACTCTCAACAAGCACACAAACAGCATGGCTCCAGTACTCACTACAAGCACACAAACAGCACTGCACCGTTCTCTCCACAAGCACACAAACAGCACTGCTCCAGTACTGTCCACAAGCACGCAAACAGCACTGCACGGTACTCTCCACAAGCACACAAACAGCACTGCTCCAGTACTGTCCACAAGCACACAAACAGCACTGCCCCAGTACTCACTTCAAGCACACAAACAGCACGGCACTGTTCTCTCCACAAGCACACAAACAGCACTGCTCCAGTACTGTCGACAAGCACGCAAACAGCACTGCCCCAGTACTCTCCACAAGCACACAAACTGCACAGCCCCAGTACTTTCCACAAACACAGTAACCACACTGCCCCAGTACTCTTCACAAACACACAAACAGCACTGCCCCAGTACTTTCCACAAACACAGAAACCACACTGCCCCAGTACTCTTCACAAACACACAAACAGCACTGCCCCAGTACTTTCCACAAACACAGAAACCACACTGCCCCAGCACTCTTCACAGACAAACAGCACTGCCCCAGTACTCTCCATAAATACACAAACAGCACTGCCCCAGTACTCTCCACAAGCACACAAACAGCATTGCTCCAGTACTCACTACAAGCACACAAACAGCAGTGCACCATTCTCTCCACAAGCACACAAACAGCACTGCAACGTACTCTCCACAAGCACACAAACAGCACTGCCCCAATACTTTCCACAAACAAACAGCACTGCTCCAGTGCTCTCCACAAACACACAAACAGCACTTCTCCGGTACTCTCCACAAGCACACAAACAGCACTGCCCCAATATTCTCCACAAACAAACAAACAGCACTGCCCCAGTATTCTCCACAAACACACAAGCAGCATTGCACCGTACTCTCCAGAAGCACACAATCAGCACTGCCCAAGTACTCTCCACAAACACACAAACAGCACTTCCCCAGTAGTTTCCACAAACAAACAAACAGCACTGCCCCACTACTTTCCACAAACACACAAGCAGCACTGCACCGTATTCTCCACAAACACACAAGCAGCACTGCCCCAGTACTCTCCACAGGCACACAAACAGCACTGCCCCAGTACTTTCCACAAACGCACAAACAGCACTGCCCCAGTACTTTCCACAAACACACAAACAGCACTGCCCCAGTACATTCCACAAACACAGAAACCACACTGACCCAGTACTCTTCACAAACACACAAACAGCACTGACCCAGTACTCTCCACAAACACACAAACAGCACTGCACCGTACTCTCCACAAGCACACAAACAGCACTGCCCCAGTACTTTACACAAACAAACAAACAGCACTGCCCCAGTACTCTCCACAAACACACAAACAGCATTGCCCCAGTACTTTCCACAAACACAGAAGCAGCACTGCACCATATTCTCCACAAACACACAAACAGCACTGCCCCTGTACTCTCCACAAGCACACAAGCAGCACCGCCCCAGTACTTTCCACAAACACAGAAACAGCAATGCCCCAGTACTTTCCACAAACACAGAAACCACACTGCCCCAGTGCTTTCCACAAACACACAAACAGCACTGCCCCAGTACTTTCCACAAACACAGAAACCACACTGCCCCAGTACTCTTCACAAACAGACAAACAGCAATGCTCCAGTACTCTCCACAAACACACAAACAGCACTGCCCCAGTACTCTCCACAAGCACACAAACGGCACTGCCCCGGAACTCACCACAAACACTCAAACAGCACTGCCCCAGTACTCTCCACAAACACACTAACAGCACTGCCACAGTACTCTGCATAAACACACAAACAGCACTGCACTGTACTCTCCGCAAGCACACCAACAGCACTGCCCTAGTACACTCCACAAGCACACAAAAAGAACTGCCCCAGTACTCTCCACAAACACACAAACAGGACTGCACCACACTCTCCACAAGCTCACAAACAGCACTGCCCCAGTACTCTCCACAAGCACACAAACAGCACTGCCCCAGTACTCTCCACAAACACACAAACAGCACTATCCAGTACTCTCCACAAACACACAAACAGCAATGCCCCAGTACTTTCCACAAACACACAAACAGCACTACCCCAGTACGCTCCATAAACACACAAACAGCACTGCCCCAGTACTCTCCACAAACACACAAACAGCACTGCCCCAGTACGTTCCACAAGCACACAAACAGCACTGCCCCAGTCCACTCCAAAAATACACAAACAGCACTGCCCCAGTACTCTCCACAAACACACAAACAGCACTGCCCCAGTACTCTCCATAAATACACAAACAGCACTGCCCCAGTACTCTCCACAAACACACAAACAGCACTGCACCATACTCTCCACAAGCACACAAACAGCATTGCTCCAGTACTCACTTCAAGCACACAAACAGCACTGCACTGTTCTTTCCACAGACACACAAACAGCACTGCTCCAGTACTGTCCACATGCACGCAAACAGCATTGCTCCGTACTCTCCACAAGCACAAAAACAGCACTGCTCCGTACTCTCCACAAGCACACAAACAGCACTGCCCCAGTACTCTCCACAAACACACAAACAGCATTGCCCCAGTACTTTCCACAAACACAGAAGCAGCACTGCACCATATTCTCCACAAACACACAAACAGCACTGCCCCTGTACTCTCCACAAGCACACAAGCAGCACCGCCCCAGTACTTTCCACAAACACACAAACAGCAATGCCCCAGTACTTTCCACAAACACACAAACAGCACTGCCCCTGTACTTTCCACAAACACAGAAACCACACTGCCCCAGTACTCTTCACAAACAGACAAACAGCACTGCCCCAGTACTCTCCACAAACACACAAACAGCACTGCCCCAGTACTCTCCACAAGCACACAAACGGCACTGCCCCGGAACTCACCACAAACACTCAAACAGCACTGCCCCAGTACTTTCCACAAGCACACAAACAGCACTGCCCCAGTCCACTCCAAAAATACACAAACAGCACTGCCCCAGTACTCTCCACAAACACACAAACAGCACTGCACCATACTCTCCACAAGCACACAAACAGCATTGCTCCAGTACTCACTTCAAGCACACAAACAGCACTGCACTGTTCTTTCCACAGACACACAAACAGCACTGCTCCAGTACTGTCCACATGCACGCAAACAGCATTGCTCCAGTACTCTCCACAAACACACAAACAGCACTGCCCCAGTACTCTCCACAAATACACAAACAGCAGTGCCCAAGTACTCTCCACAAACACTCAAACAGAACTGCCCCAGTACTCTCCACAAACACACAAACAGCACTGCCCCAGTACTCTCCACAAACACACAAACAGCAATGCCCCAGTACTTTCCACAAACACACAAACAGCACTGCCCCAGTACTCTCCACAAACACACAAACAGCACTGCCCCAGTGCTCTCCACAAGCACACCTACGGCACTGCCCCAGTACTCTCCACAAACACACAAACAGCACTGCACCGTACTCTCCACAAGCACACAAACAGCATTGCTCCAGTACTCACTACAAGGACACAAACAGCACTGCACCGTTCTCTCCACAAGCACACAAACAGCACTGCCCCAGTACTCTCCACAAGCACACAAACGGCACTGCCCCGGAACTCACCACAAACACTCAAACAGCACTGCCCCAGTACTTTCCACAAACAGCACTGCCCCAGTACTCTCCACAAATACACAAACAGCAGTGCCCAAGTACTCTCCACAAACACTCAAACAGAACTGCCCCAGTACTCTCCACAAACACACAAACAGCACTGCCCCAGTACTCTCCACAAACACAAACAGCAATGCCCCAGTACTTTCCACAAACACACAAACAGCACTGCCCCAGTACTCTCCACAAACACACAAACAGCACTGCCCCAGTACTCTCCACAAACACACAAACAGCACTGCCCCAGTGCTCTCCACAAGCACACCTACGGCACTGCCACAGTATTCTCCACAAACACACAAACAGCACTGCACCGTACTCTCCACAAGCACACAAACAGCATTGCTCCAGTACTCACTACAAGGACACAAACAGCACTGCACCGTTCTCTCCACAAGCACACAAACAGCACTGCTCCAGTCCTGTCCACAAGCACACAAACAGCACTGCACCGTACTCTCCACAAGCCCACAAACAGCACTTCCACAGTACTCTCCACAAACACACAAACAGCACTGCCCCAGGACTCTCCACAAACACACAAACAGCATTGATCCGTACTCTCCAAAAGCACACAACAAGCGCTGCCACAGTACTCTCCACAAACACACAAACAGCAATTCCCCAGTAGTTTCCACAAACACACAAACAGCACTGCCCCAGTACTTTCCGCAAACAAACAGCACTGCCCCAGTACTCTCCACAAGCACACAAGCAGCACTGCCCCAGTACTTTCCGCAAACAAACAAACAGCACTGCCACAGTACTCTCCACAAACACACAAACAGCACTGCCCCAGTACACTCCACAAACACACAAACAGCACTGCCCCAGTGCTTTCCACAAACACACAAACAGCACTGCCCCAGTACGCTCCATAAATACACAAACAGCACTGCCCCAGTACTCTCCACAAACACACAAACAGCACTGCTCCAGTGCTTTCCACAAACACACAAACAGCACTGCCCCAGTACGCTCCATAAATACACAAACAGCACTGCCCCAGTACTCTCCACAAACACACAAACAGCACTGCCCCAGTACTTTCCACAAACACACAAACAGCACTGCCCCAGTACTCTCCATAAATACACAAACAGCACTGCCCCAGTACTCTCCACAAACACACAAACAGCACTGCCCCGGTACTCTCCATAAATACACAAAAAGCACTGCCCAAGTACTCTCCACAAACACTCAAACAGCACTGCCCCAGTACTCTCCACAAATACAGAAACAGCACTGCCCATGTACTCTCCACAAACACTCAAACAGCACTGCCCCAGTACTCTCCACAAATACACAAACAGCACTGCCCCAGTACTCTCCATAAATACACAAAAAGCACTGCCCAAGTACTCTCCACAAACACTCAAACAGCACTGCCCCAGTACTCTCCATAAATACACAAACAGCACTGCCCCAGTACTCTGCACAAAATAACAAACAGCAGTGCTCCAGTACTCACGACAAGCACATAAAAAGCACTGCCCCAGTACTGTCCACAAACACACAAACAGCACTACCCAGCACTCTCCACAAACACAGAAACAGCACTGCCCCAGTACTCTCCACAAGCAACAAAACAGCACTGCCCCAGTACTTTCCACAAACACACAAACAGCACTGCTCCAGCACTCTCCACAAGCAGACAAACAGCACTGCTCCAGGATTCTCCACAAACACACAAACAGCACTGTACCGTATTCTGCACAAACACACAAACAGCACTGCCCCAGTGCTTTCCACAAACACACAAACAGCACTGCCCCAGTCCTCTCCACAAACACACAAACAGCACTGCACCATATTCTGCAGAAACACACAAACAGCACTGCCCCAGTACTTTCCACAAACACACAAACAGCAGTGCCCCAGTACTTACAACAATCACAGAAACCACACTGCCCCAGTACTCTCCACAAACACACAAACAGCACTGCACCAGTACTCTTCACAAACACACAAACAGCACTGCACCGTTCTCTCCACAAGCACACAAACAGCACTGCCCCAGTACTCTCCACAAACACACAAACAGCACTTCCCCAGTACTCTCCACAAGCACACAAACAGCACTGCCCCAGTACTCTCCACAAACACACAAACAGCACTGCCCCAGTACTTTCCACAAATACACAAGCAGCACTGCACCGTATTCTCCACAAACAGCACTGCTGCAGTACTCTCCACAAACACACCAACAGCACTTCCCCAGTAGTTTCCACAAACACACAAACAGCACTGCCGCAGTACTTTCCACAAACAAACAAACAGCTCTGCCCCAGTATTCTCCACAAGCACACAAACAACATTGCTCCGTACTCTCCACAAGCACACAAACGGCACTGCCCCAGTACTCTCCATAAACACACAAACAGCATTGCTCCAGTACTGTCCACAAGCACACAAACAGCGCTGCCCCAGTACTCTCCACAAACACACAAACAGCACTGCCCCAGTACTCTCCACAAGCACACCAACGGCACTGCCCCAGTACTCTCCACAAGAACACAAACAACACTGTTCCGTACTCTCAACAAGCACACAAACAGCATGGCTCCAGTACTCACTACAAGCACACAAACAGCACTGCACCGTTCTCTCCACAAGCACACAAACAGCACTGCTCCAGTACTGTCCACAAGCACGCAAACAGCACTGCACGGTACTCTCCACAAGCACACAAACAGCACTGCTCCAGTACTGTCCACAAGCACACAAACAGCACTGCACCAGTACTCTTCACAAACACACAAACAGCACTGCACCGTTCTCTCCACAAGCACACAAACAGCACTGCCCCAGTACTCTCCACAAACACACAAACAGCACTTCCCCAGTACTCTCCACAAGCACACAAACAGCACTGCCCCAGTACTCTCCACAAACACACAAACAGCACTGCCCCAGTACTTTCCACAAATACACAAGCAGCACTGCACCGTATTCTCCACAAACACACAAACAGCACTGCCCCAGTACTCTCCACAAACAAACAGCACTGCTCCAGTCCTCTCCACAAACACACAAACAGCACTGCACCGTACTCTCCACAAGCACACAAACAGCACTGCTGCAGTACTCTCCACAAACACACCAACAGCACTTCCCCAGTAGTTTCCACAAACACACAAACAGCACTGCCGCAGTACTTTCCACAAACAAACAAACAGCTCTGCCCCAGTATTCTCCACAAACACACAAACAGCACTGCCCCAGTACTCTCCACAAGCACACAAACGGCACTGCCCCAGTACTCTCCATAAACACACAAACAGCATTGCTCCAGTACTGTCCACAAGCACACAAACAGCGCTGCCCCAGTACTCTCCACAAACACACAAACAGCACTGCCCCAGTACTCTCCACAAGCACACCAACGGCACTGCCCCAGTACTCTCCACAAGAACACAAACAACACTGTTCCGTACTCTCAACAAGCACACAAACAGCATGGCTCCAGTACTCACTACAAGCACACAAACAGCACTGCACCGTTCTCTCCACAAGCACACAAACAGCACTGCTCCAGTACTGTCCACAAGCACGCAAACAGCACTGCACGGTACTCTCCACAAGCACACAAACAGCACTGCTCCAGTACTGTCCACAAGCACACAAACAGCACTGCCCCAGTACTCACTTCAAGCACACAAACAGCACGGCACTGTTCTCTCCACAAGCACACAAACAGCACTGCTCCAGTACTGTCGACAAGCACGCAAACAGCACTGCCCCAGTACTCTCCACAAGCACACAAACTGCACAGCCCCAGTACTTTCCACAAACACAGTAACCACACTGCCCCAGTACTCTTCACAAACACACAAACAGCACTGCCCCAGTACTTTCCACAAACACAGAAACCACACTGCCCCAGTACTCTTCACAAACACACAAACAGCACTGCCCCAGTACTTTCCACAAACACAGAAACCACACTGCCCCAGCACTCTTCACAGACAAACAGCACTGCCCCAGTACTCTCCATAAATACACAAACAGCACTGCCCCAGTACTCTCCACAAACACACAAACAGCACTGCACTGTGCTCTCCACAAGCTCACCAACGGCACTGCCCCAGTACTCTCCACAAGCACACAAACAGCATTGCTCCAGTACTCACTACAAGCACACAAACAGCAGTGCACCATTCTCTCCACAAGCACACAAACAGCACTGCAACGTACTCTCCACAAGCACACAAACAGCACTGCCCCAATACTTTCCACAAACAAACAGCACTGCCCCAATACTTTCCACAAACAAACAGCACTGCTCCAGTGCTCTCCACAAACACACAAACAGCACTTCTCCGGTACTCTCCACAAGCACACAAACAGCACTGCCCCAATATTCTCCACAAACAAACAAACAGCACTGCCCCAGTATTCTCCACAAACACACAAGCAGCATTGCACCGTACTCTCCAGAAGCACACAATCAGCACTGCCCAAGTACTCTCCACAAACACACAAACAGCACTTCCCCAGTAGTTTCCACAAACAAACAAACAGCACTGCCCCACTACTTTCCACAAACACACAAGCAGCACTGCACCGTATTCTCCACAAACACACAAGCAGCACTGCCCCAGTACTCTCCACAGGCACACAAACAGCACTGCCCCAGTACTTTCCACAAACGCACAAACAGCACTGCCCCAGTACTTTCCACAAACACACAAACAGCACTGCCCCAGTACATTCCACAAACACAGAAACCACACTGACCCAGTACTCTTCACAAACACACAAACAGCACTGACCCAGTACTCTCCACAAACACACAAACAGCACTGCACCGTACTCTCCACAAGCACACAAACAGCACTGCCCCAGTACTTTACACAAACAAACAAACAGCACTGCCCCAGTACTCTCCACAAACACACAAACAGCATTGCCCCAGTACTTTCCACAAACACAGAAGCAGCACTGCACCATATTCTCCACAAACACACAAACAGCACTGCCCCTGTACTCTCCACAAGCACACAAGCAGCACCGCCCCAGTACTTTCCACAAACACAGAAACAGCAATGCCCCAGTACTTTCCACAAACACAGAAACCACACTGCCCCAGTGCTTTCCACAAACACACAAACAGCACTGCCCCAGTACTTTCCACAAACACAGAAACCACACTGCCCCAGTACTCTTCACAAACAGACAAACAGCAATGCTCCAGTACTCTCCACAAACACACAAACAGCACTGCCCCAGTACTCTCCACAAGCACACAAACGGCACTGCCCCGGAACTCACCACAAACACTCAAACAGCACTGCCCCAGTACTCTCCACAAACACACTAACAGCACTGCCACAGTACTCTGCATAAACACACAAACAGCACTGCACTGTACTCTCCGCAAGCACACCAACAGCACTGCCCTAGTACACTCCACAAGCACACAAAAAGAACTGCCCCAGTACTCTCCACAAACACACAAACAGGACTGCACCACACTCTCCACAAGCTCACAAACAGCACTGCCCCAGTACTCTCCACAAGCACACAAACAGCACTGCCCCAGTACTCTCCACAAACACACAAACAGCACTATCCAGTACTCTCCACAAACACACAAACAGCAATGCCCCAGTACTTTCCACAAACACACAAACAGCACTACCCCAGTACGCTCCATAAACACACAAACAGCACTGCCCCAGTACTCTCCACAAACACACAAACAGCACTGCACCATACTCTCCACAAGCACACAAACAGCATTGCTCCAGTACTCACTTCAAGCACACAAACAGCACTGCACTGTTCTTTCCACAGACACACAAACAGCACTGCTCCAGTACTGTCCACATGCACGCAAACAGCATTGCTCCGTACTCTCCACAAGCACAAAAACAGCACTGCTCCGTACTCTCCACAAGCACACAAACAGCACTGCCCCAGTACTCTCCACAAACACACAAACAGCATTGCCCCAGTACTTTCCACAAACACAGAAGCAGCACTGCACCATATTCTCCACAAACACACAAACAGCACTGCCCCTGTACTCTCCACAAGCACACAAGCAGCACCGCCCCAGTACTTTCCACAAACACACAAACAGCAATGCCCCAGTACTTTCCACAAACACACAAACAGCACTGCCCCTGTACTTTCCACAAACACAGAAACCACACTGCCCCAGTACTCTTCACAAACAGACAAACAGCACTGCCCCAGTACTCTCCACAAACACACAAACAGCACTGCCCCAGTACTCTCCACAAGCACACAAACGGCACTGCCCCGGAACTCACCACAAACACTCAAACAGAACTGCCCCAGTACTCTCCACAAACACACAAACAGCACTGCCCCAGTACTCTCCACAAACACACAAACAGCAATGCCCCAGTACTTTCCACAAACACACAAACAGCACTGCCCCAGTACTCTCCACAAACACACAAACAGCACTGCCCCAGTACTCTCCACAAACACACAAACAGCACTGCCCCAGTGCTCTCCACAAGCACACCTACGGCACTGCCCCAGTACTCTCCACAAACACACAAACAGCACTGCACCGTACTCTCCACAAGCACACAAACAGCACTGCTCCAGTCCTGTCCACAAGCACACAAACAGCACTGCACCGTACTCTCCACAAGCCCACAAACAGCACTTCCCCAGTAGTTTCCACATACAGACAAGCAGCACTGCCCCAGTACATTCCAAAAACAAACAAACAGCACTGCTCCAGTTCTCTCCACAAACACACAAACAGCACTTCCATAGTACTCTCCACAAACACACAAACAGCACTGCCCCAGTACTCTCCACAAACACACAAACAGCATTGATCCGTACTCTCCAAAAGCACACAACAAGCGCTGCCACAGTACTCTCCACAAACACACAAACAGCAATTCCCCAGTAGTTTCCACAAACACACAAACAGCACTGCCCCAGTACTTTCCGCAAACAAACAAACAGCACTGCCCCAGTACTTTCCGCAAACACACAAACAGCACTGCCCCAGTGCTTTCCACAAACACACAAACAGCACTGCCCCAGTACGCTCCATAAATACACAAACAGCACTGCCCCAGTACTCTCCACAAACACACAAACAGCACTGCCCCAGTACTTTCCACAAGCACACAAACAGCACTGCCCCAGTACATACCATAAATACACAAACAGCACTGCCCCAGTACTCTCCACAAACACAGAAGCAGCACTGCACCATATTCTCCACAAACACACAAACAGCACTGCCCCTGTACTCTCCACAAGCACACTAGCAGCACCGCCCCAGTACTTTCCACAAACACACAAACATCAATGCCCCAGTACTTTCCACAAACACACAAACAGCACTGCCCCTGTACTTTCCACAAACACAGAAACCACACTGCCCCAGTACTCTTCACAAACAGACAAACAGCACTGCCCCAGTACTCTCCACAAACACACAAACAGCACTGCCCCAGTACTCTCCACAAGCACACAAACGGCACTGCCCCGGAACTCACCACAAACACTCAAACAGCACTGCCCCAGTACTTTCCACAAACACACAAACAGCACTGCCCCAGTACTCTCCACAAACACACCTACGGCACTGCCCCAGTACTCTCCACAAACACACAAACAGCACTGCACCGTACTCTCCACAAGCACACAAACAGCATTGCTCCAGTACTCACTACAAGGACACAAACGGCACTGCACCGTTCTCTCCACAAGCGCACAAACAGCACTGCTCCAGTCCTGTCCACAAGCACACAAACAGCACTGCACCGTACTCTCCACAAGCCCACAAACAGCACTTCCCCAGTAGTTTCCACAAACAGACAAGCAGCACTGCCCCAGTACATTCCATAAACCAACAAACAGCACTGCTCCAGTTCTCTCCACAAACACACAAACAGCACTTCCACAGTACTCTCCACAAACACACAAACAGCACTGCCCCCGTACTCTCCAAAAGCACACAACAAGCGCTGCCACAGTACTCTCCACAAACACACAAACAGCAATTCCCCAGTAGTTTCCACAAACACACAAACAGCACTGCCCCAGTACTTTCCGCAAACAAACAAACAGCACTGCCCCAGTACTCTCCACAAGCACACAAGCAGCACTGCCCCAGTACTTTCCGCAAACAAACAAACAGCACTGCCACAGTACTCTCCACAAACACACAAACAGCACTGCCCCAGTACACTCCACAAACACACAAACAGCACTATCCAGTACTCTCCACAAACACACAAACAGCACTGCCCCAGTGCTTTCCACAAACACACAAACAGCACTGCCCCAGTACGCTCCATAAATACACAAACAGCACTGCCCCAGTACTCTCCACAAACACACAAACAGCACTGCCCCAGTACTTTCCACAAGCACACAAACAGCACTGCCCCAGTACATTCCATAAATACACAAACAGCACTGCCCCAGTACTCTCCACAAACACACAAACAGCACTGCCCCAGTACTTTCCACAAACACACAAACAGCACTGCCCCAGTACATTCCATAAACAAACAAACAGCACTGCTCCAGTTCTCTCCACAAACACACAAACAGCACTTCCACAGTACTCTCCACAAACACACAAACAGCACTGCCCCAGTACTCTCCACAAACACACAAACAGCATTGATCCGTACTCTCCAAAAGCACACAACAAGCGCTGCCACAGTACTCTCCACAAACACACAAACAGCAATTCCCCAGTAGTTTCCACAAACACACAAACAGCACTGCCCCAGTACTTTCCGCAAACAAACAAACAGCACTGCCCCAGTACTCTCCACAAGCACACAAGCAGCACTGCCCCAGTACTTTCCGCAAACACACAAACAGCACTGCCCCAGTGCTTTCCACAAACACACAAACAGCACTGCCCCAGTACGCTCCATAAATACACAAACAGCACTGCCCCAGTACTCTCCACAAACACACAAACAGCACTGCCCCAGTACTTTCCACAAGCACACAAACAGCACTGCCCCAGTACATACCATAAATACACAAACAGCACTGCCCCAGTACTCTCCACAAACACACAAACAGCATTGCCCCAGTACTTTCCACAAACACAGAAGCAGCACTGCACCATATTCTCCACAAACACACAAACAGCACTGCCCCTGTACTCTCCACAAGCACACTAGCAGCACCGCCCCAGTACTTTCCACAAACACACAAACATCAATGCCCCAGTACTTTCCACAAACACACAAACAGCACTGCCCCTGTACTTTCCACAAACACAGAAACCACACTGCCCCAGTACTCTTCACAAACAGACAAACAGCACTGCCCCAGTACTCTCCACAAACACACAAACAGCACTGCCCCAGTACTCTCCACAAGCACACAAACGGCACTGCCCCGGAACTCACCACAAACACTCAAACAGCACTGCCCCAGTACTTTCCACAAACACACAAACAGCACTGCCCCAGTACTCTCCACAAATACACAAACAGCAGTGCCCAAGTACTCTCCACAAACACTCAAACAGAACTGCCCCAGTACTCTCCACAAACACACAAACAGCACTGCCCCAGTACTCTCCACAAACACACAAACAGCACTGCCCCAGTGCTCTCCACAAGCACACCTACGGCACTGCCCCAGTACTCTCCACAAACACACAAACAGCATTGCTCCAGTACTCACTACAAGGACACAAACAGCACTGCACCGTTCTCTCCACAAGCGCACAAACAGCACTGCTCCAGTCCTGTCCACAAGCACACAAACAGCACTGCACCGTACTCTCCACAAGCCCACAAACAGCACTTCCCCAGTAGTTTCCACAAACAGACAAGCAGCACTGCCCCAGTACATTCCATAAACAAACAAACAGCACTGCTCCAGTTCTCTCCACAAACACACAAACAGCACTTCCACAGTACTCTCCACAAACACACAAACAGCACTGCCCCAGTACTCTCCACAAACACACAAACAGCATTGATCCGTACTCTCCACAAGCACACAACAAGCGCTGCCACAGTACTCTCCACAAACACACAAACAGCAATTCCCCAGTAGTTTCCACAAACACACAAACAGCACTGCCCCAGTACTTTCCGCAAACAAACAGCACTGCCCCAGTACTCTCCACAAGCACACAAGCAGCACTGCCCCAGTACTTTCCGCAAACAAACAAACAGCACTGCCACAGTACTCTCCACAAACAGCACTGCCCCAGTACACTCCACAAACACACAAACAGCACTATCCAGTACTCTCCACAAACACACAAACAGCACTGCCCCAGTGCTTTCCACAAACACACAAACAGCACTGCCCCAGTACGCTCCATAAATACACAAACAGCACTGCCCCAGTACTCTCCACAAACACACAAACAGCACTGCCCCAGTACTTTCCACAAGCACACAAACAGCACTGCCCCAGTACATTCCATAAATACACAAACAGCACTGCCCCAGTACTCTCCACAAACACACAAACAGCACTGCCCCAGTACTTTCCACAAACACACAAACAGCACTGCCCCAGTACTCTCCATAAATACACAAACAGCACTGCCCCAGTACTCTCCACAAACACACAAACAGCACTGCCCCGGTACTCTCCATAAATACACAAAAAGCACTGCCCAAGTACTCTCCACAAACACTCAAACAGCACTGCCCCAGTACTCTCCACAAATACAGAAACAGCACTGCCCAAGTACTCTCCACAAAATAACAAACAGCAGTGCTCCAGTACTCACGACAAGCACATAAAAAGCACTGCCCCAGTACTGTCCACAAACTCACAAACAGCACTACCCAGCACTCTCCACAAACACAGAAACAGCACTGCCCCAGTACTCTCCACAAGCAACAAAACAGCACTGCCCCAGTACTTTCCACAAACACACAAACAGCACTGCTCCAGCACTCTCCACAAGCAGACAAACAGCACTGCTCCAGGATTCTCCACAAACACACAAACAGCACTGCACCGTATTCTGCACAAACACACAAACAGCACTGCCCCAGTGCTTTCCACAAACACACAAACAGCACTGCCCCAGTCCTCTCCACAAACACACAAACAGCACTGCACCATATTCTGCAGAAACACACAAACAGCACTGCCCCAGTACTTTCCACAAACACACAAACAGCAGTGCCCCAGTACTTACAACAATCACAGAAACCACACTGCCCCAGTACTCTCCACAAACACACAAACAGCACTGCACCAGTACTCTTCACAAACACACAAACAGCACTGCACCGTTCTCTCCACAAGCACACAAACAGCACTGCCCCAGTACTCTCCACAAACACACAAACAGCACTGCCCCAGTACTCTCCACAAACACACAAACAGCACTGCACCAGTACTCTCCACAAACACACCAACAGCACTTCCCCAGTAGTTTCCACAAACACACAAACAGCACTGCCGCAGTACTTTCCACAAACAAACAAACAGCTCTGCCCCAGTATTCTCCACAAACACACAAACAACATTGCTCCGTACTCTCCACAAGCACACAACCAGCACTGCCCCAGTACTTTCCACAAACACACAAACAGCACTGCCCCAGTATTCTCCACAAACACACAAACAGCACTGCACCGTACTCTCCACAAGCACACAAACAGCATTGCTCCAGTACTCACTACAAGGACACAAACAGCACTGCACCGTTCTCTCCACAAGCACACCAACAGCACTGCTCCAGTCCTGTCCACAAGCACACAAACAGCACTGCACCGTACTCTCCACAAGCACACAAACAGCACTTCCCCAGTAGTTTCCACAAACAGACAAGCAGCACTGCCCCAGTACATTCCATAAACAAACAAACAGCACTGCTCCAGTTCTCTCCACAAACACACAAACAGCACTTCCACAGTACTCTCCACAAACACACAAACAGCACTGCCCCAGTACTCTCCACAAGCACACAACCAGCACTGCCCCAGTACTCTCCACAAACACACAAACAGCAATTCCCCAGTAGTTTCCACAAACACACAAACAGCACTGCCCCAGTACTTTCCGCAAACAAACAAACAGCATTGCCCCAGTACTCTCCACAAGCACACAAGCAGCACTGCCCCAGTACTTTCCGCAAACAAACAAACAGCACTGCCCCAGTACTCTCCACAAGCACACAAGCAGCACTGCCCCAGTGCTTTCCACAAACACACAAACAGCACTGCCCCAGTACGCTCCATAAATACACAAACAGCACTGCCCCAGTACTCTCCACAAACACACAAACAGCACTGCCCCTGTACTCTCCACAAGCACACAAGCAGCACCGCCCCAGTACTTTCCACAAACACACAAACAGCAATGCCCCAGTACTTTCCACAAACACACAAACAGCACTGCCCCAGTACTCTCCACAAATACACAAACAGCAGTGCCCAAGTACTCTCCACAAACACTCAAACAGAACTGCCCCAGTACTCTCCACAAACACACAAACAGCACTGCCCCAGTACTCTCCACAAACACACAAACAGCAATGCCCCAGTACTTTCCACAAACACACAAACAGCACTGCCCCAGTACTCTCCACAAACACACAAACAGCACTGCCCCAGTACTCTCCACAAACACACAAACAGCACTGCCCCAGTACTCTCCATAAATACACAAACAGCACTGCCCCAGTACTCTCCACAAACACACAAACAGCACTGCCCCGGTACTCTCCATAAATACACAAAAAGCACTGCCCAAGTACTCTCCACAAACACTCAAACAGCACTGCCCCAGTACTCTCCACAAATACAGAAACAGCACTGCCCAAGTACTCTCCACAAACACTCAAACAGCACTGCCCCAGTACTCTCCACAAATACACAAACAGCACTGCCCCAGTACTCTCCATAAATACACAAAAAGCACTGCCCAAGTACTCTCCACAAACACTCAAACAGCACTGCCCCAGTACTCTCCATAAATACACAAACAGCACTGCCCCAGTACTCTGCACAAAATAACAAACAGCAGTGCTCCAGTACTCACGACAAGCACATAAAAAGCACTGCCCCAGTACTGTCCACAAACACACAAACAGCACTACCCAGCACTCTCCACAAACACAGAAACAGCACTGCCCCAGTACTCTCCACAAGCAACAAAACAGCACTGCCCCAGTACTTTCCACAAACACACAAACAGCACTGCTCCAGCACTCTCCACAAGCAGACAAACAGCACTGCTCCAGGATTCTCCACAAACACACAAACAGCACTGCACCGTATTCTGCACAAACACACAAACAGCACTGCCCCAGTGCTTTCCACAAACACACAAACAGCACTGCCCCAGTCCTCTCCACAAACACACAAACAGCACTGCACCATATTCTGCAGAAACACACAAACAGCACTGCCCCAGTACTTTCCACAAACACACAAACAGCAGTGCCCCAGTACTTACAACAATCACAGAAACCACACTGCCCCAGTACTCTCCACAAACACACAAACAGCACTGCACCAGTACTCTTCACAAACACACAAACAGCACTGCACCGTTCTCTCCACAAGCACACAAACAGCACTGCCCCAGTACTCTCCACAAACACACAAACAGCACTTCCCCAGTACTCTCCACAAGCACACAAACAGCACTGCCCCAGTACTCTCCACAAACACACAAACAGCACTGCCCCAGTACTTTCCACAAATACACAAGCAGCACTGCACCGTATTCTCCACAAACACACAAACAGCACTGCCCCAGTACTCTCCACAAACAAACAGCACTGCTCCAGTCCTCTCCACAAACACACAAACAGCACTGCACCGTACTCTCCACAAGCACACAAACAGCACTGCTGCAGTACTCTCCACAAACACACCAACAGCACTTCCCCAGTAGTTTCCACAAACACACAAACAGCACTGCCGCAGTACTTTCCACAAACAAACAAACAGCTCTGCCCCAGTATTCTCCACACGCACACAAACAACATTGCTCCGTACTCTCCACAAGCACACAACCAGCACTGCCCCAGTACTTTCCACAAACACACAAACAGCACTGCCCCAGTATTCTCCACAAACACACAAACAGCACTGCCCCAGTACTCTCCACAAGCACACAAACGGCACTGCCCCAGTACTCTCCATAAACACACAAACAGCATTGCTCCAGTACTGTCCACAAGCACACAAACAGCGCTGCCCCAGTACTCTCCACAAACACACAAACAGCACTGCCCCAGTACTCTCCACAAGCACACCAACGGCACTGCCCCAGTACTCTCCACAAGAACACAAACAACACTGTTCCGTACTCTCAACAAGCACACAAACAGCATGGCTCCAGTACTCACTACAAGCACACAAACAGCACTGCACCGTTCTCTCCACAAGCACACAAACAGCACTGCTCCAGTACTGTCCACAAGCACGCAAACAGCACTGCACGGTACTCTCCACAAGCACACAAACAGCACTGCTCCAGTACTGTCCACAAGCACACAAACAGCACTGCACCAGTACTCTTCACAAACACACAAACAGCACTGCACCGTTCTCTCCACAAGCACACAAACAGCACTGCCCCAGTACTCTCCACAAACACACAAACAGCACTTCGCCAGTACTCTCCACAAGCACACAAACAGCACTGCCCCAGTACTCTCCACAAACACACAAACAGCACTGCCCCAGTACTTTCCACAAACACAGTAACCACACTGCCCCAGTACTCTTCACAAACACACAAACAGCACTGCCCCAGTACTTTCCACAAACACAGAAACCACACTGCCCCAGTACACTTCACAAACACACAAACAGCACTGCCCCAGTACTTTCCACAAACACAGAAACCACACTGCCCCAGCACTCTTCACAAACAGACAAACAGCACAGCCCCAGTACTCTCCATAAATACACAAACAGCACTGCCCCAGTACTCTCCACAAACACACAAACAGCACTGCACTGTGCTCTCCACAAGCTCACCAACGGCACTGCCCCAGTACTCTCCACAAGCACACAAACAGCACTGCCCCAGTACTCTCCACAAACACACAAACAGCACTTCCCCAGTACTCTCCACAAGCACACAAACAGCACTGCCCCAGTACTTTCCACAAACACAGTAACCACACTGCCCCAGTACTCTTCACAAACACACAAACAGCACTGCCCCAGTACTTTCCACAAACACAGAAACCACACTGCCCCAGTACTCTTCACAAACACACAAACAGCACTGCCCCAGTACTTTCCACAAACACAGAAACCACACTGCCCCAGCACTCTTCACAAACAGACAAACAGCACTGCCCCAGTACTCTCCATAAATACACAAACAGCACTGCCCCAGTACTCTCCACAAACAGCACTGCACTGTGCTCTCCACAAGCTCACCAACGGCACTGCACCATTCTCTCCACAAGCACACAAACAGCACTGCAACGTACTCTCCACAAGCACACAAACAGCACTGCCCCAATACTTTCCACAAACAAACAGCACTGCTCCAGTGCTCTCCACAAACACACAAACAGCACTTCTCCGGTACTCTCCACAAGCACACAAGCAGCATTGCACCGTACTCTCCAGAAGCACACAATCAGCACTGCCCAAGTACTCTCCACAAACACACAAACAGCACTTCCCCAGTAGTTTCCACAAACAAACAAACAGCACTGCCCCACTACTTTCCACAAACACACAAGCAGCACTGCACCGTATTCTCCACAAACACACAAGCAGCACTGCCCCAGTACTCTCCACAGGCACACAAACAGCACTGCCCCAGTACTTTCCACAAACACACAAACAGCACTGCCCCAGTACTTTCCACAAACACACAAACAGCACTGCCCCAGTACATTCCACAAACACAGAAACCACACTGACCCAGTACTCTTCACAAACACACAAACAGCACTGACCCAGTACTCTCCACAAACACACAAACAGCACTGCACCGTACTCTCCACAAGCACACAAACAGCACTGCCCCAGTACTTTACACAAACAAACAAACAGCACTGCCCCAGTACTCTCCACAAACACACAAACAGCATTGCCCCAGTACTTTCCACAAACACAGAAGCAGCACTGCACCATATTCTCCACAAACACACAAACAGCACTGCCCCTGTACTCTCCACAAGCACACAAGCAGCACCGCCCCAGTACTTTCCACAAACACAGAAACAGCAATGCCCCAGTACTTTCCACAAACACAGAAACCACACTGCCCCAGTACTTTCCACAAACACACAAACAGCACTGCCCCAGTACTTTCCACAAACACAGAAACCACACTGCCCCAGTACTCTTCACAAACAGACAAACAGCAATGCTCCAGTACTCTCCACAAACACACAAACAGCACTGCCCCAGTACTCTCCACAAGCACACAAACGGCACTGCCCCGGAACTCACCACAAACACTCAAACAGCACTGCCCCAGTACTCTCCACAAACACACTAACAGCACTGCCACAGTACTCTGCATAAACACACAAACAGCACTGCACTGTACTCTCCGCAAGCACACCAACAGCACTGCCCTAGTACACTCCACAAGCACACAAAAAGAACTGCCCCAGTACTCTCCACAAACACACAAACAGGACTGCACCACACTCTCCACAAGCCCACAAACAGCACTGCCCCAGTACTCTCCACAAGCACACAAACAGCACTGCCCCAGTACTCTCCACAAACACACAAACAGCACTATCCAGTACTCTCCACAAACACACAAACAGCAATGCCCCAGTACTTTCCACAAACACACAAACAGCACTACCCCAGTACGCTCCATAAACACACAAACAGCACTGCCCCAGTACTCTCCACAAACACACAAACAGCACTGCCCCAGTACGTTCCACAAGCACACAAACAGCACTGCCCCAGTCCACTCCAAAAATACACAAACAGCACTGCCCCAGTACTCTCCACAAACACACAAACAGCACTGCCCCAGTACTCTCCATAAATACACAAACAGCACTGCCCCAGTACTCTCCACAAGCACACAAACAGCATTGCTCCAGTACTCACTTCAAGCACACAAACAGCACTGCACTGTTCTTTCCACAGACACACAAACAGCACTGCTCCAGTACTGTCCACATGCACGCAAACAGCATTGCTCCGTACTCTCCACAAGCACAAAAACAGCACTGCTCCGTACTCTCCACAAGCACACAAACAGCACTGCCCCAGTACTCTCCACAAACACACAAACAGCATTGCCCCAGTACTTTCCACAAACACAGAAGCAGCACTGCACCATATTCTCCACAAACACACAAACAGCACTGCCCCTGTACTCTCCACAAGCACACAAGCAGCACCGCCCCAGTACTTTCCACAAACACACAAACAGCAATGCCCCAGTACTCTTAACAAACACACAAACAGCACTGCCCCAGTACTTTCCACAAACACACAAACAGCACTGCCCCTGTACTTTCCACAAACACAGAAACCACACTGCCCCAGTACTCTTCACAAACAGACAAACAGCACTGCCCCAGTACTCTCCACAAACACACAAACAGCACTGCCCCAGTACTCTCCACAAGCACACAAACGGCACTGCCCCAGTACTCTCCACAAACACTCAAACAGCACTGACCCAGTACTTTCCACAAACACACAAACAGCACTGCCCCAGTACTCTCCACAAATACACAAACAGCAGTGCCCAAGTACTCTCCACAAACACTCAAACAGAACTGCCCCAGTACTCTCCACAAACACACAAACAGCACTGCCCCAGTACTCTCCACAAACACACAAACAGCAATGCCCCAGTACTTTCCACAAACACACAAACAGCACTGCCCCAGTACTCTCCACAAACACACAAACAGCACTGCCCCAGTACTCTCCACAAACACACAAACAGCACTGCCCCAGTGCTCTCCACAAGCACACCTACGGCACTGCCCCAGTACTCTCCACAAACACACAAACAGCACTGCACCGTACTCTCCACAAGCACACAAACAGCATTGCTCCAGTACTCACTACAAGGACACAAACAGCACTGCACCGTTCTCTCCACAAGCACACAAACAGCACTGCTCCAGTCCTGTCCACAAGCACACAAACAGCACTGCACCGTACTCTCCACAAGCCCACAAACAGCACTTCCCCTGTAGTTTCCACATACAGACAAGCAGCACTGCCCCAGTACATTCCATAAACAAACAAACAGCACTGCTCCAGTTCTCTCCACAAACACACAAACAGCACTTCCACAGTACTCTCCACAAACACACAAACAGCACTGCCCCAGTACTCTCCACAAACACACAAACAGCATTGATCCGTACTCTCCAAAAGCACACAACAAGCGCTGCCACAGTACTCTCCACAAACACACAAACAGCAATTCCCCAGTAGTTTCCACAAACACACAAACAGCACTGCCCCAGTACTTTCCGCAAACAAACAAACAGCACTGCCCCAGTACTCTCCACAAGCACACAAGCAGCACTGCCCCAGTACTTTCCGCAAACACACAAACAGCACTGCCCCAGTGCTTTCCACAAACACACAAACAGCACTGCCCCAGTACGCTCCATAAATACACAAACAGCACTGCCCCAGTACTCTCCACAAACACACAAACAGCACTGCCCCAGTACTTTCCACAAGCACACAAACAGCACTGCCCCAGTACATTCCATAAATACACAAACAGCACTGCCCCAGTACTCTCCACAAACACACAAACAGCATTGCCCCAGTACTTTCCACAAACACAGAAGCAGCACTGCACCATATTCTCCACAAACACACAAACAGCACTGCCCCTGTACTCTCCACAAGCACACTAGCAGCACCGCCCCAGTACTTTCCACAAACACACAAACATCAATGCCCCAGTACTTTCCACAAACACACAAACAGCACTGCCCCTGTACTTTCCACAAACACAGAAACCACACTGCCCCAGTACTCTTCACAAACAGACAAACAGCACTGCCCCAGTACTCTCCACAAACACACAAACAGCACTGCCCCAGTACTCTCCACAAGCACACAAACGGCACTGCCCCGGAACTCACCACAAACACACAAACAGCACTGCACCGTACTCTCCACAAGCACACAAACAGCACTGCCCCAGTGCTCTCCACAAATACACAAACAGCAGTGCCCAAGTACTCTCCACAAACACTCAAACAGAACTGCCCCAGTACTCTCCACAAACACTCAAACAGCACTGCCCCAGTACTCTCCACAAACACACAAACAGCACTGCCCCAGTACTCTCCACAAACACACAAACAGCACTGCCCCAGTGCTCTCCACAAGCACACCTACGGCACTGCCCCAGTACTCTCCACAAACACACAAACAGCACTGCACCGTACTCTCCACAAGCACACAAACAGCATTGCTCCAGTAATCACTACAAGGACACAAACAGCACTGCACCGTTCTCTCCACAAGCGCACAAACAGCACTGCTCCAGTCCTGTCCACAAGCACACAAACAGCACTGCACCATACTCTCCACAAGCCCACAAACAGCACTTCCCCAGTAGTTTCCACAAACAGACAAGCAGCACTGCCCCAGTACATTCCATAAACAAACAAACAGCACTGCTCCAGTTCTCTCCACAAACACACAAACAGCACTTCCACAGTACTCTCCACAAACACACAAACAGCACTGCCCCAGTACTCTCCACAAACACACAAACAGCATTGAACCGTACTCTCCAAAAGCACACAACAAGCGCTGCCACAGTACTCTCCACAAACACACAAACAGCAATTCCCCAGTAGTTTCCACAAACACACAAACAGCACTGCCCCAGTACTTTCCGCAAACAAACAAACAGCACTGCCCCAGTACTCTCCACAAGCACACAAGCAGCACTGCCCCAGTACTTTCCACAAACAAACAAACAGCACTGCCACAGTACTCTCCACAAACACACAAACAGCACTGCCCCAGTACACTCCACAAACACACAAACAGCACTATCCAGTACTCTCCACAAACACACAAACAGCACTGCCCCAGTGCTTTCCACAAACACACAAACAGCACTGCCCCAGTACGCTCCATAAATACACAAACAGCACTGCCCCAGTACTCTCCACAAACACACAAACAGCACTGCCCCAGTACTTTCCACAAGCACACAAACAGCACTGCCCCAGTACATTCCATAAATACACAAACAGCACTGCCCCAGTACTCTCCACAAACACACAAACAGCACTGCCCCAGTACTTTCCACAAACACACAAACAGCACTGCCCCAGTACTCTCCACAAATACAGAAACAGCACTGCCCAAGTACTCTCCACAAACACTCAAACAGCACTGCCCCAGTACTCTCCATAAATACACAAAAAGCACTGCCCAAGTACTCTCCACAAATACAGAAACAGCACTGCCCAAGTACTCTCCACAAACACTCAAACAGCACTGCCCCAGTACTCTCCACAAATACACAAACAGCACTGCCCCAGTACTCTCCATAAATACACAAAAAGCACTGCCCAAGTACTCTCCACAAACACTCAAACAGCACTGCCCCAGTACTCTCCATAAATACACAAACAGCACTGCCCCAGTACTCTGCACAAAATAACAAACAGCAGTGCTCCAGTACTCACGACAAGCACATAAAAAGCACTGCCCCAGTACTGTCCACAAACACACAAACAGCACTACCCAGCACTCTCCACAAACACAGAAACAGCACTGCCCCAGTACTCTCCACAAGCAACAAAACAGCACTGCCCCAGTACTTTCCACAAACACACAAACAGCACTGCTCCAGCACTCTCCACAAGCAGACAAACAGCACTGCTCCAGGATTCTCCACAAACACACAAACAGCACTGCACCGTATTCTGCACAAACACACAAACAGCACTGCCCCAGTGCTTTCCACAAACACACAAACAGCACTGCCCCAGTCCTCTCCACAAACACACAAACAGCACTGCACCATATTCTGCAGAAACACACAAACAGCACTGCCCCAGTACTTTCCACAAACACACAAACAGCACTGCACCAGTACTCTTCACAAACACACAAACAGCACTGCACCGTTCTCTCCACAAGCACACAAACAGCACTGCCCCAGTACTCTCCACAAACACACAAACAGCACTGCACCAGTACTCTTCACAAACACACAAACAGCACTGCACCGTTCTCTCCACAAGCACACAAACAGCACTGCCCCAGTACTCTCCACAAACACACAAACAGCACTGCCCCAGTACTCTTCACAAACACACAAACAGCACTGCACCGTTCTCTCCACAAGCACACAAACAGCACTGCCCCAGTACTCTCCACAAACACACAAACAGCACTGCCCCAGTACTCTCCACAAACACACAAACAGCACTGCACCAGTACTCTTCACAAACACACAAACAGCACTGCACCGTTCTCTCCACAAGCACACAAACAGCACTGCCCCAGTACTCTCCACAAACACACAAACAGCACTGCCCCAGTACTCTCCACAAACACACAAACAGCACTGCACCAGTACTCTCCACAAACACACCAACAGCACTTCCCCAGTAGTTTCCACAAACACACAAACAGCACTGCCGCAGTACTTTCCACAAACAAACAGCTCTGCCCCAGTATTCTCCACAAACACACAAACAACATTGCTCCGTACTCTCCACAAGCACACAACCAGCACTGCCCCAGTACTCTCCACAAACACACAAACAGCACTGCCCCAGTACTCTCCACAAACACACAAACAGCACTGCACCAGTACTCTCCACAAACACACCAACAGCACTTCCCCAGTACTTTCCACAAACACACAAACAGCACTGCCCCAGTATTCTCCACAAACACACAAACAGCATTGCTCCGTACTCTCCACAAACTCACAAACAGCACTGCACTGTGCTCTCCACAAGCACACCAACGGCATTGCCCCAGTACTCTCCACAAACACACAAACAGCACTGCACCGTACTCTCCACAAGCACACAAACAGCATTGCTCCAGTACTCACTACAAGGACACAAACAGCACTGCACCGTTCTCTCCACAAGCACACCAACAGCACTGCTCCAGTCCTGTCCACAAGCACACAAACAGCACTGCACCGTACTCTCCACAAGCACACAAACAGCACTTCCCCAGTAGTTTCCACAAACAGACAAGCAGCACTGCCCCAGTACATTCCATAAACAAACAAACAGCACTGCTCCAGTTCTCTCCACAAACACACAAACAACACTTCCACAGTACTCTCCACAAACACAAAAACAGCACTGCCCCAGTACTCTCCACAAGCACACAATCAGCACTGCCCCAGTACTCTCCACAAACACACAAACAGCAATTCCCCAGTAGTTTCCACAAACACACAAACAGCACTGCCCCAGTACTTTCCGCAAACAAACAGCACTGCCCCAGTACTCTCCACAAGCACACAAGCAGCACTGCCCCAGTACTTTCCGCAAACAAACAGCACTGCCCCAGTACTCTCCACAAGCACACAAGCAGCACTGCCCCAGTACTCTCCACAAGCACACAAACAGCACTGCCCCAGTACTCTCCACAAACACACAAACAGCACTGCCCCAGTACACTCCACAAACACACAAACAGCACTATCCAGTACTCTCCACAAGCACACAACCAGCACTGCCCCAGTACTCTCCACAAACACACAAACAGCAATTCCCCAGTAGTTTCCACAAACACACAAACAGCACTGCCCCAGTACTTTCCGCAAACAAACAAACAGCACTGCCCCAGTACTCTCCACAAGCACACAAGCAGCACTGCCCCAGTACTTTCCGCAAACAAACAAACAGCACTGCCCCAGTACTCTCCACAAGCACACAAGCAGCACTGCCCCAGTGCTTTCCACAAACACACAAACAGCACTGCCCCAGTACGCTCCATAAATACACAAGCAGCACTGCCCCTGTACTCTCCACAAGCACACAAGCAGCACCGCCCCAGTACTTTCCACAAACACACAAACAGCAATGCCCCAGTACTCTTAACAAACACAGAAACCACACTGCCCCAGTACTCTTCACAAACAGACAAACAGCACTGCCCCAGTACTCTCCACAAACACACAAACAGCACTGCCCCAGTACTCTCCACAAGCACACAAACGGCACTGCCCCGGAACTCACCACAAACACTCAAACAGCACTGCCCCAGTACTTTCCACAAACACACAAACAGCACTGCCCCAGTACTCTCCACAAATACACAAACAGCAGTGCCCAAGTGCTCTCCACAAACACTCAAACAGAACTGCCCCAGTACTCTCCACAAACACACAAACAGCACTGCCCCAGTACTCTCCACAAACACACAAACAGCAATGCCCCAGTACTTTCCACAAACACACAAACAGCACTGCCCCAGTACTCTCCACAAACACACAAACAGCACTGCCCCAGTACTCTCCACAAACACACAAACAGCACTGCCCCAGTGCTCTCCACAAACACACCTACGGCACTGCCCCAGTACTCTCCACAAACACACAAACAGCACTGCACCGTACTCTCCACAAGCACACAAACAGCATTGCTCCAGTACTCACTACAAGGACACCAACAGCACTGCTCCGTTCTCTCCACAAGCACACAAACAGCACTGCTCCAGTCCTGTCCACAAGCACACAAACAGCACTGCACCGTACTAACCACAAGCCCACAAACAGCACTTCCCCAGTAGTTTCCACAAACAGACAAGCAGCACTGCCCCAGTACATTCCATAAACAAACAAACAGCACTGCTCCAGTTCTCTCCACAAACACACAAACAGCACTTCCACAGTACTCTCCACAAACACACAAACAGCACTGCCCCAGTACTCTCCACAAACACACAAACAGCATTGATCCGTACTCTCCAAAAGCACACAACGAGCGCTGCCACAGTACTCTCCACAAACACACAAACAGCAATTCCCCAGTAGTTTCCACAAACACACAAACAGCACTGCCCCAGTACTTTCCGCAAACAAACAAACAGCACTGCCCCAGTACTCTCCACAAGCACACAAGCAGCACTGCCCCAGTACTTTCCGCAAACAAACAAACAGCACTGCCACAGTACTCTCCACAAACACACAAACAGCACTGCCCCAGTACACTCCACAAACACACAAACAGCACTATCCAGTACTCTCCACAAACACACAAACAGCACTGCCCCAGTGCTTTCCACAAACACACAAACAGCACTGCCCCAGTACGCTCCATAAATACACAAACAGCACTGCCCCAGTACTCTCCACAAACACACAAACAGCACTGCCCCAGTACTTTCCACAAGCACACAAACAGCACTGCCCCAGTACACTCCATAAATACACAAACAGCACTGCCCCAGTACTCTCCACAAACACACAAACAGCACTGCCCCAGTACTTTCCACAAACACACAAACAGCACTGCCCCAGTACTCTCCATAAATACACAAACAGCACTGCCCCAGTACTCTCCATAAATACACAAACAGCACTGCCCCAGTACTCTCCACAAACACACAAACAGCACTGCCCCGGTACTCTCCATAAATACACAAAAAGCACTGCCCCAGTACTCTCCACAAATACACAAACAGCACTGCCCCAGTACTCTTCATAAATACACAAAAAGCACTGCCCAAGTACTCTCCACAAACACTCAAACAGCACTGCCCCAGTACTCTCCATAAATACACAAACAGCACTGCCCCAGTACTCTGCACAAAATAACAAACAGCAGTGCTCCAGTACTCACGACAAGCACATAAAAAGCACTGCCCCAGTACTGTCCACAAACACACAAACAGCACTACCCAGCACTCTCCACAAACACAGAAACAGCACTGCCCCAGTACTCTCCACAAGCAACAAAACAGCACTGCCCCAGTACTTTCCACAAACACACAAACAGCACTGCTCCAGCACTCTCCACAAGCAGACAAACAGCACTGCTCCAGGATTCTCCACAAACACACAAACAGCACTGCACCGTATTCTGCACAAACACACAAACAGCACTGCCCCAGTGCTTTCCACAAACACACAAACAGCACTGCCCCAGTCCTCTCCACAAACACACAAACAGCACTGCACCATATTCTGCAGAAACACACAAACAGCACTGCCCCAGTACTTTCCACAAACACACAAACAGCAGTGCCCCAGTACTTACAACAATCACAGAAACCACACTGCCCCAGTACTCTCCACAAACACACAAACAGCACTGCACCAGTACTCTCCACAAACACACAAACAGCACTTCCCCAGTACTCTCCACAAGCACACAAACAGCACTGCCCCAGTACTCTCCACAAACACACAAACAGCACTGCCCCAGTACTTTCCACAAATACACAAGCAGCACTGCACCGTATTCTCCACAAACACACAAACAGCACTGCCCCAGTACTCTCCACAAACAAACAGCACTGCTCCAGTCCTCTCCACAAACACACAAACAGCACTGCACCGTACTCTCCACAAGCACACAAACAGCACTGCTGCAGTACTCTCCACAAACACACCAACAGCACTTCCCCAGTAGTTTCCACAAACACACAAACAGCACTGCCGCAGTACTTTCCACAAACAAACAAACAGCTCTGCCCCAGTATTCTCCACAAACACACAAACAACATTGCTCCGTACTCTCCACAAGCACACAACCAGCACTGCCCCAGTACTTTCCACAAACACACAAACAGCACTGCCCCAGTATTCTCCACAAACACACAAACAGCATTGCTCCGTACTCTCAACAAGCACACAAACAGCATTGCTCCAGTACTCACTACAAGGACACAAACAGCACTGCACCGTTCTCTCCACAAGCACACAAACAGCACTGCTCCAGTCCTGTCCACAAGCACACTAACAGCACTGCACCGTACTCTCCACAAGCACACAAACAGCACTTCCCCAGTAGTTTCCACAAACACACAAACAGCACTGCCCCGGTACTTTCCATAAATACACAAAAAGCACTGCCCAAGTACTCTCCACAAACACTCAAACAGCACTGCCCCAGTACTCTCCACAAACACTCAAACAGCACTGCCCCAGTACTCTCCACAAATACAGAAACAACACTGCCCAAGTACTCTCCACAAACACTCAAACAGCACTGCCCCAGTACTCTCCACAAATACACAAACAGCACTGCCCCAGTACTCTCCATAAATACACAAAAAGCACTGCCCAAGTACTCTCCACAAACACTCAAACAGCACTGCCCCAGTACTCTCCACAAACACACAAACAGCACTTCCACAGTACTCTCCACAAACACACAAACAGCACTGCCCCAGTACTCTCCACAAACACACAAACAGCATTGATCCGTACTCTCCACAAGCACACAACCAGCACTGCCCCAGTACTCTCCACAAACACACAAACAGCAATTCCCCAGTAGTTTCCACAAACACACAAACAGCACTGCCCCAGTACTTTCCGCAAACAAACAAACAGCACTGCCCCAGTACTCTCCACAAGCACACAAGCAGCACTGCCCCAGTACTTTCCGCAAACAAACAAACAGCACTGCCCCAGTACTCTCCACAAGCACACAAGCAGCACTGCCCCAGTACTCTCCACAAGCACACAAACAGCACTGCCCCAGTACTCTCCACAAACACACAAACAGCACTGCCCCAGTACACTCCACAAACACACAAACAGCACTATCCAGTACTCTCCACAAACACACAAACAGCACTGCCCCAGTGCTTTCCACAAACACACAAACAGCACTGCCCCAGTACGCTCCATAAATACACAAACAGCACTGCCCCAGTACTCTCCACAAACACACAAACAGCACTGCCCCAGTGCTTTCCACAAACACACAAACAGCAGTGCCCCAGTACTCTCCATAAATACACAAACAGCACTGCCCCAGTACTCTGCACAAAATAACAAACAGCAGTGCTCCAGTACTCACGACAAGCACATAAAAAGCACTGCCCCAGTACTGTCCACAAACACACAAACAGCACTACCCAGCACTCTCCACAAACACAGAAACAGCACTGCCCCAGTACTCTCCACAAGCAACAAAACAGCACTGCCCCAGTACTTTCCACAAACACACAAACAGCACTGCTCCAGCACTCTCCACAAGCAGACAAACAGCACTGCTCCAGGATTCTCCACAAACACACAAACAGCACTGCACCGTATTCTGCAGAAACACACAAACAGCACTGCCCCAGTACTTTCCACAAACACACAAACAGCAGTGCCCCAGTACTTACAACAATCACAGAAACCACACTGCCCCAGTACTCTCCACAAACACACAAACAGCACTGCACCAGTACTCTTCACAAACACACAAACAGCACTGCACCGTTCTCTCCACAAGCACACAAACAGCATTGATCCGTACTCTCCACAAGCACACAACCAGCACTGCCCCAGTACTCTCCACAAACACACAAACAGCAATTCCCCAGTAGTTTCCACAAACACACAAACAGCACTGCCCCAGTACTTTCCGCAAACAAACAAACAGCACTGCCCCAGTACTCTCCACAAGCACACAAGCAGCACTGCCCCAGTACTTTCCGCAAACAAACAAACAGCACTGCCCCAGTACTCTCCACAAGCACACAAGCAGCACTGCCCCAGTACTCTCCACAAGCACACAAACAGCACTGCCCCAGTACTCTCCACAAACACACAAACAGCACTGCCCCAGTACACTCCACAAACACACAAACAGCACTATCCAGTACTCTCCACAAACACACAAACAGCACTGCCCCAGTGCTTTCCACAAACAGCACTGCCCCAGTACGCTCCATAAATACACAAACAGCACTGCCCCAGTACTCTCCACAAACACACAAACAGCACTGACCCAGTACTTTCCACAAACACACAAACAGCAGTGCCCCAGTACTCTCCATAAATACACAAACAGCACTGCCCCAGTACTCTGCACAAAATAACAAACAGCAGTGCTCCAGTACTCACGACAAGCACATAAAAAGCACTGCCCCAGTACTGTCCACAAACACACAAACAGCACTACCCAGCACTCTCCACAAACACAGAAACAGCACTGCCCCAGTACTCTCCACAAGCAACAAAACAGCACTGCCCCAGTGCTTTCCACAAACACACAAACAGCACTGCCCCAGTCCTCTCCACAAACACACAAACAGCACTGCACCATATTCTGCAGAAACACACAAACAGCACTGCCCCAGTACTTTCCACAAACACACAAACAGCAGTGCCCCAGTACTTACAACAATCACAGAAACCACACTGCCCCAGTACTCTCCACAAACACACAAACAGCACTGCACCAGTACTCTTCACAAACACACAAACAGCACTGCACCGTTCTCTCCACAAGCACACAAACAAAACTGCCCCAGTACTCTCCACAAACACACAAACAGCACTTCCCCAGTACTCTCCACAAGCACACAAACAGCACTGCCCCAGTACTCTCCACAAACACACAAACAGCACTGCCCCAGTACTTTCCACAAATACACAAGCAGCACTGCACCGTATTCTCCACAAACACACAAACAGCACTGCCCCAGTACTCTCCACAAACAAACAGCACTGCTCCAGTCCTCTCCACAAACACACAAACAGCACTGCACCGTACTCTCCACAAGCACACAAACAGCACTGCTGCAGTACTCTCCACAAACACACCAACAGCACTTCCCCAGTAGTTTCCACAAACACACAAACAGCACTGCCGCAGTACTTTCCACAAACAAACAAACAGCTCTGCCCCAGTATTCTCCACAAACACACAAACAACATTGCTCCGTACTCTCCACAAGCACACAAACAGCACTGCCGCAGTACTTTCCACAAACACACAAACAGCACTGCCCCAGTATTCTCCACAAACACACAAACAGCACTGCACCGTTCTCTCCACAAGCACACAAACAGCACTGCTCCAGTCCTGTCCACAAGCACACAAACAGCACTGCACCGTACTCTCCACAAGCACACAAACAGCACTTCCCCAGTAGTTTCCACAAACACACAAACAGCACTGCCCCGGTACTCTCCATAAATACACAAAAAGCACTGCCCAAGTACTCTCCACAAACACTCAAACAGCACTGCCCCAGTACTCTCCACAAATACAGAAACAACACTGCCCAAGTACTCTCCACAAACACTCAAACAGCACTGCCCCAGTACTCTCCACAAATACACAAACAGCACTGCCCCAGTACTCTCCATAAATACACAAAAAGCACTGCCCAAGTACTCTCCACAAACACACAAACAGCACTTCCACAGTACTCTCCACAAACACACAAACAGCACTGCCCCAGTACTCTCCACAAACACACAAACAGCATTGATCCGTACTCTCCACAAGCACACAACCAGCACTGCCCCAGTACTCTCCACAAACACACAAACAGCAATTCCCCAGTAGTTTCCACAAACACACAAACAGCACTGCCCCAGTACTTTCCGCAAACAAACAAACAGCACTGCCCCAGTACTCTCCACAAGCACACAAGCAGCACTGCCCCAGTACTATCCGCAAACAAACAAACAGCACTGCCCCAGTACTCTCCACAAGCACACAAGCAGCACTGCCCCAGTACTCTCCACAAGCATACAAACAGCACTGCCCCAGTACTCTCAACACACAAACAGCACTGCCCCCGTACACTCCACAAACACACAAACAGCACTATCCAGTACTCTCCACAAACACACAAACAGCACTGCCCCAGTGCTTTCCACAAACACACAAACAGCACTGCCCCAGTACGCTCCATAAATACACAAACAGCACTGCCCCAGTACTCTCCACAAACACACAAACAGCACTGACCCAGTACTTTCCACAAACACACAAACAGCAGTGCCCCAGTACTTACAACAATCACAGAAACCACACTGCCCCAGTACTCTCCACAAACACACAAACAGCACTGCCCCAGTACTCTCCGGAAACACACAAACAGCACTGCCCCAGTACTCTCCACAAACACACAAACAGCACTGCCCCATTAATTTCCACACACTCACAAGCAGCACTGCACCGTATTCTCCACAAACATACAAACAGCACTGCCCCAGTCCTCTCCACAAACACACAAACAGCACTGCACTGTATTATGCACAAACACACAAACAGCACTGCTCCAGTACTTTCCACAAACACACAAACAGCACTGCCCCAGTACTTTCCACAAACACACAAACAGCACTGCCCCAGTACTCTCCACAAGCAACAAAACAGCACTGCCCCAGTACTTTCCACAAACACACAAACAGCACTGCCCCAATACTCTCCACAAACACACAAACAGCACGGCCCACTACTCTCCACAAACACACAAACAGCAGTGCTCCAGCACTCTCCACAAGCAGACAAACAGCACTGCACCGTACTCTCCACAAGAACACAAACATCATTGCTCCAGTACTCACTACAAGCACACAAACAGCACCGCTCTCTCCACAAGCACACAAACAGCACTGCACCGTACTCTCCACCAGCATACAAACAGCATTGCTCCAGTACTCACTACAAGCACACAAACAGCGCTGCACCGTACTCTCCACAAGAACACAAACATCATTGCTCCAGTACTTTCCACAAACACACAAACAGCAGTGCCCCAGTACTTACATCAATCACAGAAACCACACTGCCCCAGTACTTACAACAATCACAGAAACCACACTGCCCCAGTACTCTCCACAAACACACAAACAGCACTGACCCAGTACTTTCCACAAACACACAAACAGCAGTGCCCCAGTACTTACAACAATCACAGAAACCACACTGCCCCAGTACTTACAACAATCACAGAAACCACACTGCCCCAGTACTCTCCACAAACACACAAACAGCACTGACCCAGTACTTTCCACAAACACACAAACAGCAGTGCCCCAGTACTTACAACAATCACAGAAACCACACTGCCCCAGTACTCTCCACAAACATACAAACAGCACTGCCCCAGTACTCTCCGGAAACACACAAACAGCACTGCACCGTATTCTCCACAAACACACAAACAGCACTGCCCCATTCCTCTCCACAAACACACAAACAGCACTGCACCGTATTCTGCACAAACACACAAACAGCACTGCCCCAGTACTTTCCACAAACACACAAATAGCACTGCCCCAGTACTTTCCACAAACACAGAAACCACACTGCCACAGTACTCTTCACAAACACACAAACAGCACTGCTCCAGTCCTGTCCACAAGCACACAAACAGCACTGCACCGTACTCTCCACAAGCACACAAACAGCACTGCTCCAGTCCTGTCCACAAGCTCACAAACAGCACTGCACCGTACTCTCCACAAGCACACAAACAGCACTTCCACAGTAGTTTCCACAAACAGACAAACAGCATTGCTCCAGTACTCACTACAAGCACACAAACAGCACTGCACCCTTCTCTCCACAAGCACACAAACAGCACTGCTCCAGTCCTGTCCACAAATACACAAACAGCACTGCCCCAGTACTCTCCACAAATACACAAGCAGCACTGCACCGTATTCTCCACAAACACACAAACAGCATTGCTCCGTACTCTCCACAAGCACAAAACCAGCACTGCCCCAGTACTTTCCACAAACACACAAACAGCACTGCCCCAGTATTCTCCACAAACACACAAACAGCATTGCTCCGTACTCTCCACAAACTCACAAACAGCACTGCACTGTGCTCTCCACAAGCACACCAATGGCACAGCCCCAGTACTCTCCACAAACACACAAACAGCACTGCACCGTACTCTCCACAAGCACACAAACAGCATTGCTCCAGTACTCACTACAAGCACACAAACAGCACTGCACCGTTCTCTCCACAAGCACACAAACAGCACTGCTCAAGTCCTGTCCACAAGCACACAAACAGCACAGCACTGTACTCTCCACAAGCACACAAACAGCACTGCTCCAGTACTCTCCACAAACACACAAACAGCACTGCCCCAGTACTTTCCACAAACACACAAACAGCACTGCCCCAGTACTCTGCACAAACACACAAACAGCACTGCCCCAGTACTTTCCACAAACACACAAACAGCACTGCCCCAGTACTCTCCACAAACACACAAACAGCAATGCCCCAGTACTTTCCACAAACACACAAACAGCACTGCCCCAGTACTTACCACAAACACACAACCAGCACTGCCCCAGTACTTTCCACAAACACAGAATCCACACTGCCCCAGTCCTCTTCACAAACACACAAACAGCAATGCCCCAGTCCTTTCCACAAACACACAAACAGCACTGCCCCAGTACTCTCCATAAATACACAAACAGCACTGCCCCAGTACTTTCCACAAACACACAAACAGTACTGCCCCAGTACTCTCCATGAATACACAAACAGCACTGCCCCAGTACTCTCCACAAACAAACAGCACTGCCGCAGTATTCTATACGATATCACAAACAGCACTGCTCCAGTACTCTCCATAAATACACAAACAGCACTGCCCAAGTACTCTCCACAAACACACAAACAGCACTGCCCCAGTTCTCTCCACAAATACACAAACAGCACTGCACCAGTACTCTCCACAAACACACAAATAGCACTGCCAGAGTACTCTCCACAGACAGACAGAGCACTGCCCCAGTACTCTCAACAAACACACAAACAGCACTGCCGCAGTACTCTCCACAAACACTCACACAGCACTGCCCCGTACTCTCCGCAAACACACAAACAACAATGCCCCAGTACTCTCCACAAACACACAAACAGCACTTCCGCAGTATTTTCCACAAACACACAAACAGCACTGCCCCAGTACTCTCCATAAACTCACACACACACAGCACTGCAACAGTACTCTCCACAAACACACAAACAGCACTGCCAGAGTACTCTCCACAAACAGAGAGACAGAGCACTGCCCCAGTACTCTCCACAAACACACAAACAGCACTGCAAGAGTTCTCTCCACAAACAGACACACAGAGCACTGCCCCAGTACTCTCAACAAACACACAAACAGCACTGCCGCAGTACTCTCCACAAACACTCACCCAGCACTGCCCCAGTACTCTTCACAAACACACAAACAGCACTGCCCCAGTACTTTCCACAAACACACAAACAGCACTGCCCCAGTACTTTCCACAAACACACAAACAGCACTGCCCCAGTACTCTCCATAAATACACAAACAGCACTGCCCCAGTACTTTCCACAAACACACAAACAGTACTGCCCCAGTACTCTCCATAAATACACAAATAGCACTGCCCCAGTACTCTCCACAAACACACAAACAGCACTGCCCCAGTACTCTCCACAAACACACAAACAGCACTGCCCCAGTACTCTCCACAAACACACAAACAGTACTGCCGCAGTACTCTCCATAAATACACAAACAGCACTGCCCCAGTACTCTCCACAAACACACAAACAGCACTGCCCCAGTACTCTCCACAAACACACAAACAACACTGCCCCAGTACTCTCCACAAGTACACAAAGAGAACTGCACCAGTACTCTCCACAAACCCACAAACAGCACTGCCAGAGTACTCTCCACAAACAGACAGACAGAGCACTGCCCCAGTACTTTCCACAAACACACAAACAGCACTGCCCCAGTACTCTCCATAAATACACAGACAGCACTGCCCCAGTACTTTCCACAAACACACAAACAGCACTGCCCCAGTACTCTCCACAAACACACAAACAGCACTGACCCAGTATTCTACACGAAATCACAAACAGCACTGCTCCAGTACTGTCGACAAGCACACAAACAGCACTGCCCCAGTACTCTCCACAAACACACAAACAGCACTGCCCCAGTACTCTCCACAAATACACAAAGAGAACTGCAGCAGTACTCTCCACAAACACACAAACAGCACTGCCAGAGTACTCTCCACAAACAGACAGACAGAGCACTGCCCCAGTACTCTCCACAAACACACAAACAGCACTGCCCCAGTACTTTCCACAAACACACAAACAGCACTGCCCCAGTACATTCCAAATACACACAAACAGCACTGCCCCAGTACTTTCCAAAACACACAAACAGCACTGCACCGTATTCTGCACAAACACACAAACAGCACTGCTCCAGTACTTTCCACAAACACACAAACTGCACTGCCCCAGTACTCTCCACAAGCAACAAAACAGCACTGCCCCAGTACTTTCCACAAACACACAAACAGCACTGCCCCAATACTCTCCACAAACACGCAAACAGCACGGCCCACTACTCTCCACAAACACACAAACAGCAGTGCTCCAGCACTCTCCACAAGCAGACAAACAGCACAGCACCGTACTCTCCACAAGAACACAAACATCATTGCTCCAGTACTCACTACAAGCACACAAACAGCACTGCACTGCTCTCTCCACAAGCACACAAACAGCACTGCACCGTACTCTCCACAAGCATACAAACAGCATTGCTCCAGTACTCACTACAAGCACACAAACAGCGCTGCACCGTACTCTCCACAGGAACACAAACATCATTGCTCCAGTACTTTCCACAAACACACAAACAGCAGTGCCCCAGTACTTACAACAATCACAGAAACCACACTGCCCCAGTACTTACAACAATCACAGAAACCACACTGCCCCAGTACTCTCCACAAACACACAAACAGCACTGACCCAGTACTTTCCACAAACACACAAACAGCAGTGCCCCAGTACTTACAACAATCACAGAAACCACACTGCCCCAGTACTCTCCACAAACACACAAACAGCACTGCCCCAGTACTCTCCGGAAACACACAAATAGCACTGCCCCAGTACTCTCCACAAACACACAAACAGTACTGCCGCAGTACTCTCCATAAATACACAAACAGCACTGCCCCAGTACTCTCCACAAACACACAAACAGCACTGCCCCAGTACTCTCCACAAACACACAAACAGCACTGCCCCAGTACTCTCCACAAGTACACAAAGAGAACTGCACCAGTACTCTCCACAAACCCACAAACAGCACTGCCAGAGTACTCTCCACAAACAGACAGACAGAGCACTGCCCCAGTACTCTCCACAAACACACAAACAGCACTGCCAGAGTACTCTCCACAAACACTCACCCAGCACTGCCCCGTACTCTCCGCAAACACACAAACAGCAATGCCCCAGTACTCTCCACAAACACACAAACAGCACTTCCCCAGTATTTTCCACAAACACACAAACAGCACTGCCCCAGTACTCTCCATAAACTCACAAACACAGCACTGCACCAGTACTCTCCACAAACACACAAACAGCACTGCACCAGTACTTTCCACAAACACACAAACAGCACTGCCCCAGTACTCTCCATAAATACACAAACAGCACTGCCCAAGTACTCTCCACAAACACTCAAACAGCAATGCCCCAGTACTTTCCACGAACACACAAACAGTACTGCCCCAGTACTCTCCATAAATACACAAACAGCACTGCCCCAGTACTCTTCACAAACACACAAACAGCACTGCCCCAGTACTTTCCACAAACACACAAACAGTACTGCCACAGTACTCTCCACAAACACACAAACAGCACTGCCCCAGTACTCTCCACAAGTACACAAAGAGAACTGCACCAGTACTCTCCACAAACCCACAAACAGCACTGCCAGAGTACTCTCCACAAACAGACAGACAGAGCACTGCCCCAGTACTCTCCACAAACACACAAACAGCACTGCCAGAGTACTCTCCACAAACACTCACCCAGCACTGCCCCGTACTCTCCGCAAACACACAAACAGCAATGCCCCAGTACTCTACACAAACACACAAACAGCACTTCCCCAGTATTTTCCACAAACAGCACTGCCCCAGTACTCTCCATAAACTCACAAACACAGCACTGCACCAGTACTCTCCACAAACACACAAACAGCACTGCCAGAGTACTCTCCACAAACAGACAGAGCAGCGCCCCAGTACTCTCCACAAACACACAAATAGCACTGCCAGAGTACTCTCCACAAACAGACACACAGAGCACTGCCCCAGTACTCTCAACAAACACACAAACAGCACTGCAGCAGTACTCTCCACAAACACTCACCCAGAACTGCCCCGTACTCTCCGCAAACACACAAACAGCACTGCCCCAGTACTCTCCGCAAACACACAAACAGCAATGCCCCAGTCCTCTCCACAAACACACAAACAGCACTTCCCCAGTATTTTCCACAAACACACAAACAGAACTGCCCCAGTACTCTCCACAATAACACACAAACAGCATTGCTCCGTACTCTCCACAAGCACACAACCAGCACTGCCCCCGTGCTCTCCACAAACACACAAACAGCACTGCCCCAGTACTCTCCACAAACACGCAAACAGCTCTGCCCCAGTACTTACAACAATCACAGAAACCACACTGCCCCAGTACTTACAACAATCACAGAAACCACACTGCCCCAGTACTCTCCACAAACACACAAACAGCACTGACCCAGTACTTTCCACAAACACACAAACAGCAGTGCCCCAGTACTTACAACAATCACAGAAACCACACTGCCCCAGTACTCTCCACAAACACACAAACAGCACTGCCCCAGTACTCTCCGGAAACACACAAATAGCACTGCCCCAGTACTCTCCACAAACACACAAACAGCACTGCCCATTAATTTCCACTCACTCACAAGCAGCACTGCACCGTATTCTCCACAAACATACAAACAGCACTGCCCCAGTCCTCTCCACAAACACACAAACAGCACTGCACCGTATTCTGCACAAACACACAAACAGCACTGCCCCAGTACTTTCCACAAACACACAAATAGCACTGCCCCAGTACTTTCCACAAACACAGAAACCACACTGCACCGTACTCTCCACAAGCACACAAACAGCACTGCCCCCGTGCTCTCCACAAACACACAAACAGCACTGCCCCAGTACTCTCCACAAACACGCAAACAGCTCTGCCCCAGTACTTTCCACAAACACACAAAAAGCACTGCCCCAGTACTTTCCACAAACACTGAAACCACACTGCCCCAGTACTCTTCACAAACACTCACCCAGCACTGCCCCAGTACTCTTCACAAACACACAAACAGCACTGCCCCAGTACTTTCCACAAACAGCACTGCCCCAGTACTTTCCACAAACACACAAACAGCACTGCCCCAGTACTCTCCATAAATACACAAACAGCACTGCCCCAGTACTTTCCACAAACACACAAACAGTACTGCCCCAGTACTCTCCATAAATACACAAACAGCACTGCCCCAGTACTCTCCACAAACACACAAACAGTACTGCCGCAGTACTCTCCATAAATACACAAACAGCACTGCCCCAGTACTCTCCACAAACACACAAACAGCACTGACCCAGTATTCTACACGAAATCACAAACAGCACTGCTCCAGTACTGTCGACAAGCACACAAACAGCACTGCCCCAGTACTCTCCACAAACACACAAACAGCACTGCCCCAGTACTCTCCACAAATACACAAAGAGAACTGCAGCAGTACTCTCCACAAACACACAAACAGCACTGCCAGAGTACTCTCCACAAACAGACAGACAGAGCACTGCCCCAGTACTCTCCACAAACACACAAACAGCACTGCCCCAGTACTTTCCACAAACACACAAACAGCACTGCCCCAGTACATTCCAAATACACACAAACAGCACTGCCCCAGTACTTTCCAAAACACACAAACAGCACTGCACCGTATTCTGCACAGACACACAAACAGCACTGCTCCAGTACTTTCCACAAACACACAAACAGCACTGCCCCAGTACTCTCCACAAGCAACAAAACAGCACTGCCCCAGTACTTTCCACAAACACACAAACAGCACTGCCCCAATACTCTCCACAAACACGCAAACAGCACGGCCCACTACTCTCCACAAACACACAAACAGCAGTGCTCCAGCACTCTCCACAAGCAGACAAACAGCACTGCACCGTACTCTCCACAAGAACACAAACATCATTGCTCCAGTACTCACTACAAGCACACAAACAGCACTGCACCGCTCTCTCCACAAGCACACAAACAGCACTGCACCGTACTCTCCACAAGCATACAAACAGCATTGCTCCAGTACTCACTACAAGCACACAAACAGCGCTGCACCGTACTCTCCACAAGAACACAAACATCATTGCTCCAGTACTTTCCACAAACACACAAACAGCAGTGCCCCAGTGCTTACAACAATCACAGAAACCACACTGCCCCAGTACTCTCCACAAACACACAAACAGCACTGACCCAGTACTCTGAACAAAATAACAAACAGCACTGCCCCAGTACTCTCCACAAGCAGACAAACAGCACTGCGCCAGTACTCTCCACAAACACACAAACAGCACTGCCCCAGTTCTCTCCACAAATACACAAACAGCACTGCACCAGTACTTTCCACAAACACACAAAAAGCACTGCCCCAGTACTTTCCACAAACACACAAAAAGCACTGCCCCAGTACTTTCCACAAACACAGAAACCACACTGCCCCAGTACTCTTCACAAACACTCACCCAGCACTGCCCCAGTACTCTTCACAAACACACAAACAGCACTGCCCCAGTACTTTCCACAAACACACAAACAGCACTGCCCCAGTACTTTCCACAAACACACAAACAGCACTGCCCCAGTACTCTCCATAAATACACAAACAGCACTGCCCCAGTACTTTCCACAAACACACAAACAGTACTGCCCCAGTACTCTCCATAAATACACAAACAGCACTGCCCCAGTACTCTCCACAAACACACAAACAGTACTGCCGCAGTACTCTCCATAAATACACAAACAGCACTGCCCCAGTACTCTCCACAAACACACAAACAGCACTGACCCAGTATTCTACACGAAATCACAAACAGCACTGCTCCAGTACTGTCGACAAGCACACAAACAGCACTGCCCCAGTACTCTCCACAAACACACAAACAGCACTGCCCCAGTACTCTCCACAAATACACAAAGAGAACTGCAGCAGTACTCTCCACAAACACACAAACAGCACTGCCAGAGTACTCTCCACAAACAGACAGACAGAGCACTGCCCCAGTACTCTCCACAAACACACAAACAGCACTGCCCCAGTACTTTCCACAAACACACAAACAGCACTGCCCCAGTACATTCCAAATACACACAAACAGCACTGCCCCAGTACTTTCCAAAACACACAAACAGCACTGCACCGTATTCTGCACAAACACACAAACAGCACTGCTCCAGTACTTTCCACAAACACACAAACAGCACTGCCCCAGTACTCTCCACAAGCAACAAAACAGCACTGCCCCAGTACTTTCCACAAACACACAAACAGCACTGCCCCAATACTCTCCACAAACACGCAAACAGCACGGCCCACTACTCTCCACAAACACACAAACAGCAGTGCTCCAGCACTCTCCACAAGCAGACAAACAGCACTGCACCGTACTCTCCACAAGAACACAAACATCATTGCTCCAGTACTCACTACAAGCACACAAACAGCACTGCACTGCTCTCTCCACAAGCACACAAACAGCACTGCACCGTACTCTCCACAAGCATACAAACAGCATTGCTCCAGTACTCACTACAAGCACACAAACAGCGCTGCACCGTACTCTCCACAGGAACACAAACATCATTGCTCCAGTACTTTCCACAAACACACAAACAGCAGTGCCCCAGTACTTACAACAATCACAGAAACCACACTGCCCCAGTACTTACAACAATCACAGAAACCACACTGCCCCAGTACTCTCCACAAACACACAAACAGCACTGACCCAGTACTTTCCACAAACACACAAACAGCAGTGCCCCAGTACTTACAACAATCACAGAAACCACACTGCCCCAGTACTCTCCACAAACACACAAACAGCACTGCCCCAGTACTCTCCGGAAACACACAAATAGCACTGCCCCAGTACTCTCCACAAACACACAAACAGCACTGCCCATTAATTTCCACTCACTCACAAGCAGCACTGCACCGTATTCTCCACAAACATACAAACAGCACTGCCCCAGTCCTCTCCACAAACACACAAACAGCACTGCACCGTATTCTGCACAAACACACAAACAGCACTGCCCCAGTACTTTCCACAAACACACAAATAGCACTGCCCCAGTACTTTCCACAAACACAGAAACCACACTGCCACAGTACTCTTCACAAACACACAAACAGCACTGCTCCAGTCCTGTCCACAAGCACACAAACAGCACTGCACCGTACTCTCCACAGGCACACAAACAGCACTGCTCCAGTCCTGTCCACAAGCTCACAAACAGCACTGCACCGTACTCTCCACAAGCACACAAACAGCACTGCCCCCGTGCTCTCCACAAACACACAAACAGCACTGCCCCAGTACTCTCCACAAACACGCAAACAGCTCTGCCCCAGTACTTTCCACAAACACACAAAAAGCACTGCCCCAGTACTTTCCACAAACACAGAAACCACACTGCCCCAGTACTCTTCACAAACACTCACCCAGCACTGCCCCAGTACTCTTCACAAACACACAAACAGCACTGCCCCAGTACTTTCCACAAACAGCACTGCCCCAGTACTTTCCACAAACACACAAACAGCACTGCCCCAGTACTCTCCATAAATACACAAACAGCACTGCCCCAGTACTTTCCACAAACACACAAACAGTACTGCCCCAGTACTCTCCATAAATACACAAACAGCACTGCCCCAGTACTCTCCACAAACACACAAACAGTACTGCCGCAGTACTCTCCATAAATACACAAACAGCACTGCCCCAGTACTCTCCACAAACACACAAACAGCACTGACCCAGTATTCTACACGAAATCACAAACAGCACTGTCGACAAGCACACAAACAGCACTGCCCCAGTACTCTCCACAAACACACAAACAGCACTGCCCCAGTACTCTCCACAAATACACAAAGAGAACTGCAGCAGTACTCTCCACAAACACACAAACAGCACTGCCAGAGTACTCTCCACAAACAGACAGACAGAGCACTGCCCCAGTACTCTCCACAAACACACAAACAGCACTGCCCCAGTACTTTCCACAAACACACAAACAGCACTGCCCCAGTACATTCCAAATACACACAAACAGCACTGCCCCAGTACTTTCCAAAACACACAAACAGCACTGCACCGTATTCTGCACAGACACACAAACAGCACTGCTCCAGTACTTTCCACAAACACACAAACAGCACTGCCCCAGTACTCTCCACAAGCAACAAAACAGCACTGCCCCAGTACTTTCCACAAACACACAAACAGCACTGCCCCAATACTCTCCACAAACACGCAAACAGCACGGCCCACTACTCTCCACAAACACACAAACAGCAGTGCTCCAGCACTCTCCACAAGCAGACAAACAGCACTGCACCGTACTCTCCACAAGAACACAAACATCATTGCTCCAGTACTCACTACAAGCACACAAACAGCACTGCACCGCTCTCTCCACAAGCACACAAACAGCACTGCACCGTACTCTCCACAAGCATACAAACAGCATTGCTCCAGTACTCACTACAAGCACACAAACAGCGCTGCACCGTACTCTCCACAAGAACACAAACATCATTGCTCCAGTACTTTCCACAAACACACAAACAGCAGTGCCCCAGTGCTTACAACAATCACAGAAACCACACTGCCCCAGTACTCTCCACAAACACACAAACAGCACTGACCCAGTACTCTGAACAAAATAACAAACAGCACTGCCCCAGTACTCTCCACAAGCAGACAAACAGCACTGCGCCAGTACTCTCCACAAACACACAAACAGCACTGCCCCAGTTCTCTCCACAAATACACAAACAGCACTGCACCAGTACTTTCCACAAACACACAAACAGCACTGCCCCAGTACTCTCCATAAATACACAAACAGCACTGCCCAAGTACTCTCCACAAACACTCAAACAGCAATGCCCCAGTACTTTCCACGAACACACAAACAGTACTGCCCCAGTACTCTCCATAAATACACAAACAGCACTGCCCCAGTACTCTTCACAAACACACAAACAGCACTGCCCCAGTACTTTCCACAAACACACAAACAGTACTGCCACAGTACTCTCCACAAACACACAAACAGCACTGCCCCAGTACTCTCCACAAGTACACAAAGAGAACTGCACCAGTACTCTCCACAAACCCACAAACAGCACTGCCAGAGTACTCTCCACAAACAGACAGACAGAGCACTGCCCCAGTACTCTCCACAAACACACAAACAGCACTGCCAGAGTACTCTCCACAAACACTCACCCAGCACTGCCCCGTACTCTCCGCAAACACACAAACAGCAATGCCCCAGTACTCTACACAAACACACAAACAGCACTTCCCCAGTATTTTCCACAAACACACAAACAGCACTGCCCCAGTACTCTCCATAAACTCACAAACACAGCACTGCACCAGTACTCTCCACAAACACACAAACAGCACTGCCAGAGTACTCTCCACAAACAGACAGAGCAGCGCCCCAGTACTCTCCACAAACACACAAATAGCACTGCCAGAGTACTCTCCACAAACAGACACACAGAGCACTGCCCCAGTACTCTGAACAAACACACAAACAGCACTGCAGCAGTACTCTCCACAAACACTCACCCAGAACTGCCCCGTACTCTCCGCAAACACACAAACAGCACTGCTCCAGTACTCTTCACAAAAACACAAACAGCAGTGCCCCAGTACTCTCCGCAAACACACAAACAGCAATGCCCCAGTCCTCTCCACAAACACACAAACAGCACTTCCCCAGTATTTTCCACAAACACACAAACAGCACTGCCCCAGTACTCTCCACAATAACACACAAACAGCATTGCTCCGTACTCTCCACAAGCACACAACCAGCACTGCCCCCGTGCTCTCCACAAACACACAAACAGCACTGCCCCAGTACTCTCCACAAACACGCAAACAGCTCTGCCCCAGTACTTTCCACAAACACACAAAAAGCACTGCCCCAGTACTTTCCACAAACACAGAAACCACACTGCCCCAGTACTCTCCACAAACACTCACCCAGCACTGCCCCAGTACTCTTCACAAACACACAAACAGCACTGCCCCAGTACTTTCCACAAACACACAAACAGCAATGCCCCAGTACTTTCCACAAACACACAAACAGCACTGCCCCAGTACTCTCCATAAATACACAAACAGCACTGCCCCAGTACTTTCCACAAACACACAAACAGTACTGCCGCAGTACTCTCCATAAATACACAAACAGCACTGCCCCAGTACTCTCCACAAACACACAAACAGCACTGACCCAGTATTCTACACGAAATCACAAACAGCACTGCTCCAGTACTGTCGACAAGCACACAAACAGCACTGCCCCAGTACTCTCCACAAACACACAAACAGCACTGCCCCAGTACTCTCCACAAATACACAAAGAGAACTGCAGCAGTACTCTCCACAAACACACAAACAGCACTGCCAGAGTACTCTCCACAAACAGACAGACAGAGCACTGCCCCAGTACTCTCCACAAACACACAAACAGCACTGCCCCAGTACTTTCCACAAACACACAAACAGCACTGCCCCAGTACATTCCAAATACACACAAACAGCACTGCCCCAGTACTTTCCAAAACACACAAACAGCACTGCACCGTATTCTGCACAAACACACAAACAGCACTGCTCCAGTACTTTCCACAAACACACAAACAGCACTGCCCCAGTACTCTCCACAAGCAACAAAACAGCACTGCCCCAGTACTTTCCACAAAAACACAAACAGCACTGCCCCAATACTCTCCACAAACACGCAAACAGCACGGCCCACTACTCTCCACAAACACACAAACAGCAGTGCTCCAGCACTCTCCACAAGCAGACAAACAGCACTGCACCGTACTCTCCACAAGAACACAAACATCATTGCTCCAGTACTCACTACAAGCACACAAACAGCACTGCACTGCTCTCTCCACAAGCACACAAACAGCACTGCACCGTACTCTCCACAAGCATACAAACAGCATTGCTCCAGTACTCACTACAAGCACACAAACAGCGCTGCACCGTACTCTCCACAGGAACACAAACATCATTGCTCCAGTACTTTCCACAAACACACAAACAGCAGTGCCCCAGTACTTACAACAATCACAGAAACCACACTGCCCCAGTACTTACAACAATCACAGAAACCACACTGCCCCAGTACTCTCCACAAACACACAAACAGCACTGACCCAGTACTTTCCACAAACACACAAACAGCAGTGCCCCAGTACTGACAACAATCACAGAAACCACACTGCCCCAGTACTCTCCACAAACACACAAACAGCACTGCCCCAGTACTCTCCGGAAACACACAAATAGCACTGCCCCAGTACTCTCCACAAACACACAAACAGCACTGCCCCATTAACTTCCACTCACTCACAAGCAGCACTGCACCGTATTCTCCACAAACATACAAACAGCACTGCCCCAGTCCTCTCCACAAACACACAAACAGCACTGCACCGTATTCTGCACAAACACACAAACAGCACTGCCCCAGTACTTTCCACAAACACACAAATAGCACTGCCCCAGTACTTTCCACAAACACAGAAACCACACTGCCACAGTACTCTTCACAAACACACAAACAGCACTGCTCCAGTCCTGTCCACAAGCACACAAACAGCACTGCACCGTACTCTCCACAAGCACACAAACAGCACTGCTCCAGTCCTGTCCACAAGCTCACAAACAGCATTGCACCGTACTCTCCACAAGCACACAAACAGCACTGCCCCCGTGCTCTCCACAAACACACAAAGAGCACTGCCCCAGTACTCTCCACAAACACGCAAACAGCTCTGCCCCAGTACTTTCCACAAACACACAAAAAGCACTGCCCCAGTACTTTCCACAAACACAGAAACCACACTGTCCCAGTACTCTTCACAAACACTCACCCAGCACTGCCCCAGTACTCTTCACAAACACACAAACAGCACTGCCCCAGTACTTTCCACAAACACACAAACAGCACTGCCCCAGTACTTTCCACAAACACACAAACAGCACTGCCCCAGTACTCTCCATAAATACACAAACAGCACTGCCCCAGTACTTTCCACAAACACACAAACAGTACTGCCCCAGTACTCTCCATAAATACACAAACAGCACTGCCCCAGTACTCTCCACAAACACACACACAGTACTGCCGCAGTACTCTCCATAAATACACAAACAGCACTGCCCCAGTACTCTCCACAAACACACAAACAGCACTGACCCAGTATTCTACACGAAATCACAAACAGCACTGCTCCAGTACTGTCGACAAGCACACAAACAGCACTGCCCCAGTACTCTTCACAAACACTCACCCAGCACTGCCCCAGTACTCTTCACAAACACACAAACAGCACTGCCCCAGTACTTTCCACAAACACACAAACAGCACTGCCCCAGTACTTTCCACAAACACACAAACAGCACTGCCCCAGTACTCTCCATAAATACACAAACAGCACTGCCCCAGTACTTTCCACAAACACACAAACAGTACTGCCCCAGTACTCTCCATAAATACACAAACAGCACTGCCCCAGTACTCTCCACAAACACACAAACAGTACTGCCGCAGTACTCTCCATAAATACACAAACAGCACTGCCCCAGTACTCTCCACAAACACACAAACAGCACTGACCCAGTATTCTACACGAAATCACAAACAGCACTGCTCCAGTACTGTCGACAAGCACACAAACAGCACTGCCCCAGTACTCTTCACAAACACTCACCCAGCACTGCCCCAGTCCTCTTCACAAACACACAAACAGCACTGCCCCAGTACTTTCCACAAACACACAAACAGCAATGCCCCAGTACTTTCCACAAACACACAAACAGCACTGCCCCAGTACTCTCCATAAATACACAAACAGCACTGCCCCAGTACTTTCCACAAACACACAAACAGTACTGCCCCAGTACTCTACATAAATACACAAACAGCACTGCCCCAGTACTCTCCACAAACACACAAACAGTACTGCCGCAGTACTCTCCATAAATACACAAACAGCACTGCCCCAGTACTCTCCACAAACACACAAACAGCACTGACCCAGTATTCTACACGAAATCACAAACAGCACTGCTCCAGTACTGTCGACAAGCACACAAACAGCACTGCCCCAGTACTCTCCACAAACACACAAACAGCACTGCCCCAGTACTCTCCACAAATACACAAAGAGAACTGCAGCAGTACTCTCCACAAACACACAAACAGCACTGCCAGAGTACTCTCCACAAACAGACAGACAGAGCACTGCCCCAGTACTCTCCACAAACACACAAACAGCACTGCCCCAGTACTCTCCACAAACACACAAACAGCACTGCCCCAGTACTTTCCAAAACACACAAACAGCACTGCACCGTATTCTGCACAGACACACAAACAGCACTGCTCCAGTACTTTCCACAAACACACAAACAGCACTGCCCCAGTACTCTCCACAAGCAACAAAACAGCACTGCCCCAGTACTTTCCACAAACACACAAACAGCACTGCCCCAATACTCTCCACAAACACGCAAACAGCACGGCCCACTACTCTCCACAAACACACAAACAGCAGTGCTCCAGCACTCTCCACAAGCAGACAAACAGCACTGCACCGTACTCTCCACAAGAACACAAACATCATTGCTCCAGTACTCACTACAAGCACACAAACAGCACTGCACTGCTCTCTCCACAAGCACACAAACAGCACTGCACCGTACTCTCCACAAGCATACAAACAGCATTGCTCCAGTACTCACTACAAGCACACAAACAGCGCTGCACCGTACTCTCCACAGGAACACAAACATCATTGCTCCAGTACTTTCCACAAACACACAAACAGCAGTGCCCCAGTACTTACAACAATCACAGAAACCACACTGCCCCAGTACTTACAACAATCACAGAAACCACACTGCCCCAGTACTCTCCACAAACACACAAACAGCACTGACCCAGTACTTTCCACAAACACACAAACAGCAGTGCCCCAGTACTTACAACAATCACAGAAACCACACTGCCCCAGTACTCTCCACAAACACACAAACAGCACTGCCCCAGTACTCTCCGGAAACACACAAATAGCACTGCCCCAGTACTCTCCACAAACACACAAACAGCACTGCCCCATTAATTTCCACTCACTCACAAGCAGCACTGCACCGTATTCTCCACAAACATACAAACAGCACTGCCCCAGTCCTCTCCACAAACACACAAACAGCACTGCACCGTATTCTGCACAAACACACAAACAGCACTGCCCCAGTACTTTCCACAAACACACAAATAGCACTGCCCCAGTACTTTCCACAAACACAGAAACCACACTGCCACAGTACTCTTCACAAACACACAAACAGCACTGCTCCAGTCCTGTCCACAAGCACACAAACAGCACTGCACCGTACTCTCCACAAGCACACAAACAGCACTGCTCCAGTCCTGTCCACAAGCTCACAAACAGCACTGCACCGTACTCTCCACAAGCACACAAACAGCACTGCCCCCGTGCTCTCCACAAACACACAAACAGCACTGCCCCAGTACTCTCCACAAACACGCAAACAGCTCTGCCCCAGTACTTTCCACAAACACACAAAAAGCACTGCCCCAGTACTTTCCACAAACACAGAAACCACACTGCCCCAGTACTCTTCACAAACACTCACCCAGCACTGCCCCAGTACTCTTCACAAACACACAAACAGCACTGCCCCAGTACTTTCCACAAACAGCACTGCCCCAGTACTTTCCACAAACACACAAACAGCACTGCCCCAGTACTCTCCATAAATACACAAACAGCACTGCCCCAGTACTTTCCACAAACACACAAACAGTACTGCCCCAGTACTCTCCATAAATACACAAACAGCACTGCCCCAGTACTCTCCACAAACACACAAACAGTACTGCCGCAGTACTCTCCATAAATACACAAACAGCACTGCCCCAGTACTCTCCACAAACACACAAACAGCACTGACCCAGTATTCTACACGAAATCACAAACAGCACTGCTCCAGTACTGTCGACAAGCACACAAACAGCACTGCCCCAGTACTCTCCACAAACACACAAACAGCACTGCCCCAGTACTCTCCACAAATACACAAAGAGAACTGCAGCAGTACTCTCCACAAAAACACAAACAGCACTGCCAGAGTACTCTCCACAAACAGACAGACAGAGCACTGCCCCAGTACTCTCCACAAACACACAAACAGCACTGCCCCAGTACTCTCCACAAACACACAAACAGCACTGCCCCAGTACTTTCCAAAACACACAAACAGCACTGCACCGTATTCTGCACAGACACACAAACAGCACTGCTCCAGTACTCACTACAAGCACACAAACAGCACTGCACCGCTCTCTCCACAAGCACACAAACATCATTGCTCCAGTACTCACTACAAGCACACAAACAGCACTGCACCGCTCTCTCCACAAGCACACAAACAGCACTGCACCGTACTCTCCACAAGCATACAAACAGCATTGCTCCAGTACTCACTACAAGCACACAAACAGCGCTGCACCGTACTCTCCACAAGAACACAAACATCATTGCTCCAGTACTTTCCACAAACACACAAACAGCAGTGCCCCAGTACTTACAACAATCACAGAAACCACACTGCCCCAGTACTCTCCACAAACACACAAACAGCACTGACCCAGTACTCTGAACAAAATAACAAACAGCACTGCCCCAGTCCTCTTCACAAACACACTAACAGCACTGCCCCAGTACTTTCCACAAACACAGAAACCACACTGCCCCAGTCCTCTTCACAAACAGCAATGCCCCAGTCCTTTCCACAAACACACAAACAGCACTGCCCCAGTACTCTCCATAAATACACAAACAGCACTGCCCCAGTACTTTCCACAAACAAACAGTACTGCCGCAGTATTCTACATGATATCACAAACAGCACTGCTCCAGTACTCTCCACAAGCAGACAAACAGCACTGCGCCAGTACTCTCCACAAACACACAAACAGCACTGCCCCAGTTCTCTCCACAAATACACAAACAGCACTGCACCAGTACTTTCCACAAACACACAAACAGCACTGCCCCAGTACTCTCCATAAATACACAAACAGCACTGCCCAAGTACTCTCCACAAACACTCAAACAGCAATGCCCCAGTACTTTCCACGAACACACAAACAGTACTGCCACAGTACTCTCCATAAATACACAAACAGCACTGCCCCAGTACTCTCCACAAACACACAAACAGCACTGCCCCAGTATTCTACACGAAATCACAAACAGCACTGCTCCAGTACTCTCCACAAGCACACAAACAGCACTGCCCCAGTACTCTCCACAAACACACAAACAGCACTGCCCCAGTACTCTCCACAAATACACAAACAGCACTGCACCAGTACTCTCCACAAACACACAAACAGCACTGCCAGAGTACTCTCCACAGACAGACAGAGCACTGCCCCAGTACTCTCCACAAACACACAAACAGCACTGCCAGAGTACTCTCCACAAACAGACACACAGAGCACTGCCCCAGTACTCTCAACAAACACACAAACAGCACTGCCGCAGTACTCTCCACAAACACTCACCCAGCACTGCCCCATACTCTCCGCAAACACACAAACAGCACTTCCCCAGTATTTTCCACAAACACACAAACAGCACTGCCCCAGTACTCTCCATAAACTCACACACACAAAGTACTGCACCAGTACTCTCCACAAACACACAAACAGCACTGCCAGAGTAATCTCCACAAACAGACAGACAGAGCACTGCCCCAGAACTCTCCACAAACACACAACCAGCACTGCCAGAGTACTCTACACAAACAGACACACAGAGCACTGCCCCAGTACTCTCAACAAACACACAAACAGCACTGCCGCAGTACTCTCCACAGACACTAACCCAGCACTGCCCCAGTACTCTCCACAAACAGACAAACAGCACTGCCCCAGTACTATCCACCAACACACAAACAGCACTGCCCCAGTACTTTCCACAAACACACAAACAGTATTGCCGCAGTACTCTCCATAAATACACAAACAGCACTGCCCCAGTTCTCTCCACAAACAGACAAACAGCACTGCCCCAGTACTTTTCACCAACACACAAACAGCACTGCCCCAGTACTCTCCACAAACAGACAAACAGCACTGCCCCAGTACTTTCCACAAACACACAAACAGCACTTCCCCAGTAGTTTCCACAAACACACAAACAGCACTGCCCCAGTACTTTCCAAAAACACACAAAAAGGACTGCCCCAGTACTCTCCACAAGCACACAAACAGCTCTGCCCCATTACTTTCCACAAACACACAAGCAGCACTGCACCGTATTCTCCACAAACAAACAAACAGCACTGCCCCAGTACTCTCCACAAACACGCAAACAGCTCTGCCCCAGTACTTTCCACAAACACACAAATAGCACTGCCCCAGTACTTTCCACAAACACAGAAACCACACTGCCCCAGTACTCTTCACAAACACACAAACAGCACTGCCCCAGTACTCTTCACAAACACACAAACAGCACTGCCCCAGTACTTTCCACAAACACAGAAACCACACTGCCCCAGTATTCTACACGAAATCACAAACAGCACTGCCCCAGTACTCTCCATAAATACACAAACAGCACTGCCCCAGTACTCTCCACAAACACACAAACAGCACTGCCCCAGTACTTTCCACCAACACACAAACAGCACTGCCCCAGTATTCTCCATAAATACACAAACAGCACTGCCCCAGTACTCTCCACAAACACACAAACAGCACTGCCCCAGTACTTTCCACAAACACACAAACAGCACTGCCCCAGTACTCTCCATAAATACACAAACAGCACTGCCCAACTGCTCTCCACTAACACTCAAAAAGCGCTGCCCCAGTACTCTCCACAAACACACAAACAGCACTGCCCCAGTACGCTCCATAAATACACAAACAGCAATACCCAAGTACTTTCCACAAACACACAAACAGCACTGCCCAGTACTCTCCATAAATACACAAACAGCACTGCCCAAGTCCTCTCCACAAACACACAAACAGCACTGCCCCAGTACTTGGCACAAATACTCAAACAGCAATGCCCCAGTACTCTCCATAAATACACAAACAGCACTGCCCCAGTACTCTACACAAAATCACAAACAGCACTGCTCCAGTACTCTCGACAAGCACATAAAAAGCAATGCCCCAGTACTGTCCACAAACACACAAACAGCACTACCCAGCACTCTCCACAAACAGCACTGCCCCAGTACTCTCCACAAGCACAAAAACAGCACTGCCCCAGTACTTTCCACAAACACACAAACAGCACAGCTCCAGCACTCTCCACAAGCACACAAACAGAACTGCCCCAGTACTCTCCACAAACACACAAACAGCATTTCCCCAGTATTTTCCACAAACACACAAACAGCACTGCCCCAGTACTTTCCACAAACAAACAAACAGCACTGCCCCAGTACTCTCCACAAATACACAAACAGAACTGCCCCAGTACTCTCCACAAACACACAAACAGCATTTCCCCAGTATTTTCCACAAACACACAAACAGCACTGCCCCAGTACTTTCCACAAACAAACAAACAGCACTGCCCCAGTACTCTCCACAAATACACAAACAGCACTGCCCCAGTACTCTCCACAAACACACAAACAGCACTGCCCCAGTACTTTCCACAAACACACAAACAGCACTGCCCCAGTACTCTGCATAAATACATAAACAGCACTGCCCAAGTACTCTCCACAAACAGTCAAACAGCACTGCCCCAGTACTCTCCACAAACACACAATCAGCACAGCCCCAGTACTCTCCACAAATACACAAACAGCACGGCCCAAGTACTCTCCACAAACACACAAACAGCACTGCCCTAGTACTTTCCACAAACACACAAACAGCACTGCCCCAGTACTCTCCATAAATGCACAAACAGCACTGCTCCAGTCCTCTCCACAAACACACAAACAGCACTGCCCCAGTACTCTCCACAAACACACAAACAGCACAGCTCCAGTACTGTCCACAAGCACACAAACAGCACTTCCCCTGTAGTTTCCACAAACAGACAAAGAGCACTGCCCCAGTACTCTCCATAAATACACAAACAGCACTGCCCAAGTACTCTCCACAAACAGCACTGCCCCAGTACTCTCCACAAGCACAAAAACAGCACAGCCCCAGTACTCTCCACAAATACACAAACAGCACTGCCCCAGTACTCTCCACAAACACACAAACAGCACTGCCCCAGTACTTTCCACAAACACACAAACAGCACTGCCCCAGTACTCTCCATAAATACACAAACAGCACTGCCCAACTGCTCTCCACTAACACTCAAAAAGCGCTGCCCCAGTACTCTCCACAAACACACAAACAGCACTGCCCCAGTACGCTCCATAAATACACAAACAGCAATACCCAAGTACTTTCCACAAACACACAAACAGCACTGCCCAGTACTCTCCATAAATACACAAACAGCACTGCCCAAGTCCTCTCCACAAACACACAAACAGCACTGCCCCAGTACTTGGCACAAATACTCAAACAGCAATGCCCCAGTACTCTCCATAAATACACAAACAGCACTGCCCCAGTACTCTACACAAAATCACAAACAGCACTGCTCCAGTACTCTCGACAAGCACATAAAAAGCAATGCCCCAGTACTGTCCACAAACACACAAACAGCACTACCCAGCACTCTCCACAAACAGCACTGCCCCAGTACTCTCCACAAGCACAAAAACAGCACTGCCCCAGTACTTTCCACAAACACACAAACAGCACAGCTCCAGCACTCTCCACAAGCACACAAACAGAACTGCCCCAGTACTCTCCACAAACACACAAACAGCATTTCCCCAGTATTTTCCACAAACACACAAACAGCACTGCCCCAGTACTTTCCACAAACAAACAAACAGCACTGCCCCAGTACTCTCCACAAATACACAAACAGCACTGCACCAGTACTCTCCACAAACACACAAACAGCACTGCCCCAGTACTTTCCACAAACACACAAACAGCACTGCCCCAGTACTCTGCATAAATACATAAACAGCACTGCCCAAGTACTCTCCACAAGCACTCAAACAGCACTGCCCCAGTACTCTTCACAAACACACAAACAGCACTGCCCCAGTACTTTCCACAAACACAGAAACCACACTGCCCCAGTATTCTACACGAAATCACAAACAGCACTGCCCCAGTACTCTCCATAAATACACAAACAGCACTGCCCCAGTACTCTCCACAAATACACAAACAGCACGGCCCAAGTACTCTCCACAAACACACAAACAGCACTGCCCCAGTACTTTCCACAAACACACAAACAGCACTGCCCCAGTACTCTCCATAAATGCACAAACAGCACTGCTCCAGTCCTCTCCACAAACACACAAACAGCACTGCCCCAGTACTCTCCACAAACACACAAACAGCACAGCTCCAGTACTGTCCACAAGCACACAAACAGCACTTCCCCTGTAGTTTCCACATACAGACAAAGAGCACTGCCCCAGTACTCTCCATAAATACACAAACAGCACTGCCCAAGTACTCTCCACAAACAGCACTGCCCCAGTACTTTGCACAAACACTCAAACAGCACTGCCCCAGTACTCTCCATAAATACACAAACAGCACTGCCCCAGTACTCAACACAAAATCACAAACAGCACTGCTCCAGTACTCTCGACAAGCACATAAAAAGCAATGCCCCAGTACTGTCCACAAACACACAAAAAGCACTACCCAGCACTCTCCACAAGCAGAAAAGCAGCACTGCCCCAGTACTTTCCACAAGCACACAAACAGCACTGCCCCAGTACTCTCCACAAACATACAAAAAGCACTGCCCCAGTACTCTCCACAAACACACAAACAGCACTGCCCCAGTACTCTCCATAAATACACAAACAGCAATACCCAAGTACTTTCCACAAACACACAACCAGCACTGCCCCCGTGCTCTCCACAAACACACAAACAGCACTTCCCCAGTAGTTTCCACAAACACACAAACAGCACTGCCCCAGTACTTTCCACAAACACAGAAACCACACTGCCCCAGTACTCTTCACAAACACACCAACAGCACTGCCCCAGTACTTTCCACAAACACACAAACAGCTCTGCCCCAGTACTTTCCACAAACACAGAAACCACACTGCCCCAGTATTCTACACGAAATCACAAACAGCACTGCTCCAGTACTCTCCACAAACACACAAACAGCACTGCCGCAGTACTCTCCATAAATAGACAAACAGCACTGCCCCAGTACTCTCCACCAACACACAAACAGCACTGCCCCAGTACTCTCCATAAATACACAAACAGCACTGCCCAAGTACTCTCCACAAACACTCAAACAGCACTGCCCCAGTACTCTCCACAAACACACAATCAGCACAGCCCCAGTACTCTCCACAAATACACAAACAGCACGGCCCCAGTACTCTCCACAAACATACAAACAGCACTGCCCCAGTACTTTCCACAAACACACAAACAGCACTGCCCCAGTACTCTCCATAAATACACAAACAGCACTGCCCAAGTACTCTCCACAAACACTCAAAAACCACTGCCCCAGTACTCTCCACAAACACACAAACAGCACTGCCCCAATAAGCTCCATAAATACACAAACAGCAATACCCAAGTACTTTCCACAAACACACAGACAGCACTGCCCCAGTACTCTCCATAAATACACAAACAGCACTGCCCAAGTACTCTCCACAAACACACAAACAGCACTGCCCCAGTTCTTTGCACAAATACTCAAACAGCAATGCCCCAGTACTCTCCATAAATACACAAACAGCACTGCCACAGTACTCTACACAAAATCACAAACAGCACTGCTCCAGTACTCTCGACAAGCACATAAAAAGCAATGCCCCAGTACTGTCCACAAACACACAAACAGCACTACCCAGCACTCTCCACAAACACACAAACAGCACTGCCCCAGTACTCTCCACAAGCACAAAAACAGCACTGCCCCAGTACTTTCCACAAACACACAAACAGCACTGCCCCAGTACTCTCCACAGACACACAAACAGCACTGCCCACTACTCTCCACAAACACACAAACAGCACAGCTCCAGCACTCTCCACAAGCACACAAACAGCACTGCTCCAGTACTCTCCACTAACACACAAACAGCATTTCCCCAGTATTTTCCACAAACACACAAACAGCACCGCCCCAGTACTTTCCACAAACAAACAAACAGCACTGCCCCATTACTCTCCACAAATACACAAACAGCACTGCCCCAGTACTCTCCACAAACACACAAACAGCACTGCCCCAGTACTTTCCACAATCACACAAACAGCACTGCCCCAGTACTCTGCATAAATACACAAACAGCACTGCCCAAGTACTCTCCACAAACACACAATCAGCACTGCCCCAGTCCTCTCCACAAATACACAATCAGCACTGCCCCAGTCCTCTCCACAAATACACAAACAGCACTGCCCCAGTACTCTCCACAAACACACAAACAGCACTGCCCCAGTACTTTCCACAAACACACAAACAGCACTGCCCCAGTACTCTCCATAAATACAAAAACAGCACTGCCCCAGTGCTTTCCACAAACACACAAACACCACTGCCCCAGTACTCTCCACAAACACACAAACAGCACTGTCCACTACTCTCCACAAACACACAAACAGCACAGCTCCAGCACTCTGCATAAATCACAAACAGCACTGCCCAAGTACTCTCCACAAACACTCAAACAGCACTGCCCCAGTACTCTCCACAAACACACAATCAGCACTGCCCCAGTACTCTCCACAAATACACAAACAGCACTGCCCCAGTACTCTCCACAAACACACAAACAGCACTGCCCCAGTACTTTCCACAAACACACAAACAGCACAGCCCCAGTACTCTCCACAAATACACAAACAGCTCTGCCCCAGTACTCTCCACAAACACACAAACAGCACTGCCCCAGTACTTTCCACAAACACAGAAACAGCACTGCCCCAGTCCTCTCCATAAATACACAAACAGCACTGCCCAAGTACTCTCCACAAACACACAAACAGCACTGCCCCAGTACTTTCCACAAACACACAAACAGCACTGCCCCAGTACTCTCCACAAACACACAAACAGCACTGTCCACTACTCTCCACAAACACACAAACAGCACAGCTCCAGCACTCTCCACAAGCACACAAACAGCACTGCTCCAGTACTCTCCACAAACACACAAACAGCATTTCCCCAGTATTTTCCACAAACACACAAACAGCACTGCCCCAGTACTTTCCACAAACAAACAAACAGCACTGCCCCAGTACTCTCCACAAATACACAAACAGCACTGCCCCAGTACTCTCCACAAACACACAAACAGCACTGCCCCAGTACTTTCCACAAACACACAAACAGCACTGCCCCAGTACTCTCCACAAACACACAAACAGCACTGCCCCAATACTTTCCACAAACACACAAACAGCACTGCCCCAGTACTTTCCACAAACACACAAACAGCACAGCCCCAGTACTCTCCACAAATACACAAACAGCTCTGCCCCAGTACTCTCCACAAACACACAAACAGCACTGCCCCAGTACTTTCCAAAAACACAGAAACAGCACTGCCCCAGTCCTCTCCATAAATACACAAACAGCACTGCCCAAGTACTCTCCACAAACACACTAACAGCACTGCCCCAGTACTCTCCACAAACACACAAACATCACTGCCCACTACTCTCCACAAACACACAAACAGCACAGCTCCAGCACTCTCCACAAGCACACAAACAGCACTGCTCCAGTACTCTCCACAAACACACAAACAGCATTTCCCCAGTATTTTCCACAAACACACAAACAGCACTGCCCCAGTACTTTCCACAAACAAACAAACAGCAATGCCCCAGTACTCTCCACAAACACACAAACAGCATTTCCCCAGTATTTTCCACAAACACACAAACAGCACTGCCCCAGTACTTTCCACAAACAAACAAACAGCAATGCCGCAGTACTCTCCACAAATACACAAACAGCACTGCCCCAGTACTCTCCACAAACACACAAACAGCACTGCCCCAGTACTTTCCACAAACACACAAACAGCACTGCCCCAGTACTCTGCATAAATACACAAACAGCACTGCCCAAGTACTCTCCACAAACACTCAAACAGCACTGCCCCAGTACTGTCCACAAACACACAATCAGCACTGCCCCAGTACTCTCCACAAATACACAAACAGCACTGCCCCAGTACTCTCCACAAACACACAAATAGCACTGCCCCAGTACTTTCCACAAACACACAAACAGCACTGCCCCAGTACTCTGCATAAATACACAAACAGCACTGCCCAAGTACTCTCCACAAACACTCAAACAGCACTGCCCCAGTACTCTCCACAAACACACAATCAGCACTGCCCCAGTACTCTGCACAAATACACAAACAGCACTGCCCCAGTACTCTCCACAAACACACAAACAGCACTGACCCAGTACTTTCCACAAACACGCAAACAGCACTGCCCCAGTACTTTCCACAAACACACAAACAGCACAGCCCCAGTACTCTCCACAAATACACAAACAGCACTGCCCCAGTACTCTCCACAAACACACAAACAGCACTGCCCCAGTACTTTCCACAAACACACAAACAGCACTGCCCCAGTACTCTCCATAAATGCACAAACAGCACTGCCCAAGTACTCTCCACAAACACTCAAAAAGCACTGCCCCAGTACTCTCCACAAACACACAAACAGCACTGCCCCAGTACTTTCCACCAACACACAAACAGCACTGCCCCAGTACTCTCCATAAATACACAAACAGCACTGCCCAAGTACTCTCCACAAACACTCAAACAGCACTGCCCCAGTGCTCTCCACAAACACACAATCAGCACAGCCCCAGTACTCTGCACAAATACACAAACAGCACTGCCCCAGTACTCTCCACAAACACACAAACAGCACTGCCCCAGTCCTTTCCACAAACACACAAACAGCACTGCCCCAGTACTCTCCATAAATACACAAACAGCACTGCCCAAGTACTCTCCACAAACATTCAAAAAGCACTGATCCAGTACTCTCCACAAACACACAAACAGCACTGCCCCAGTACGCTCCATAAATACACAAACAGCAATACCCAAGTACTTTCCACAAACACACAAAGAGCACTGCCCCAGTACTTTGCACAAACACTCAAACAGCAATGCCCCAGTACTCTCCATAAATACACAAACAGCACTGCCTCAGTACTCTACACAAAATCACAAACAGCACTGCTCCAGTACTCTCGACAAGCACATAAAAAGCAATGCCCCAGTACTGTCCACAAACACACAAACAGCACTACCCAGCACTCTCCACAAACACACAAACAGCACTGCCCCAGTACTCTCCACAAGCACAAAAACAGCACTGCCCCAGTACTTTCCATAAATACACAAACAGCACTGCCCAAGTACTCTCCACAAACACACAAACAGCACTGCCCCAGTACTTTGCACAAACACTCAAACAGCACTGCCCAAGTACTCTCCATAAATACTCAAACAGCAATGCCCCAGTACTCTCCATAAATACACAAACAGCACTGCCCCAGTACTCTACACAAAATCACAAACAGCACTGCTCCAGTACTCTCGACAAGCACATAAAAAGCAATGCCCCAGTACTGTGCACAAACACACAATCTGCACTACCCAGCACTCTCCACAAACACACAAACAGCACTGCCCCAGTACTCTCCACAAGCACAAAAACAGCACTGCCCCAGTACTTTCCACAAACACACAAACAGCACTGCCCCAGTACTCTCCACAAACACACAAACAGCACTGCCCACTACTCTCCACAAACACACAAACAGCACAGCTCCAGCACTCTCCACAAGCACACAAAAAGCACTGCCCCAGTACTCTCCACAAACACACAAACAGCACTGCCCCAGTACTCTCCATAAATACACAAACAGCAATACCCAAGTACTTTCCACAAACACACAAACAGCACTGCCCCAGTACTCTCCATAAATACACAAACAGCACTGCCCAAGTACTCTCCGCAAACACTCAAACAGCACTACCCCAGTATTCTCCACCAACACACAAACAGCACTGCCCCAGGACTCGCCACAAAGACACAAACAGCACTGCCCCTGTACTCTCCACAAACACACAAACAGTACTGCCCTAGTACTCTCCACAAACAGACACACAGAATTAGACACAGAAATAGGGAATTTAGAATAGTGGGAATGGAGATTAAGGCAGTTGTCTGTTCCTCCTGCAGAATGTGGGAGGTAAGGGTCGCCAAGAGTGTCCCTGCTGACTGCATCTGCGGGAAGTACACCCAACTCCAGCTCCTCGAGAACCGCGTTAGGGAACTGGAGCTGCAGCTGGATGAACTTCGGATCATTCGGGAGGCGGAGGAGGTTATTGAGAGGAGTTATGGGGAGGTAGTCACACCTCAGGTAAAAGAAGTAGGTAGATGGGTTACCATCAGGGGAAGGAGAGGGAACCAGCAGGCAGTGCAGGGATCCCCTGTGGCCGTTTCCCTCAACAACAGGTATACCGTTTTGGATACTGTTGCGGGGGACGACTTACCAGGGGTAAGCAATTAGGTACAGGTATCTGGCACAGAGTCTGTCCCTGTTGCTCAAAAGGGAAGGGGTAAGAGGAGCAGAACATTAGTCATTGGGGACTCCATAGTTAGGGGAACAGATAGGAGGTTTTGTGGGAACGAGAGAGACTCACGGTTGGTGTGTTGCCTCCCAGGTGCCAGGGTACGTGATGTCTCGGATCGTGTTTTTGGGATCCTTAAGGGGGAGGGGGAGCAGCCCCAAGTCGTGGTCTACATAGGCACCAACGACATAGGTTGGAAGAGAGATGGGGATTTAAGATAGAAATTCAGGGAGCTAGGGTGGAAGCTTAGAGCGAGAACAAACAGAGTTGTTATCTCTGGGTTGTTGCCCGTGCCACGTGATAGCGAAGCGAGGAATAGGGAGAGAGAGGAGTTGAACACGTGGCGGCAGGGATGGTGCAGGAGGGAGGGTTTTGGTTTCCTGGATAATTGGGGCTCTTTCTGGGGTAGGTGGGACCTCTACAAACAGGATGGTCTTCACCTGAACCAGAGGGGTACCAATATCCTGGGGGGGAGATTTGCTAGTGCTCTTCGGGGGGGTTTAAACTAATTCAGCAGGGGAATGGGAACCTAAATTGTAGTGCCAGTGTACAGGATGTTGAGAGTAGTGAGGTCAGGGATAAGGTTATAAGGACACAAGAGGGCACTGGCAAGCAAGAACCTGGTTTAAAGTGTGTCTACTTCAATGCCAGGGGCATCCGGAATAAGGTGGGTGAGCTTGCAGCATGGGTTGGTACCTGGGATCTCGATGTAGTGGCCATTTCGGAGACATGGGGAGAGCAGGGGCAGGAATGGATGTTGCAGGTTCCGGGATTTAGATGTTTCAGTAAGAACAGAGAAGATGGTAAAAGAGGGGGGGGGAGGTGTGGCATTGTTAATCAAGGAGAGTATTACAGCGACAGAAAGGACGTTTGAGGACTCGTCTACTGAGGTAGTATGGGCCGAGGGTAGAAACAGGAGAGGTGAGGTTACCCTGTTGGGAGTCTTTTATAGACCTCCAAATAGTTCCAGAGATGTAGAGGAAAGGATAGCGAAGATGATTCTCGACAAGTGCGAGAGTAACCGGGTAGTTGTTATGGGGGACTTCAACTTTCCAAATATCGACTGGAAATACTATAGTTCGAGTACTTTAGATGGGTCTGTTTTTGTCCAGTGTGTGCAGGAGGGTTTTCTGACACAGTATGTAGACAGGCCAACCAGGGGCGATGCCACATTGGATTTGGTACTGGGAAATGAACCCGGCCAGGTGTTAGATTTAGATGTAGGTGAGCACTTTGGTGATAGTGATCACAATTCGGTTAGGTTTACCTTAGCGATGGGCAGGGACAGGTATATACCGCAGGGCAAAAATTATAGCTGGGGGAAAGGAAATGATGATGCGATTAGGCAAGATTTAGGATGTGTAGGATGGGGAAGGAAACTGCAGGGGATGGGAACAATCGAAATGTGGAGCTTATTCAAGGAGCAGCTACTGTGTGTCCTCGATAAGTATGTACATGTGAGGCAGGAAGGAAGTTGTCGAGCGAGGGAGCCGTGGTTTACTAAAGAAGTTGAAGAGCTTGTCAAGAGGAAGAAGAAGGCTTATGTTAGGATGAGACGTGAAGGCTCAGTTAGGGCGCTTGAGAGTTACAAGCTAGTCAGGAAGGATCTAAAGGGAGAGATAAGAAGAGCAAGGAGAGGACACGAGAAGTCATTGGCGGATAGGATCAAAGAAAACCCTAAGGCTTTCTATAGGTATATCAGGAATAAAAGAATGACTAGAGATAGGTTAGGGCCAATCAAGGATAGTAGTGGGAAGTTGTGTGTGGAATCAGAGGAGATAGGGGAAGTGTTAAATGAATATTTTGCGTCAGTATTTACAGTAGAGAAAGAAAATGTTGTCGAGGAGAATACTGAGATTCAGGCTACTAGGCGAGATGGGATTGAGGTTCACAAGGAGGAGGTGTTATCAATTTTGGAAAGTGTGAAAATAGATAAGTCCCCTGGGCCAGATGGGATTTATCCTAGGATTCTCTGGGATGCTAGGGAGGAGATTGCAGAGCCTTTGTCCTTGATCTTTATGTCGTCATTGTCGACAGGAATAGTGCCGGAAGACTGGAGGATAGCAAATGTTGTCCCCTTGTTCAAGAAGGGGAGTAGAGACAGCCCTGGTAATTATAGACCTGTGAGCCTTACTTCGGTTGTGGGTAAAATGTTGGAAAAGGTTATGAGAGACAGGATTTATAAGCATCTTGAAAAGAATAAGTTCATTAGAGACAGTCAGCACGGTTTTGTGACGGGTAGGTCGTGCCTCACAAACCTTATTGAGTTTTTCGAGAAGGTGACCAAACAGGTGGATGAGGGTAAAGCAGTGGATGTGGTCTATATGGATTTCAGTAAGGTGTTTGATAAGGTTCCCCACGGTAGGCTATTGCAGAAAATACGGAAGTATGGGGTTGAAGGTGATTTAGAGCTTTGGGTCAGAAATTGGCTAGCTGAAAGAAGACAGAGGGTGGTGGTTGATGGCAAATGTTCATCCTGGAGTATAGTTTCTAGTGGTGTACCGCAAGGATCTGTTTTGGGGCCACTGCTGTTTGTCATTTTTATAAATGACCTGGAAGAGGGTGTAGAAGGGTGGGTTATTAAATTTGCAGATGACACTAAGGTCGGTGGAGTAGTAGATAGTGCCGAAGGGTGTTGTAGGGTGCAGAGGGACATAGATAGGCTGCAGAGCTGGGCTGAGAGATGGCAAATGGAGTTTAATGCGGAAAAGTGCGAGGTGATTCACTTTGGAAGGAGTAACAGGAATGCAGAGTATTGGGCTAATGGGAAGATTCTTGGTAGTGTAGATGAACAGAGAGATCTTGGTGTCCAGGTGCATAAATCCCTGAAGGTTGCTACCCAGGTTAATAGGGCTGTTAAGAATGCATATGGTGTGTTAGCTTTTATTAGTAGGGGGATCGAGTTTCGGAGCCACGAGGTCATGCTGCAGTTGTTCAAAACTCTGGTGAGACCGCACCTGGAGTATTGCGTGCAGTTCTGGGCACCGCATTATAGGAATGATGTGGAAGCTATCGAAAGGGTGCAGAGAAGATTTACTAGGATGTTGACTGGTATGGAGGGAAGGTCTTACGAGGAAAGGCTGAGGGACTTGAGGTTGTTTTCATTGGAGAGAAGGAGGAGGAGAGGTGACTTAATAGAGACCTATAAGATAATCAGAGGGTTAGATAGGGTGGATGGTGAGCGTCTTTTTCCTCGGATGGTGATGGCAAACACGAGGGGACATAGCTTCAAGTTGAGGGGTGATAGATATAGGACAGATGTGAGAGGTAGTTTCTTTACTCAGAGAGTGGAAAGGGCGTGCAACACCCTGCCTGCAGCAGTAGTAGACTCGCCAACTTTCAGGGCATTTAAGTGGTCATTGGATAGACATATGGATGAAAATAGAATAGTGTAGGTCAGATGGATTCACAGGTCGGTGCAACATCGAGGGCCGAAGGGCCTGTACTGCACTGTAATGTTCTAATTCTCCACAAACACAAAAACAGCACTGCCCCAATACTCCCAATAAACACACACCCAGCACTTCCCCAGTCCTCTCCACAAACACACACACGCAGCACTGCACCAGTACTCTCTATGAAGACACTAACAGCACTGCCCTAGTACTCTAGATAAATACACACACACGCAGCACTGCCCCAGTACGAAGCACAAACACACATACACAGCACTGCCCCAGTACTCTCCAGAAACACATAAACAGCAGTGCCCCAGTACTCACCACAAACACACAAACACAGCACTGCCCCAGTACTCTCCACAAACACATACACAGCACTGCCCCAGTACTCTCCAGAAACACATAAACAGCAGTGCCCCAGTACTCACCACAAACACACAAACACAGCACTGCCCCAGTACTCTCCACAAACACACACACAGCACTGCCTCAGTACTCTCCACAAACACACAAACAGCACTGCCCCAGTGCTCTCCACAAACACACAAACAGCACTGCCCCAGTACTCTCCATAAACACACAAACAGCACTGCTCCAGTACTCTCCACAAACACACAAACCCCACAGTCCCAGTACTCGCCATAAACACATAAACAGCACTGCCCCAGTACTCTCCACAAACACACAAACCCCACAGTCCCAGTACTCGCCATAAACACATAAACACCACTGCCCCAGTACTCTCCACAAACACGCAAGCAGCACTGCCCAAGTGCTCTCCACAAACACACACAAACAGCACTGCCCCAGTACTGTACACAAACACACAAACAGCACTGCCACAGTACTCTACACAAACACACAAACAGCACTGCCCCAGTACTCTCCACAAACACACAAACCCCACAGTCCCAGTACTCTCCATAAATACACAAACACCACTGCCCCAGTACTCTCTCCAAACACGCAAGCAGCACTGCCCAAGTACTCTCCACAAACACACAAACAGCAATGCCCCAGTACTCTCCACAAACACACAAACCCCACAGTCCCAGTACTCTCCATAAATACACAAACACCACTGCCCCAGTACTCTCTCCAAACACGCAAGCAGCACTGCCCAAGTACTCTCCACAAACACACACAAAGAGCACTGCCCCAGCACTCTCCACAAACACACAAACAGCAATGCCCCAGTACTCTCCATAAACACACAAACCGCACTGCCCCAGTACTCTCCACTAACATACAAACAGCACTGCCCAAGTACTCTCCACAAGCACACAAACAGCACTGCCCCAGTACTCTCCACAAGCACATGAACAGCACTGCCCCAGTACTGTCCACAAGCACACAAACAGCACTGCCCCAGTACTCTCCACAAACACACAAACACCACTGCCCCAGTACTCTCCACACACATACAAACAGCACTGCCCCAGTACTCTCCTTAAACACACAAACAGCATTGCCCCAGTACTCTCCACAAACATCCAAACAGCACTGCCCCAGTACTCTCCACAAACACACAAACAGCACTGCCCCAGTACTCTGCACAAGCACATAAACAGCACTGCCCCAGTTCTCTCCACAAGCACACAAACAGCACAGCCCCAGTACTCTCCATAAACACACAAACAGCACAGCCCCAGTACTCTCCATAAACACACAAACAGCACTGCACCAGTACTCTCTATGAAGACACTAACAGCACTGCCCTAGTACTCTAGATAAATACACACACACGCAGCACTGCCCCAGTACTAAGCACAAACACACATACACAGCACTGCCCCAGTACTCTCCAGAAACACATAAACAGCAGTGCCCCAGTACTCACCACAAACACACAAACACAGCACTGCCCCAGTACTCTCCACAAACACACACACAGCACTGCCTCAGTACTCTCCACAAACACACAAACAGCACTGCCCCAGTGCTCTCCACAAACACACAAACACAACTGCCCCAGTACTCTCCACAAACACACAAACCCCACAGTCCCAGTACTCGCCATAAACACATAAACACCACTGCCCCAGTACTCTCCACAAACACGCAAGCAGCACTGCCCAAGTGCTCTCCACAAACACACACAAACAGCACTGCCCCAGTACTGTACACAAACACACAAACAGCACTGCCACAGTACTCTACACAAACAGCACTGCCCCAGTACTCTCCACAAACACACAAACCCCACAGTCCCAGTACTCTCCATAAATACACAAACACCACTGCCCCAGTACTCTCTCCAAACACGCAAGCAGCACTGCCCAAGTACTCTCCACAAACACACACAAACAGCACTGCCCCAGCACTCTCCACAAACACACAAACAGCAATGCCCCAGTACTCTCCACAAACACACAAACAGCAATGCCCCAGTACTCTCCATAAACACACAAACCGCACTGCCCCAGTACTCTCCACTAACATACAAACAGCACTGCCCAAGTACTCTCCACAAGCACACAAACAGCACTGCCCCAGTACTCTCCACAAGCACATGAACAGCACTGCCCCAGTACTCTCCACAAACACACAAACAGCAATGCCCCAGTACTCTCCATAAACACACAAACCGCACTGCCCCAGTACTCTCCACTAACATACAAACAGCACTGCCCAAGTACTCTCCACAAGCACACAAACAGCACTGCCCCAGTACTCTCCACAAGCACACAAACAGCACTGCACCAGTACTCTCCACAAACACACAACAGCACTGCCCCAGCACTCACCACAAACACACAAACATCACTGCCCCTGTACTTTCCACAAGCACACAAACAGCACTGCCACAGTACTCTCCACAAGCACACAAACACCACTGCCCCAGTACTCTCCACACACATACAAACAGCACTGCCCCAGTACAACCATAAACACACAAACAGCATTGCCCCAGTACTCTCCACAAACATACAAACAGCACTGCCCCAGTACTCTCCACAAACACACAAACAGCACTGCCCCAGTACTCTGCACAAGCACATAAACAGCACTGCCCCAGTTCTCTCCACAAGCACACAAACAGCACAGCCCCAGTACTCTCCATAAACACACAAACAGCACTGTCCCAGTACTCTCCACAAACTCACACACACGCAGCACTGCACCAGTACTCTCTATGAAGACACTAACAGCACTGCCCTAGTACTCTAGATAAATACACACACACGCAGCACTGCCCCAGCACTAAGCACAAACACACATACACAGCACTGCCCCAGCACTCTCCAGAAACACAAACAGCAGTGCCCCAGTACTCACCACAAACACACAAACACAGCACTGCCCCAGTACTCTCCACAAACACACACACAGCACTGCCTCAGTACTCTCCACAAACACACAAACAGCACTGCCCCAGTGCTCTCCACAAACACACGAACACAACTGCCCCAGTACTGTCCACAAGCACACAAACAGCACTGCCCCAGTACTCTCCACAAACACACAAACAGCACTGCCCCAGTACTCTCCACAAACACACAAACAGCACTGCCCCTGTACTTTCCACAAGCACACAAACAGCATTGCCCCAGTACTCTCCACAAACATACAAACAGCACTGCCCCAGTACTCTCCACAAACACACAAACAGCACTGCCCCAGTACTCTGCACAAGCACATAAACAGCACTGCCCCAGTTCTCTCCACAAGCACACAAACAGCACAGCCCCAGTACTCTCCATAAACACACAAACAGCACTGCCCCAGTACTCTCCACAAACACACAAACAGCACTGCCCCAGTACTCTCCACAAGCACATAAACAGCACTGCCCCAGTACTCTCCACAGCAAACAAAAAGCACTGCCCCAGTACTCTGCATAAACTCACAAGCAGCACTGCCCCTGTACTCTCCACAAACAGCACTGCCCCAGTACTCTCCACAAACACACACACAGCACTGCCTCAGTACTCTCCACAAACACACAAACAGCACTGCCCCAGTGCTCTCCACAAACACACGAACACAACTGCCCCAGTACTGTCCACAAGCACACAAACAGCACTGCCCCAGTACTCTCCACAAACACACAAACAGCACTGCCCCAGTACTCTCCACAAACACACAAACAGCACTGCCCCTGTACTTTCCACAAGCACACAAACAGCATTGCCCCAGTACTCTCCACAAACATACAAACAGCACTGCCCCAGTACTCTCCACAAACACACAAACAGCACTGCCCCAGTACTCTGCACAAGCACATAAACAGCACTGCCCCAGTTCTCTCCACAAGCACACAAACAGCACAGCCCCAGTACTCTCCATAAACACACAAACAGCACTGCCCCAGTACTCTCCACAAACACACAAACAGCACTGCCCCAGTACTCTCCACAAGCACATAAACAGCACTGCCCCAGTACTCTCCACAGCAAACAAAAAGCACTGCCCCAGTACTCTGCATAAACTCACAAGCAGCACTGCCCCTGTACTCTCCACAAACAGCACTGCCCCAGTACTCTCCACAAACACACAAACAGCACTGCCCCAGTACTCTGCACAAACACACAAACAGCACTGCCCCAGTACTCTCCACACACATACAAACAGCACTGCCCCAGTACTCTCCATAAACACACAAACAGCATTGCCCCAGTACTCTCCACAAACATACAAACAGCACTGCCCCAGTACTCTCCACAAACACTCAAACAGCACTGCCCCAGTACTCTCCATGTACTCACAAACAGCACTGCCCCAGTACTCTCCACAAGCACACAAACAGCACAGCCCCAGAACTCTCCATAAACACACAAACAGCACTGCCCCAGTACTCTCCACAAACACACAAACAGCACTGCCCCAGTACTCTCCACAAGCACATAAACAGCACTGCCCCAGTACTCTCCACAGCAAACAAAAAGCACTGCCCCAGTACTCTGCACAAACTCACAAGCAGCACTGCCCCTGTAATCTCCACAAACAGCACTGCCCCAGTACTCTCCACAAACAAACAAACAGCACTGCCCCAGGACTCTCCACAGACACACACACACAGCACTGCCCCAGTTCTCAGCACATACACACACACACAGCACTGCCCGAGTACTCTCCACAAAGACACTCACAGCACTGCCCCAGTAACCTCCACAGACACACAAACACCACTGCCCCAGTACTCTCCATAAACACACAAACAGCACTGCCCCAGTACTCTCCACAAACACACAAACACCACTGCCCCTGTACTCTTCATAAATACACAAACAGCACTGCCCCAGTACTCTCCAGAAACACACAAACACAACAGTCCCAGTACTCTCCATAAACTCACAAACACCACTGCCCCAGTACTCTCCCCAAACATACAAACTGCACTGCCCCAGTACTCTCCACAAACACACATACACAGCACTGCCCCAGTACTCTCCACAAACAGACACACAGCACTGCCCCAGTACTCTCCGCAAACAGATACACAGAGCACTGCCCCAGTACTCTCCACAAACAGACACACAGAGCACTGACACAGAGCACTGCCCCTGTACTCTCCACAAACGCACAAGCAGCACTGCCCCAGTACTCTCCACAAACGCACAAGCAGCACTGCCCCAGTACTCTCCATAAACACACAAACAGCACTGCCCCAGTACTCTGCACAAACACACAAGCAGCACTGCCCCTGTACTCTCCACAAACACACAAACAGCACTGCCCCAATACTCTCCACAAACACACAAACAGCACTGCCCCAGTACTCTCCACAAACACACAAACACCACGGCCCAGTACAAACCACAAACACACAAACAGCACTGCCCCAGTACTCTGCACAAACACACAAGCAGCACTGCCCATGCACTCTCCACAAACACACAAACAGCACTGCCCCAATACTCTCCACAAACACACAAACAGCACTACCCCAGTACTCTCCACAAACACACACCCAGCACTGCCCCAGTACTCTCCGCAAACAGATACACAGAGCACTGCCCCAGTACTCTCCACAAACACACAAAGAGCACTGCCCCAGTACTCTCCACAAACGCACAAGCAGCACTGCCCCAGTACTCTCCACAAACGCACAAGCAGCACTGCTCCAGTACTGTCCACAAACATACAAGCAGTACCGCCCTTGTACTCTCCGCAAACACAGAATCAGCACTGCCCCAGTACTCTCCATAAACACACAAACAGCACTGCACCAGTACTCTGCACTAACAGACACACAGAGCACTGCCCCAGTACTCTCCACAAACGCACAAGCAGCACTGCCCCAGTACTGTCCACAAACACACAAGCAGCACTGCCCCTGTACTCTCCGCAAACACAGAAGCAGCACTGCCCCAGTACTCTCTATAAACACACAAACAGCACAGCCCCAGTACACTCCACAAACACACAAACAGCACTGCACCAGTACTCTGCACAATCACACAAACAGCACGGCCCCAGTACTCTCCATAAACACACAAACAGCACTGCCCCAGTACTCTCCACAAACACACAAACAGCAGTGCCCCAGTACTCTCCACAAACACACAAAGAGCACTGCCCCAGTACGCTCCAGAAACACAAACAGCACTGCCTCAGTACTCACCACAAACACACAAACAGCAGTGCCCCAGTACTCTCCACAAACACACAAACAGCACTGCCCCATTTCACTCCAGAAACACACAAACAGCACTGCCCCAGTACTCTCCACAAACGCACACACAGAGCCCTGCCCCAGTACGCTCCTCAAACACACAAACAGCACTGCCCCAGTACTCTCCACAAACACACTCACAGACAGCACTGCCCCAGTACTCTCCACAAACACCACGGCCCCTGTACTCTGCACAAACACACTAACAGCACTGCTCCAGTACTCTCCACAAACACACACACAGCACTGCCCCAGTACTCTCCACAAATAGACAGATTGCACTGTTCCAGTACTCTCCACAAACACACAGGGCAATGTCCCAGCACTCTCCACAAACACACAAACAACACTGCCCAGTACAAACCACAAACAGCACTGCCCCAGTACTCTCCACAAACACACAAACAGCACTGGCACATTACTCTCCACAAATAGACACACAGCACTGTTCCAGTACTCTCCACAAACACACAAACAGCACTGCCCCAGTACTCTCCACAAACACACAAACAGCACTGCCCCAGTACTCTGCACAAACACACAGAGCAATGTCCCAGCACTCTCCACAAACACACAAACAGCACTGCCACATTACTCTCCACAAACACACAAACAGCACTGCCCCAGTACTCTGCACAAACACACAAGCAGCACTGCTTCTGTACTCTCCACAAACACACAAACAGCACTGCCCCAGTACTCTCCACAAACACACAAACAGCACTGCCTCAGTGCACTCCACAAAAACACTAACAGCATTGCCCCTGTACTCTCCACAATCAGCACAGCACCAATACTCTCCACAAACACACAAACAGCACTGCCCCAGTACTCTCCATAAACACACAAACAGCACTGCCCCAATACTCTCCGCAAACACACAAACAGCACTCCCCCGGTAATCTCCACAAACACACAAACAGCACTGCCCCAGTTCTCTCCACAAACACACACGCACACAGCACTGCCCCAATAATCTCCAGAAACACACAAACAGCACTCCCCTGGTACTCTCCACAAACACACATCCAGCACTGCCCCAGTTCTCTCCACAAACACACAAACAGCACTGCCCCAGTTCTCTCCACAATCACACACACACACAGCACTGCCCCAGTACTAGCCACAAACACACAAACATGCCCTCCCCCAGTACTCTCCACAAACACACAAACGGCACTGACTCAGTATTCTCCACAAACACACAAACAGCACTGCCCCAGTACAAACCACAAACAGCACTGCCCCAGTACTTTCCACAAACACAGAAACCGCACTGCCCCAGTACTCTTCACAAACACACAAACAGCACTGCCCCGGTACTCTCCACAAACACACAAACAGCACTGCCCCAGTACAAACCACAAACAGCACTGCCCCAGTACTTTCCACAAACACAGAAACCGCACTGCCCCAGTACTCTTCACAAACACACAAACAGCACTGCCCCAGTACTCTCCATAAATACACAAACAGCAATGCCCCAGTACTCTCCACAAACACACAAACAGCAATGCCCCAGTACTCTCCATAAACACACAAACCGCACTGCCCCAGTACTCTCCACAAACAGACAAACAGCACTGCCCCAGTACTCTCCACAAGCACATGAACAGCACTGCCCCAGCACTGTCCACAAGCACACAAACAGCACTGCCCCAGTACTCTCCACAAACACACAAACAGCACTGCCCCAGCACTCTCCACAAACACACAAACAGCACTGCCCCAGTACTCTCCACAAACACACAAACAGCACTGCCCCTGTACTTTCCACAAGCACACAAACAGCACTGCCCCAGTACTCTCCACAAGCACACAAACAGCACTGCCCCAGTACACTCCACACACATACAAACAGCACTGGCCCAGTACTCTTCATAAACACACAAACAGCATTGCCCCAGTACTCTCCACAAAAATACAAACAGCACTGCCCCAGTACTCTCCATTAACACACAAACAGCACTGCCCCAGTACTCTCCACAAACACACAAACAGCACTGCCCCAGTACTCTGCACAAGTACATAAACAGCACTGCCCCAGTTCTCTCCACAAGCACACAAACAGCACAGACCCAGTACTCTCCATAAGCACACAAACAGCACTGCCCCAGTACTCTCCACAAACACACAAACAGCACTGCCCCAGTACTCTCCACAGCAAACAAAAAGTACTGACCCAGTACTCTGCACAAACTCACAAGCAGCACTGCCCCTGTACTCTCCACAAACAGCACTACCCCAGTACTCTCCACAAACAAACAAACAGCACTTCCCCAGGACTCTCCACAGACACACACACACAGCACTGCCCCAGTACTCACCACATACACACACACACAGCACTGCCCGAGAACTCTCCACAAAGACACACACAGCACTGCCCCAGTACCCTCCACAGACACACAAACACCACTGCCCCAGTACTCTCCATAAACACACAAACAGCACTGCCCCAGTACTCTCCACAAACACACAAACACCACTGCTCCTGTACTCTTCATAAACACACAAACAGCACTGCCCCAGTACTCTCCATAAACACACAAACACCACTGCCCCAGTACTCTCCCCAAACATACAAACTGCACTGCCCCAGTACTCTCCACAAACACACATGCACAGCACTGCCCCAGTACTCTCCACAAACACACAAACAGCACTGGCACATTACTCTCCACAAATAGACACACAGCACTGTTCCAGTACTCTCCACAAACACACAAACAGCACTGGCACATTACTCTCCACAAACACACAAACAGCACTGCCCCAGTACTCTGCACAAACACATAGAGCAATGTCCCAGCACTCTCCACAAACACACAAACAGCACTGCCACATTACTCTCCACAAACACACAAACAGCACTGCCCCAGTACTCTGCACAAACACACAAGCAGCACTGCTTCTGTACTCTCCAAAAACACACAAACAGCACTGCCCCAGTACTCTCCACAAACACACAAACAGCACTGCCTCAGTACACTCCACAAAAACACTAACAGCATTGCCCCTGTACTCTCCACAATCAGCACAGCACCAATACTCTCCACAAACACACAAACAGCACTGCCCCAATACTCTCCATAAACACACAAACAGCACTGCCCCAATACTCTCCGCAAACACACAAACAGCACTCCCCCGGTACTCTCCACAAACACACAAACAGCACTGCCCCAGTTCTCTCCACAAACACACACGCACACAGCACTGCCCCAATAATCTCCAGAAACACACAAACAGCACTCCCCTGGTACTCTCCACAAACACACATCCAGCACTGCCCCAGTTCTCTCCACAAACACACAAACAGCACTGCCCCAGTTCTCTCCACAATCACACACACACACAGCACTGCCCCAGTACTAGCCACAAACACACAAACAGCCCTCCCCCAGTACTCTCCACAAACACACAAACGGCACTGACTCAGTATTCTCCACAAACACACACACACACAGCACTGCCCCAGCTCTCTACATAAACACACAAACAGCACTGCCCCGGTACTCTCCACAAACACACAAACAGCACTGCCCCAGTACAAACCACAAACAGCACTGCCCCAGTACTTTCCACAAACACAGAAACCGCACTGCCCCAGTACTCTTCACAAACACACAAACAGCACTGCCCCAGTACTCTCCATAAATACACAAACAGCAATGCCCCAGTACTCTCCACAAACACACAAACAGCAATGCCCCAGTACTCTCCATAAACACACAAACCGCACTGCCCCAGTACTCTCCACAAACAGACAAACAGCACTGCCCCAGTACTCTCCACAAGCACACAAACAGCACTGCCCCAGTACTCTCCACAAGCACATGAACAGCACTGCCCCAGCACTGTCCACAAGCACACAAACAGCACTGCCCCAGTACTCTCCACAAACACACAAACAGCACTGCCCCAGCACTCTCCACAAACACACAAACAGCACTGCCCCAGTACTCTCCACAAACACACAAACAGCACTGCCCCTGTACTTTCCACAAGCACACAAACAGCACTGCCCCAGTACACTCCACACACATACAAACAGCACTGGCCCAGTACTCTCCATAAACACACAAACAGCATTGCCCCAGTACTCTCCACAAAAATACAAACAGCACTGCCCCAGTACTCTCCATTAACACACAAACAGCACTGCCCCAGTACTCTCCACAAACACACAAACAGCACTGCCCCAGTACTCTGCACAAGTACATAAACAGCACTGCCCCAATTCTCTCCACAAGCACACAAACAGCACAGCCCCAGTACTCTCCATAAGCACACAAACAGCACTGCCCCAGTACTCTCCACAAACACACAAACAGCACTGCCCCAGTACTCTCCACAGCAAACAAAAAGTACTGACCCAGTACTCTGCACAAACTCACAAGCAGCACTGCCCCTGTACTCTCCACAAACAGCACTGCCCCAGTACTCTCCACAAACAAACAAACAGCACTTCCCCAGGACTCTCCACAGACACACACACACAGCACTGCCCCAGTACTCACCACATACACACACACACAGCACTGCCCGAGAACTCTCCACAAAGACACACACAGCACTGCCCCAGTACCCTCCACAGACACACAAACACCACTGCCCCAGTACTCTCCATAAACACACAAACAGCACTGCCCCAGTACTCTCCACAAACACACAAACACCACTGCCCCTGTACTCTTCATAAACACACAAACAGCACTGCCCCAGTACTCTCCAGAAACACACAAACACAACAGTCCCAGTACTCTCCATAAACACACAAACACCACTGCCCCAGTGCTCTCCCCAAACATACAAACTGCACTGCCCCAGTACTCTCCACAAACACACATGCACAGCACTGCCCCAGTACTCTCCACAAACAGACACACAGCACTGTTCCAGTACACTCCACAAACACACAGAGAAATGTCCCAGCACTCTCCAACAGCACACAAACACCACGGCCCAGTACAAACCACAAACACACAAACAGCACTGCCCCAGTACTCTGCACAAACACACAAGCAGCACTGCCCCTGTACTCTCCACAAACACACAAACAGCACTGCCACATTACTCTCCACAAACACACAAACAGCACTGCCCCAGTACTCTGCACAAACACACAAGCAGCACTGCTTCTGTACTCTCCACAAACACACAAACAGCACTGCCCCAGTACTCTCCACAAACACACAAACAGCACTGCCTCAGTACACTCCACAAAAACACTAACAGAATTGCCCCTGTACTCTCCACAATCAGCACAGCACCAATACTCTCCACAAACACACAAACAGCACTGCCCCAGTACTCTCCATAAACACACAAACAGCACTGCCCCAATACTCTCCAGAAACACACAAACAGCACTCCCCCGGTACTCTCCACAAACACACAAACAGCACTGCCCCAGTTCTCTCCACAAACACACACGCACAAAGCACTGCCCCAATAATCTCCAGAAACACACAAACAGCACTCCCCTGGTACTCTCCACAAACACACATCCAGCACTGCCCCAGTTCTCTCCACAAACACACAAACAGCACTGCCCCAGTTCTCTCCACAATCACACACACACACAGCACTGCCCCAGTACTAGCCACAAACACACAAACAGCCCTCCCCAGTACTCTCCACAAACACACAAACGGCACTGACTCAGTTCTCTCCACAAACACACAAACAGCACTGCCCCAGTTCTCTCCACAAACACACACAGCACTGCCCCAGCTCTCTCCATAAACACACAAACAGCACTGCCCCAGTACTCTCCACAAACACACAAACAGCACTGCCCCAGTACAAACCACAAACAGCACTGCCCCAGTACTTTCCACAAACACAGAAACAGCACTGCCCCAGTACTCTCCACAAACACACACACAGACAGCACTGCCCCAGTACTCTCCACAAACACACAAACATCACGGCCCCTGTACTCTGCACAAACACACAAACAGCACTGCTCCAGTACTCTCCACAAACACACACACAGCACTGCCCCAGTACTCTCCACAAATAGACACACAGCACTGTTCCAGTACTCTCCACAAACACACAGAGCAATGTCCCAGCACTCTCCACAAACACACAAACAACACTGCCCAGCACAAACCACCAACAGCACTGCCCCAGAACTCTCCACAAACACACAAACAGCATTGCCCCAGTACTCTCCACAAAGACACACACAGCACTGCCCCAGTACCCTCCACAGACACACAAACACCACTGCCCCAGTACTCTCCATAAACACACAAACAGCACTGCCCCAGTACTCTCCATAAACACACAAACACCACTGCCCCTGTACTCTTCATAAACACACAAACAGCACTGCCCCAGTACTCTGCACAAACACACAAGCAGCACTGCCCCTGTACTCTCCACAAACACACAAACAGCACTGCCCCAATACTCTCCACAAACACACAAACAGCACTACCCCAGTACTCTCCACAAACACACACCCAGCACTGCCCCAGTACTCTCCGCAAACAGAAACACAGAGCACTGCCCCAGTACTCTTCACAAACACACAAACAGCACTGCCCCAGTACTCTCCACAAACAGACACACAGAGCACTGCCCCTGTACTCTCCACAAACGCACAAGCAGCACTGCCCCAGTACTCTCCACAAACGCACAAGCAGCAGTGGCGCAGTACTGTCCACAAACACACAAGCAGTACTGCCCTTGTACTCTCCGCAAACAAAGAAACAGCACTGCCCCAGTACTCTCCATAAACACACAAACAGCACTGCCCCAGTACTCTCCACTAACAGACACACAGAGCACTGCCCCAGTACTCTCCACAAACGCACAAGCAGCACTGCCCCAGTACTGTCCACAAACACACAAACAGCACTGCCCCAGTACTCTCCACAAACGCACACACAGAGCCCTGCCCCAGTACGCTACTCAAACACACAAACAGCACTGCCCCAGTACTCTCCACAAACACACACACAGACAGCACTGCCCCAGTACTCTCCACAAACACACAAACATCACGGTCCCTGTACTCTGCACAAACACACAAACAGCACTGCTCCAGTACTCTCCACAAACACACACACAGCACTGCCCCAGTACTCACCACATACACACACACACAGCACTGCCCGAGTACTCTCCACAAAGACACACACAGCACTGCCCCAGTACCCTCCACAGACACACAAACACCACTGCCCCAGTACTCTCCATAAACACACAAACAGCACTGCCCCAGTACTCTCCACAAACACACAAACACCACTGCCCCTGTACTCTTCATAAACACACAAACAGCACTGCCCCAGTACTCTCCAGAAACACACAAACACAACAGTCCCAGTACTCTCCATAAACACACAAACACCACTGCCCCAGTACTCTCCCCAAACATACAAACTGCACTGCCCCAGTACTCTCCACAAACACACATGCACAGCACTGCCCCAGTACTCTCCACAAACAGACACACAGCACTGTTCCAGTACACACAACAAACACACAGAGAAATGTCCCAGCACTCTCCAACAGCACACAAACACCACGGCCCAGTACAAACCACAAACACACAAACAGCACTGCCCCAGTACTCTGCACAAACACACAAGCAGCACTGCCCCTGTACTCTCCACAAACACACAAACAGCACTGCCCCAATACTCTCCACAAACACACAAACAGCACTACCCCAGTACTCTCCACAAACACACACCCAGCACTGCCCCAGTACTCTCCGCAAACAGATACACAGAGCACTGCCCCAGTACTCTTCACAAACACACAAACAGCACTGCCCCAGTACTCTCCACAAACAGACACACAGAGCACTGCCCCTGTACTCTCCACAAACGCACAAGCAGCACTGCCCCAGTACTCTCCACAAACGCACAAGCAGCAGTGGCGCAGTACTGTCCACAAACACACAAGCAGTACTGCCCTTGTACTCTCCGCAAACAAAGAAACAGCACTGCCCCAGTACTCTCCATAAACACACAAACAGCACTGCCCCAGTACTCTCCACTAACAGACACACAGAGCACTGCCCCAGTACTCTCCACAAACGCACAAGCAGCACTGCCCCAGTACTGTCCACAAACACACAAACAGCACTGCCCCAGTACTCTCCACAAACGCACACACAGAGCCCTGCCCCAGTACGCTCCTCAAACACACAAACAGCACTGCCCCAGTACTCTCCACAAACACACACACAGACAGCACTGCCCCAGTACTCTCCACAAACACACAAACATCACGGCCCCTGTACTCTGCACAAACACACAAACAGCACTGCTCCAGTACTCTCCACAAACACACACACAGCACTGCCCCAGTACTCTCCACAAATAGACACACAGCACTGTTCCAGTACTCTCCACAAACACACAGAGCAATGTCCCAGCACTCTCCACAAACACACAAACAACACTGCCCAGCACAAACCACCAACAGCACTGCCCCAGAACTCTCCACAAACACACAAACAGCATTGCCCCAGTACTCTCCACAAACACACAAACAGCACTGCCCCAGTACTCTCCACAAACACTCAAACAGCACTGCCCCAGTACTCTGCACAAACACACAGAGCAATGTCCCAGCACTCTCCACAAACACACAAACAACACTGCCCAGCACAAACCACCAACAGCACTGCCCCAGTACTCTCCACAAACACACAAACAGCACTGCCCCAGTACTCTCCACAAACACACAAACAGCACTGCCCCAGTACTCTCCACAAACACTCAAACAGCACTGCCCCAGTACTCTGCACAAACACACAGAGCAATGTCCCAGCACTCTCCACAAACACACAAACAACACTGCCCAGTGCAAACCACAAACAGCACTGCCCCAGTACTCTCCACAAACACACAAACAGCACTGGCACATTACTCTCCACAAACACACAAACAGCACTGCCCCAGTACTCTGCACAAACACACAAGCAGCACTGCTTCTGTACTCTCCACAAACACACAAACAGCACTGCCCCAGTACTCTGCACAAACACACAAGCAGCACTTCCCCAATACTCTCCACAAACACACAAACAGCACTGCCCCAGTACTCTCCATAAACACACAAACAGCATTGCCCCTGTACTCTCCACAAACAGCACTGCCCCAATACTCTCCACAAACACACAAACAGCACTGCCCCAGTACTCTCCATAAACACACAAACAGCACTGCCCAAGGACTCTCCACAAGCACACAAACAGCACTGCCCCAATACTCTCCGCAAACACACAAACAGCACTCCCCCGGTACTCTCCACAAACACACAAACAGCACTGCCCCAGTTCTCTCCACAAACACACACACACACAGCACTGCCCCAATAATCTCCACAAACACACAAACAGCACTCCCCTGGTACTCTCCACAAACACACATACAGCACTGCCCCAGTTCTCTCCACAAACACACAAACAGCACTGCCCCAGTTCTCTCCACAATCACACAAACAGCACTGACTCAGTATTCTCCACAAACACACACACACACAGCTCTGCCCCAGCTCTCTCCATAAACACACAAGCAGCACTCCCCCGGTACTCTCCACAAACACACAAACAGCACTGCCCCAGTACAAACCACAAACAGCACTGCCACAGTACTATCCACAAACACACACTCAGAGCACTGCCCCAGTACTGTCCACAACCACACAAACATTCTGCTCCGGTACTCTCCATACACACAAACAGAACTGCCCTGGGACTGTCCACAAACACACTAACAGCACTGCCCCAGTATTCTCCACAAACTGCACTGCCCCCGTACTGTCCACAAACACACAAACAGCACTGCCCCAGTACTCTCCACAAACGCACACACAGAGCCCTGCCCCAGTACGCTCCTCAAACACACAAACAGCACTGCCCCAGTACTCTCCACAAACACACACACAGACAGCACTGCCCCAGTACTCTCCACAAACACACAAACATCACGGCCCCTGTACTTTGCACAAATAGACACACAGCACTGTTCCAGTACTCTCCACAAACACACAGAGCAATGTCACAGCACTCTCCACAAACACACAAACAACACTGCCCAGTACAAACGACCAACAGCACTGCCCCAGTACCCTCCACAAACACACAAACAGCACTGCCCCAGTACTCTCCACACACATACAAACAGCACTGCCCCAGTACTCTCCATAAACACACAAACAGCATTGCCCCAGTACTCTCCACAAACATACAAACAGCACTGCCCCAGTACTCTCCACAAACACACAAACAGCACTGCCCCAGTACTCTGCACAAGCACATAAACAGCACTGCCCCAGTTCTCTCCACAAGCACACAAACAGCACAGCCCCAGTACTCTCCATAAACACACAAACAGCACTGCACCAGTACTCTCCACAAACACACAAACAGCACTGCCCCAGTACTCTCCACAAGCACATAAACAGCACTGCCCCAGTACTCTCCACAGCAAACTAAAAGCACTGCCCCAGTACTCTGCATAAACTCACAAGCAGCACTGCCCCTGTACTCTCCACAAACAGCACTGCCCCTGTACTCTGCACAAACAGCACTGTCCCAGTACTCTCCACAAACACACAAACAGCACTGCCCCAGTACTCTGCACAAGCACATAAACAGCACTGCCCCAGTACTCTCCACAAACACACAAACAGCACTGCCCCAGTACTCTCCACACACATACAAACAGCACTGCCCCAGTACTCTCCATAAACACACAAACTGTATTGCCCCAGTAATCTCCACAAACATACAAACAGCACTGCCCCAGTACTCTCCACAAACATACAAACAGCACTGCCCCAGTACTCTCCATGAACTCACAAACAGCACTGCCCCAGTACTCTCCACAAGCACACAAACAGCACAGCCCCAGTACTCTCCATAAACACACAAACAGCACTGCCCCAGTACTCTCAACAAACACACAAACAGCACTGCCCCAGTACTCTCCACAAGCACATAAACAGCACTGCCCCAGTACTCTCCACAGCAAACAAAAAGCACTGCCCCAGTACTCTGCACAAACTCACAAGCAGCACTGCCCCTGCACTCTCCACAAACAGCACTGCCCCAGTACGCTCCACAAACAAACAAACAGCACTGCCCCAGGACTCTCCACAGACACACACACACAGCACTGCCCCAGTACTCACCACATACACACACAGCACTGCCCGAGTACTCTCCACAAAGACACACACAGCACTGCCCCAGTAACCTGCACAGACACACAAACACCACTGCCCAGTACTCTCCATAAACACACAAACAGCACTGCCCCAGTACTCTCCACAAACACACAAACACCACTGCCCCTGTACTCTTCATAAATACACAAACAGCACTGCCCCAGTACTCTCCAGAAACACACAAACACAACATTCCCAGTACTCTCCATAAACTCACAAACACCACTGCCCCAGTAGTCTCCCCAAACATACAAACTGCACTGCCCCAGTACTCTCCACAAACACACATACACAGCACTGCCCCTGCACTCTCCACAAACACACAAACAGCACTGCCCCAATACTCTCCACAAACACACAAACAGCACTACCCCAGTACTCTCCACAAACACACACCCAGCACTGCCCCAGTACTCTCCGCAAACAGATACACAGAGCACTGCCCCAGTACTCTCCACAAACACACAAAGAGCACTGCCCCAGTACTCTCCACAAACGCACAAGCAGCACTGCCCCAGTACTCTCCACAAACGCACAAGCAGCACTGCTCCAGTACTGTCCACAAACATACAAGCAGTACCGCCCTTGTACTCTCCGCAAACACAGAATCAGCACTGCCCCAGTACTCTCCATAAACGCACAAACAGCACTGCCCCAGTACTCTGCACTAACAGACACACAGAGCACTGCCCCAGTACTCTCCACAAACGCACAAGCAGCACTGCCCCAGTACTGTCCACAAACACACAAGCAGCACTGCCCCAGTACTCTCCACAAATAGACACACAGCACTGTTCCAGTACTCTCCACAAACACACAGAGCAATGTCCCAGCACTGTCCACAAACACACAAACAACACTGCCCAGCACAAACCACCAACAGCACTGCCCCAGAACTCTCCACAAACACACAAACAGCATTGCCCCAGTACTCTCCACAAACACACAAACAGCACTGCCCCAGTACTCTCCACAAACACTCAAACAGCACTGCCCCAGTACTCTGCACAAACACACAGAGCAATGTCCCAGCACTCTCCACAAACACACAAACAACACTGCCCAGCACAAACCACCAACAGCACTGCCCCAGTACTCTCCACAAACACACAAACAGCACTGCCCCAGTACTCTCCACAAACACACAAACAGCACTGCCCCAGTACTCTCCACAAACACTCAAACAGTACTGCCCCAGTACTCTGCACAAACACACAGAGCAATGTCCCAGCACTCTCCACAAACACACAAACAACACTGCCCAGTGCAAACCACAAACAGCACTGCCCCGTGCAAACCACAAACAGCACTGCCCCAGTACTCTCCACAAACACACAAACAGCACTGGCACATTACTCTCCACAAACACACAAACAGCACTGCCCCAGTACTCTGCACAAACACACAAGCAGCACTGCTTCTGTACTCTCCACAAACACACAAACAGCACTGCCCCAGTACTCTGCACAAACACACAAGCAGCACTTCCCCAATACTCTCCACAAACACACAAACAGCACTGCCCCAGTACTCTCCATAAACACACAAACAGCATTGCCCCTGTACTCTCCACAAACAGCACTGCCCCAATACTCTCCACAAACACACAAACAGCACTGCCCCAGTACTCTCCATAAACACACAAACAGCACTGCCCAAGGACTCTCCACAAGCACACAAACAGCACTGCCCCAATACTCTCCGCAAACACACAAACAGCACTCCCCCGGTACTCTCCACCAACACACAAACAGCACTGCCCCAGTTCTCTCCACAAACACACACACACACAGCACTGCCCCAATAATCTCCACAAACACACAAACAGCACTCCCCTGGTACTCTCCACAAACACACATACAGCACTGCCCCAGTTCTCTCCACAAACACACAAACAGCACTGCCCCAGTTCTCTCCACAATCACACAAACAGCACTGACTCAGTATTCTCCACAAACACACACACACACAGCTCTGCCCCAGCTCTCTCCATAAACACACAAGCAGCACTCCCCCGGTACTCTCCACAAACACACAAACAGCACTGCCCCAGTACAAACCACAAACAGCACTGCCACAGTACTATCCACAAACACACACTCAGAGCACTGCCCCAGTACTGTCCACAACCACACAAACATTCTGCTCCGGTACTCTCCATACACACAAACAGAACTGCCCTGGGACTGTCCACAAACACACTAACAGCACTGCCCCAGTATTCTCCACAAACTGCACTGCCCCCGTACTGTCCACAAACACACAAACAGCACTGCCCCAGTACTCTCCACAAACGCACACACAGAGCCCTGCCCCAGTACGCTCCTCAAACACACAAACAGCACTGCCCCAGTAATCTCCACAAACACACACACAGACAGCACTGCCCCAGTACTCTCCACAAACACACAAACATCACGGCCCCTGTACTTTGCACAAACACACAAACAGCACTGCCCCAGTACTCTCCACAAACACACACACAGCACTGCCCCAGTACTCTCCACAAATAGACACACAGCACTGTTCCAGTACTCTCCACAAACACACAGAGCAATGTCACAGCACTCTCCACAAACACACAAACAACACTGCCCAGTACAAACGACCAACAGCACTGCCCCAGTACTCTCCACAAACACACAAACAGCACTGCCCCAGTACTCTCCACACACATACAAACAGCACTGCCCCAGTACTCTCCATAAACACACAAACAGCATTGCCCCAGTACTCTCCACAAACATACAAACAGCACTGCCCCAGTACTCTCCACAAACACACAAACAGCACTGCCCCAGTACTCTGCACAAGCACATAAACAGCACTGCCCCAGTTCTCTCCACAAGCACACAAACAGCACAGCCCCAGTACTCTCCAAAAACACACAAACAGCACTGCCCCAGTACTCTCCACAAACACACAAACAGCACTGCCCCAGTACTCTCCACAAGCACATAAACAGCACTGCCCCAGTACTCTCCACAGCAAACATAAAGCACTGCCCCAGTACTCTGCATAAACTCACAAGCAGCACTGCCCCTGTACTCTCCACAAACAGCACTGCCCCTGTACTCTCCACAAACAGCACTGCCCCAGTACTCTCCACAAACACACAAACAGCACTGCCCCAGTACTCTGCACAAGCACATAAACAGCACTGCCCCAGTACTCTCCACAAACACACAAACAGCACTGCCCCAGTACTCTCCACACACATACAAACAGCACTGCCCCAGTACTCTCCATAAACACACAAACAGCATTGCCCCAGTAATCTCCACAAACATACAAACAGCACTGCCCCAGTACTCTCCACAAACATACAAACAGCACTGCCCCAGTACTCTCCATGAACTCACAAACAGCACTGCCCCAGTACTCTCCACAAGCACACAAACAGCACAGCCCCAGTACTCTCCATAAACACACAAACAGCACTGCCCCAGTACTCTCCACAAACACACAAACAGCACTGCCCCAGTACTCTCCACAAGCACATAAACAGCACTGCCCCAGTACTCTCCACAGCAAACAAAAAGCACTGCCCCAGTACTCTGCACAAACTCACAAGCAGCACTGCCCCTGCACTCTCCACAAACAGCACTGCACCAGTACGCTCCACAAACAAACAAACAGCACTGCCCCAGGACTCTCCACAGACACACACACACAGCACTGCCCCAGTACTCACCACATACACACACAGCACTGCCCGAGTACTCTCCACAAAGACACACACAGCACTGCCCCAGTAACCTGCACAGACACACAAACACCACTGCCCAGTACTCTCCATAAACACACCAACAGCACTGCCCCAGTACTCTCCACAAACACACAAACACCACTGCCCCTGTACTCTTCATAAATACACAAACAGCACTGCCCCAGTACTCTCCAGAAACACACAAACACAACATTCCCAGTACTCTCCATAAACTCACAAACACCACTGCCCCAGTAGTCTCCCCAAACATACAAACTGCACTGCCCCAGTACTCTCCACAAACACATATACACAGCACTGCCCCTGCACTCTCCACAAACACACAAACAGCACTGACCCAATACTCTCCACAAACACACAAACAGCACTACCCCAGTACTCTCCACAAACACACACCCAGCACTGCCCCAGTACTCTCCGCAAACAGATACACAGAGCACTGCACCAGTACTCTCCACAAACACACAAAGAGCACTGCCCCAGTACTCTCCACAAACGCACAAGCAGCACTGCCCCAGTACTCTCCACAAACACACAAACAGCACTGCCCCAGTACTCTCCACAAACACACAAACAGCACTGCCCCTGTACTTTCCACAAGCACACAAACAGCACTGCCCCAGTACTCTCCACAAGCACACAAACAGCACTGCCCCAGTACACTCCACACACATACAAACAGCACTGGCCCAGTACTCTCCATAAACACACAAACAGCATTGCCCCAGTACTCTCCACAAACATACAAACAGCACTGCCCCAGTACTCTCCATTAACACACAAACAGCACTGCCCCAGCACTCTCCACAAACACACAAACAGCACTGCCCCAGTACTCTGCACAAGTACAGAAACAGCACTGCCCCAGTTCTCTCCACAAGCACACAAACAGCACAGCCCCAGTACTCTCCATAAGCACACAAACAGCACTGCCCCAGTACTCTCCACAAACACACAAACAGCACTGCCCCAGTACTCTCCACAAGCACATAAACAGCACTGCCCCAGTACTCTCCACAGCAAACAAAAAGCACTGACCCAGTACTCTGCACAAACTCACAAGCAGCACTGCCCCTGTACTCTCCACAAACAGCACTGCCCCAGTACTCTCCACAAACAAACAAACAGCACTTCCCCAGGACTCTCCACAGACACACACACACAGCACTGCCCCAGTACTCACCACATACACACACACACAGCACTGCCCGAGTACTCTCCACAAAGACACACACAGCACTGCCCCAGTACCCTCCACAGACACACAAACACCACTGCCCCAGTACTCTCCATAAACACACAAACAGCACTGCCCCAGTACTCTCCACAAACACACAAACACCACTGCCCCTGTACTCTTCATAAACACACAAACAGCACTGCCCCAGTACTCTCCAGAAACACACAAACACAACAGTCCCAGTACTCTCCATAAACACACAAACACCACTGCCCCAGTACTCTCCCCAAACATACAAACTGCACTGCCCCAGTACTCTCCACAAACACACATGCACAGCACTGCCCCAGTACTCTCCACAAACAGACACACAGCACTGTTCCAGTGCACTCCACAAACACACAGAGAAATGTCCCAGCACTCGCCAACAGCACACAAACACCACGGCCCAGTACAAACCACAAACACACAAACAGCACTGCCCCAGTACTCTGCACAAACACACAAGCAGCACTGCCCCTTTACACTCCACAAACACACAAACAGCACTGCCCCAGTACTCTCCACAAACACACAAACAGCACTGCCCCTGTACTTTCCACAAGCACACAAACAGCACTGCCCCAGTACTCTCCACAAGCACACAAACAGCACTGCCCCAGTACACTCCACACAGATACAAACAGCACTGGCCCAGTACTCTCCATAAACACACAAACAGCATTGCCCCAGTACTCTCCACAAACATACAAACAGCACTGCCCCAGTACTCTCCATTAACACACAAACAGCACTGCCCCAGTACTCTCCACAAACACACAAACAGCACTGCCCCAGTACTCTGCACAAGTACATAAACAGCACTGCCCCAGTTCTCTCCACAAGCACACAAACAGCACAGCCCCAGTACTCTCCATAAGCACACAAACAGCACTGCCCCAGTACTCTCCACAAACACACAAACAGCACTGCCCCAGTACTCTCCACAAGCACATAAACAGCACTGCCCCAGTACTCTCCACAGCAAACAAAAAGCACTGACCCAGTACTCTGCACAAACTCACAAGCAGCACTGCCCCTGTACTCTCCACAAACAGCACTGCCCCAGTACTCTCCACAAACAAACAAACAGCACTTCCCCAGGACTCTCCACAGACACACACACACAGCACTGCCCCAGTACTCACCACATACACACACACACAGCACTGCCCGAGTACTCTCCACAAAGACACACACAGCACTGCCCCAGTACCCTCCACAGACACACAAACACCACTGCCCCAGTACTCTCCATAAACACACAAACAGCACTGCCCCAGTACTCTCCACAAACACACAAACACCACTGCCCCTGTACTCTTCATAAACACACAAACAGCACTGCCCCAGTACTCTCCAGAAACACACAAACACAACAGTCCCAGTACTCTCCATAAACACACAAACACCACTGCCCCAGTACTCTCCCCAAACATACAAACTGCACTGCCCCAGTACTCTCCACAAACACACATGCACAGCACTGCCCCAGTACTCTCCACAAACAGACACACAGCACTGTTCCAGTGCACTCCACAAACACACAGAGAAATGTCCCAGCACTCTCCAACAGCACACAAACACCACGGCCCAGTACAAACCACAAACACACAAACAGCACTGCCCCAGTACTCTGCACAAACACACAAGCAGCACTGCCCCTTTACACTCCACAGACACACAAACAGCACTGCCCCAATACTCTCCACAAACACTCAAACAGCACTACCCCAGTACTCTCCACAAACACACACCCAGCACTGCCCCAGTACTCTCCGCAAACAGATACACAGAGCACTGCCCCCGTACTCTGCACAAACACACAAACAGCACTGCCCCAGTACTCTCCACAAACAGACACACAGAGCACTGCCCCTGTACTCTCCACAAACGCACAAGCAGCACTGCCCCAGTACTCTCCACAAACGCACAAGCAGCAGTGGCGCAGTACTGTCCACAAACACACAAGCAGTACTGCCCTTGTACTCTCCGCAAACAAAGAAACAGCAATGCCCCAGTACTCTCCATAAACACACAAACAGCACTGCCCCAGTACTCTCCACTAACAGACACACAGAGCACTGCCCCAGTACTCTCCACAAACGCACAAGCAGCACTGCCCCAGTACTGTCCACAAACACACAAACAGCACTGCCCCAGTAATCTCCACAAACGCACACACAGAGCCCTGCCCCAGTACGCTCCTCAAACACACAAACAGCACTGCCCCAGTACTCTCCACAAACACACACACAGACAGCACTGCCCCAGTACTCTCCAGAAACACACAAACATCACGGCCCCTGTACTCTGCACAAACACACAAACAGCACTGCTCCAGTACTCACCACAAACACACACACAGCACTGCCCCAGTACTCTCCACAAATAGACACACAGCACTGCTCCAGTACTCTCCACAAACACACAGAGCAATGTCCCAGCACTCTCCACAAACACACAAACAACACTGCCCAGCACAAACCACCAACAGCACTGCCCCAGTACTCTCCACAAACACACAAACAGCACGGCCCCAGTACTCTCCACAAACACACAAACAGCACTGCCCCAGTACTCTCCACAAACACTCAAACAGCACTGCCCCAGTACTCTGCACAAACACACAGAGCAATGTCCCAGCACTCTCCACAAACACACAAACAACACTGCCCAGCACAAACCACCAACAGCACTGCCCCAGTACTCTCCACAAACACACAAACAGCACTGCCCCAGTACTCTCCACAAACACACAAACAGCACTGCCCCAGTACTCTCCACAAACACTCAAACAGCACTGCCCCAGTACTCTGCACAAACACACAGAGCAATGTCCCAGCACTCTCCACAAACACACAAACAACACTGCCCAGTGCAAACCACAAACAGCACTGCCCCAGTACTCTCCACAAACACACAAACAGCACTGGCACATTACTCTCCACAAACACACAAACAGCACTGCCCCAGTACTCTGCACAAACACACAAGCAGCACTGCTTCTGTACTCTCCACAAACACACAAACAGCACTGCCCCAGTACTCTGCACAAACACACAAGCAGCACTTCCCCAATACTCTCCACAAACACACAAACAGCATTGCCCCTGTATTCTCCACAAACAGCACTGCCCCAATACTCTCCACAAACACACAAACAGCACTGCCCCAGTACTCTCCATAAACAGACAAAGAGCACTGCCCCAGGACTCTCCACAAGCACACAAACAGCACTGCCCCAATACTCTCCGCAAACACACAAACAGCACTCCCCCGGTACTCTCCACAAACACACAAACAGCACTGCCCCAGTTCTCTCCACAAACACACACACACACAGCACTGCCCCAATAATCTCCACAAACACACAAACAGCACTCCCCTGGTACTCTCCACAAACACACATACAGCACTGCCCCAGTTCTCTCCACAAACACACAAACAGCACTGCCCCAGTTCTCTCCACAATCACACAAACAGCACTGACTCAGTATTCTCCACAAACACACACACACACAGCTCTGCCCCAGCTCTCTCCATAAACACACAAGCAGCACTCCCCCGGTACTCTCCACAAACACACAAACAGCACTGCCCCAGTACAAACCACAAACAGCACTGCCACAGTACTATCCACAAACACACACTCAGAGCACTGCCCCAGTACTGTCCACAACCACACAAACATTCTGCTCCGGTACTCTCCATACACACAAACAGAACTGCCCTGGGACTGTCCACAAACACACTAACAGCACTGCCCCAGTATTCTCCACAAACTGCACTGCCCCAGTACTGTCCACAAACACACAAACAGCACTGCCCCAGTACTCTCCACAAACACACACACAGAGCCCTGCCCCAGTACGCTCCTCAAACACACAAACAGCACTGCCCCAGTACTCTCCACAAACACACACACAGACAGCACTGCCCCAGTACTCTCCACAAACACACAAACATCACGGCCCCTGTACTTTGCACAAACACACAAACAGCACTGCTCCAGTACTCTCCACAAACACACACACAGCACTGCCCCAGTACTCTCCACAAATAGACACACAGCACTGTTCCAGTACTCTCCACAAATACACGGAGCAATGTCACAGCACTCTCCACAAACACACAAACAACACTGCCCAGTACAAACCACCAACAGCACTGCCCCAGTACTCTCCACAAACACACAAACAGCACTGCCACATTACTCTCCATCAGCACACAAACAGCACTGCCCCAGTACTCTGCACAAACACACAGAGCAATGTCCCAGCACTCTCCACAAACACACAAACAACACTGCCCAGTACAAACCACAAACAGCACTGCCCCAGTACTCTCCACAAACACACAAACAGCACTGGCACATTACTCTCCACAAACACACAAACAGCACTGCCCCAGTACTCTGCACAAACACACAAGCAGCACTGCTTCTGTACTCTCCACAAACACACAAACAGCACTGCCCCAGTACTCTGCACAAACACACAAGCAGCACTTCCCCAATACTCTCCACAAACACACAAACAGCACTGCCCCAGTACACTCCACAAAAACACTAACAGCATTGCCCCTGGTACTCTCCACAAACACACAGACAGCACTGCCCCAGTTCTCTCCACAAACACACAAACAGCACTGCCCCAGTTCTCTCCACAATCACACACACACACAGCACTGCCCCAGTACTAGCCACAAACACACAAACAGCCCTCCCCCGGTACTCTCCACAAACACACAAACAGCATTGACTCAGTATTCTCCACAAACACACACACACACAGCACTGCCCCAGCTCTCTCCAGAAACACACAATCAGCACTCCCCCGGTACTCTCCACAAACACACAAACAGCACTGCCCCAGTACAAACCACAAACAGCACTGCCACAGTACTATCCACAAACACACACACAGAGCACTGCCCCAGTACTGTCCACAACCACACAAACATTCTGCTCCGGTACTCTCCATACACACAAACAGAACTGCCCTGGGACTGTCCACAAACACACTAACAGCACTGCCCCAGTACTCTCCACAAACTGCACTGCCCCAGTACTGTCCACAAACACACACACAGCACTGCCCGAGTACTCTCCACAAACACACAAACAGCACTGCCCCAGTACTCTCCACAAACACACAAACAGACAGCACTGCCCCAGTACTCTCCACAAACACACAAACATCACGGCCCCTGTACTCTGCACAAACACACAAACAGCACAGCTCCAGTACTCTCCACAAACACACGCACAGCACTGCCCCAGTACTCTCCACAAATAGACACACAGCACTGTTCCAGTACTCTCCACAAACACACAGAGCAATGTCCCAGCACTCTCCACAAACACACAAACAACACTGCCCAGTACAAACCACCAACAGCACTGCCCCAGTACTCTCCACAAACACACACACAGCACTGCCCCATTACTCTCCACAAATAGACACACAGCACTGTTCCAGTACTCTCCACAAACACACAGAGCAATGTCCCAGCACTCTCCACAAACACACAAACAACACTGCCCAGTACAAACCACCAACAGCACTGCCCCAGTACTCTCCACAAACACACAAACAGCACTGGCATATTACTCTCCACAAACACACAAACAGCACTGCACCAGTACTCTGCACAAACACACAGAGCAATGTCCCAGCACTCTCCACAAACACACAAACAACACTGCCCAGTACAAACCACAAACAGCACTGCCCCAGTACTCTCCACAAACACACAAACAGCACTGGCACATTACTCTCCACAAACACACAAACAGCACTGCCCCAGTACTCTGCACAAACACACAAACAGCACTGCTTCTGTACTCTCCACAAACACACAAACAGCACTGCCCCAGTACTCTGCACAAACACACAAGCAGCACTTCCCCAATACTCTCCACAAACACACAAACAGCACTGCCCCAGTACACTCCACAAAAACACTAACAGCATTGCCCCTGTACTCTCCACAAACAGCACTGCCCCAATACTCTCCACAAACACAGAAATAGCACTGCCCCAGTACTCTCCATAAACACACAAACAGCACTGCCCCTGGACTCTCCACAAGCACACAAAAAGCACTGCCCCAATACTCTCCGCAAACACACAAACAGCACTCCCCCGGTACTCTCCACAAACACACAAACAGCACTGCCCCAGTTCTCTCCACAAACACACACACACACAGCACTGCCCCAATAATCTCCACAAACACACAAACAGCACTCCCCTGGTACTCTCCACAAACACACATACAGCACTGCCCCAGTTCTCTCCACAAACACACAAACAGCACTGCCCCAGTTCTCTCCACAATCACACACACACACAGCACTGCCCCAGTACTAGCCACAAACACACAAACAGCCCTCCCCCGGTACTCTCCACAAACACACAAACAGCATTGACTCAGTATTCTCCACAAACACACACACACACAGCACTGCCCCAGCTCTCTCCAGAAGCACACAAGCAGCACTCCCCCGGTACTCTCCACAAACACACAAACAGCACTGCCCCAGTACAAACCACAAACAGCACTGCCACAGTACTATCCACAAACACACACACAGAGCACTGCCCCAGTACTGTCCACAACCACACAAACATTCTGCTCCGGTACTCTCCAAACACACAAACAGAACTGCCCTGGGACTGTCCACAAACACACTAACAGCACTGCCCCAGTACTCTCCACAAACTGCACTGCCCCAGTACTGTCCACAAACACACAAACAGCACTGCCCGAGTACTCTCCACAAACGCACACACAGAGCCCTGCCCCAGTACGCTCCTCAAACACACAAACAGCACTGCCCCAGTACTCTCCACAAACACACAAACAGAAAGCACTGCCCCAGTACTCTCCACAAACACACAAACATCACGGCCCCTGTAATCTGCACAAACACACAAACAGCACTGCTCCAGTACTCTCCACAAACACACACACAGCACTGCCCCAGTACTCTCCACAAATAGACACACAGCACTGTTCCAGTACTCTCCACAAACACACAGAGCAATGTCCCAGCACTCTCCACAAACACACAAACAACACTGCCCAGTACAAACCACCAACAGCACTGCCCCAGTACTCTCCACAAACACACACACAGCACTGCCCCAGTACTCTCCACAAATAGACACACAGCACTGTTCCAGTACTCTCCACAAACACACAGAGCAATGTCCCAGCACTCTCCACAAACACACAAACAACACTGCCCAGTACAAACCACCAACAGCACTGCCCCAGTACTCTCCACAAACACACAAACAGCACTGGCATATTACTCTCCACAAACACACAAACAGCACAGCCCCAGTACTCTGCACAAACACACAAGCAGCACTGCTTCTGTACTCTCCACAAACACACAAACAGCACTGCCCCAGTACTCTGCACAAACGCACAAGCAGCCCTTCCCCAATACTCTCCACAAACACACAAACAGCACTGCCCCAGTACACTCCACAAAAACAGTAACAGCATTGCCCCTTTACTCTCCACAAACAGCACTCCCCCAATACTCTCCACAAACACACAAACAGCACTGCCCCAGTACTCTCCATAAACACACAAACAGCACTGCCCCAATACTCTCCGCAAACACACCAACAGCACTCCCCCGGTACTCTCCACAAACACACAAACAGCACTGCCCCAGTTCTCTCCACAAACACACACACACACAGCACTGCCCCAATAATCTCCACAAACACACAAACAGCACTCCCCTGGTACTCTCCACAAACACACATACAGCACTGCCCCAGTTCTCTCCACAAACACACAAACAGCACTGCCCCAGTTCTCTCCACAATCACACACACACACAGCACTGCCCCAGTACGAGCCACAAACACACAAACAGATCTCCCCCGGTACTCTCCACAAACACACAAACAGCACTGACTCAGTATTCTCCACAAACACACACACACACAGCTCTGCCCCAGATCTCTCCATAAACACACAAGCAGCACTCCCCTGGTACTCTCCACAAACACACAAACAGCACTGCCCCAGTACAAACCACAAACAGCACTGCCACAGTACTATCCACAAACACACACACAGAGCACTGCCCCAGTACTGTCCACAACCACACAAACATTCTGCTCCAGTACTCTCCATACACACAAACAGAACTGCCCTGGGACTGTCCACAAACACACAAAGAGCACTGCCAGAGTACGCTCCACAAACAGACACACAGAGCACTGCCCCAGTACTCTCCACAAATGCACAAGAAGCACTACCCCAGTACTCTGCACAAAAACACCAGCAGCACTGCCACAGTACTCTCCACAAACACACACCCATCACTGCCCCAGTACTCTCCGCAAACAGATACACAGAGCACTGCCCCAGTACTCGCCACAAACAGACACACAGAGCACTGCCCCAGTACTCTCCACAAACGCACAAGCAGCACTGCCCCAGTACTCTGCACAAACCCACAAACACCACTGCCCTAGTATTCTCTGCAAACACACAAACACCACTGCCCTAGTACTCTCCGCAAACACACAAACAGCACAGCCCCAGTACTGTGCACAAACACACAAACACCACTGCCCGAGTACTCTCCGCAGCACAAAAACAGCTCTGCCCCAGTACTCTCCACAAACACACAAACAGCACTGCTCCAGTACTCTCCACAAGCACACAAACAGCACTGCCCCAGGACTCTCCACAAACACACCAACAGCACTGCCCCAGTACTCTCCACAAACACACAAACAGCACTGCTCCAGTACTCTCCACAAACACACAAACAGCACTGCCCCAGTACTCTCCACAAACACACAAACAGCTCTGCCCCAGGACTCTCCGCAAATACACACACAAAGAGCACTGCCCCAGTACTCTCCGCAAACACACAAACAGCACTGCCCCAGTACTCTTCATAAACACACAAACAGCACTGCCCCAGTACTTTCCACAAACACACAAACAGCACTGCCCCAGTACTCTCCACAAGCACACAAACAGCACTGCCCCAGTACTCTGCACAAACACACAAACACCACTGCCCTAGTACTCTCCACAAACACAAAAACAGCACTGCCCTAGTACTCTCCGCAAACACACAAACGGCACTGCTCCAGTACTCTCCACAAACACTGAATCAGCACTGCCCCAGTACTCTCCACAAACACACAAACAGCAGTGCCCCAGTACTCTCCACAAACACACAAACACCACTGCCCTAGTATTCTCCGCAAACACACAAACAGCACTGTCCCAGTACTCTGCACAAACACACAAACACCACTGCCCTAGTACTGTCCGCAAACACACAAACAGCACTGCCCCAGTACTCTGCACAAACACAAAAACAGCACTGCCCCAGTACTCTCCACAAACACACAAACAGCACTGCTCCAGTACTCTCCGCAAACACACAACCAGCACTGCTCCAGTACTCTCCACTAACACAGAAACAGCACTGCCCCAGTACTCTCCACAAACACACAAACAGAACTTCCCCAGTACTCTTCACACAAACACACAAACAGCACTGCCCCAGTACTCTCCACAAACACACAAACAGCACTGCCCCAGGACTTTCCACAAACACACCAACAGCACTGCTCCAGTACTCTCCACAAACACACAAACAGCTCTGCCCCAGTACTCTTCACAAACACACAAACAGCACTGCCCCAGTACTCTTCACAAACACACAAACAGCACTGCCCCAATACTCTCCACAAACACACAAACAGCACTGCCCCAGTACTCTCCATAAACACACAAACAGCACTGCCCCAGGACTCTCCACAAGCACACAAACAGCACTGCCCCACAACTCTCCGCAAACACACAAACAGCACTCCCCCGGTACTCTCCACAAACACACAAACAGCACTGCCCCAGTTCTCTCCACAAACACACACACACACAGCACTGCCCCAATAATCTCCACAAACACACAAACATCACTCACCTGGTTCTCTCCACAAACACACATGCAGCACTGCCCCAGTTCTCTCCACAAACACACAAACAGCACTGCCCCAGTTCTCTCCACAATCACACACACACACAGCACTGCCCCAGTACTAGCCACAAACACACAAACAGATCTCCCCCGGTACTCTCCACAAACACACAAACAGCACTGACTCAGTATTCTCCACAAACACACACACACACAGCACTGCCCCAGCTCTCTCCAGAAACACACAAGCAGCACTCCCCCGGTACTCTCCACAAACACACAAACAGCACTGCCCCAGTACAAACCACAAACAGCACTGCCACAGTACTATCCACAAACACACACACAGAGCACTGCCCCAGTACTGTCCACAACCACACAAACATTCTGCTCCAGTACTCTCCATACACACAAACAGAACTGCCCTGGGACTGTCCACAAACACACAAAGAGCACTGCCAGAGTACACTCCACAAACAGACACACAGAGCCCTGCCCCAGTACTCTCCACAAATGCACAAGAAGCACTACCCCAGTACTCTGCACAAAAACACCAGCAGCACTGCCACAGTCCTCTCCACAAACACACTCCCATCACTGCCCCAGTACTCTCCGCAAACAGATACACAGAGCACTGCCCCAGTACTCGCCACAAACAGACACACAGAGCACTGCCCCAGTACTCTCCACAAACGCACAAGCAGCACTGCCCAAGTACTCTGCACAAACCCACAAACACCACTGCCCTAGTATTCTCTGCAAACACACAAACAGCACGGCCCCAGTACTCTGCACAAACACACAAACACCACTGCCCTAGTACTCTCCGCAGCACAAAAACAGCTCTGTCCCAGTACTCTCCACAAACACACAAACAGCACTGCTCCAGTACTCTCCACAAGCACACAAACAGCACTGCCCCAGGACTCTCCACAAACACACCAACAGCACTGCCCCAGTACTCTCCACAAACACACAAACAGCACTGCTCCAGTACTCTCCACAAACACACAAACAGCACTGCTCCAGTACTCTCCACAAACACACAAACAGCTCTGCCCCAGGACTCTCCACAAATACACACACAAAGAGCACTGCCCCAGTACTCTCCGCAAACACACAAGCAGCACTGCCCCAGTACTCTTCACAAACACACAAACAGCACTGCCCCAGTACTTTCCACAAACACACAAACAGCACTGCCCCAGTACTCTCCACAAACACACAAACAGCACTGCCCCAGTACTCTGCACAAACACACAAACACCACTGCCCTAGTGCTCTCCACAAACACAAAAACAGCACTGCCCTAGTACTCTCCGCAAACACACAAACGGCACTGCTCCAGTACTCTCCACAAACACTGAATCAGCACTGCCCCAGTACTCTCCACAAACACACAAACAGCAGTGCCCCAGTACTCTCCACAAACACACAAACACCACTGCCCTAGTATTCTCCGCAAACACACAAACAGCACTGTCCCAGTACTCTGCACAAACACACAAACACCACTGCCCTAGTACTGTCCGCAAACACACAAACAGCACTGCCCCAGTACTCTGCACAAACACAAAAACAGCACTGCCCCAGTACTCTCCACAAACACACAAACAGCACTGCTCCAGTACTCTCCGCAAACACACAACCAGCACTGCTCCAGTACTCTCCACTAACACAGAAACAGCACTGCCCCAGTACTCTCAACAAACACACAAACAGAACTTCCCCAGTACTCTTCACACAAACACACAAACAGCACTGCCCCAGTACTCTCCACAAACACACACACACACAGCACTGCCCCAATAATCTCCACAAACACACAAACATCACTCACCTGGTTCTCTCCACAAACACACATGCAGCACTGCCCCAGTTCTCTCCACAAACACACAAACAGCACTGCCCCAGTTCTCTCCACAATCACACACACACACAGCACTGCCCCAGTACTAGCCACAAACACACAAACAGATCTCCCCCGGTACTCTCCACAAACACACAAACAGCACTGACTCAGTATTCTCCACAAACACACACACACACAGCACTGCCCCAGCTCTCTCCAGAAACACACAAGCAGCACTCCCCCGGTACTCTCCACAAACACACAAACAGCACTGCCCCAGTACAAACCACAAACAGCACTGCCACAGTACTATCCACAAACACACACACAGAGCACTGCCCCAGTACTGTCCACAACCACACAAACATTCTGCTCCAGTACTCTCCATACACACAAACAGAACTGCCCTGGGACTGTCCACAAACACACAAAGAGCACTGCCAGAGTACACTCCACAAACAGACACACAGAGCCCTGCCCCAGTACTCTCCACAAATGCACAAGAAGCACTACCCCAGTACTCTGCACAAAAACACCAGCAGCACTGCCACAGTCCTCTCCACAAACACACTCCCATCACTGCCCCAGTACTCTCCGCAAACAGATACACAGAGCACTGCCCCAGTACTCGCCACAAACAGACACACAGAGCACTGCCCCAGTACTCTCCACAAACGCACAAGCAGCACTGCCCAAGTACTCTGCACAAACCCACAAACACCACTGCCCTAGTATTCTCTGCAAACACACAAACAGCACGGCCCCAGTACTCTGCACAAACACACAAACACCACTGCCCTAGTACTCTCCGCAGCACAAAAACAGCTCTGTCCCAGTACTCTCCACAAACACACAAACAGCACTGCTCCAGTACTCTCCACAAGCACACAAACAGCACTGCCCCAGGACTCTCCACAAACACACCAACAGCACTGCCCCAGTACTCTCCACAAACACACAAACAGCACTGCTCCAGTACTCTCCACAAACACACAAACAGCACTGCTCCAGTACTCTCCACAAACACACAAACAGCTCTGCCCCAGGACTCTCCACAAATACACACACAAAGAGCACTGCCCCAGTACTCTCCGCAAACACACAAGCAGCACTGCCCCAGTACTCTTCACAAACACACAAACAGCACTGCCCCAGTACTTTCCACAAACACACAAACAGCACTGCCCCAGTACTCTCCACAAACACACAAACAGCACTGCCCCAGTACTCTGCACAAACACACAAACACCACTGCCCTAGTGCTCTCCACAAACACAAAAACAGCACTGCCCTAGTACTCTCCGCAAACACACAAACAGCACTGCTCCAGTACTCTCCACAAACACTGAATCAGCACTGCCCCAGTACTCTCCACAAACACACAAACAGCAGTGCCCCAGTACTCTCCACAAACACACAAACACCACTGCCCTAGTATTCTCCGCAAACACACAAACAGCACTGTCCCAGTACTCTGCACAAACACACAAACACCACTGCCCTAGTACTGTCCGCAAACACACAAACAGCACTGCCCCAGTACTCTGCACAAACACAAAAACAGCACTGCCCCAGTACTCTCCACAAACACACAAACAGCACTGCTCCAGTACTCTCCGCAAACACACAACCAGCACTGCTCCAGTACTCTCCACTAACACAGAAACAGCACTGCCCCAGTACTCTCAACAAACACACAAACAGAACTTCCCCAGTACTCTTCACACAAACACACAAACAGCACTGCCCCAGTACTCTCCACAAACACACAAACAGCACTGCCCCAGGACTCTCCACAAACACACCAACAGCACTGCTCCAGTACTCTCCACAAACACACAAACAGCTCTGCCCCAGTACTCTCCACAAACACACAAACAGCTCTGCCCCAGTACTCTTCACAAACACACAAACAGCACTGCCCCAATACTCTCCACAAACACACAAACAGCACTGCCCCAGTACTCTTCACAATCACACAAACAGCTCTGCCCCAGTACTCTCCACAAACACACAAACAGCACTGCCCGAGTACTCTCCATAAACACACAAACAGCACTGCCCCAGTACTCTCCATAAACACACAAACAGCACTGCCCGAGTACTCTCCATAAACACACAAACAGCACTGCCCCAGTACTCTCCACAAACACACAAACAGCACTGCCCCAGTACTCTCCACAAACACACAAACAGCACTGCCCCTGTTCTCTCCACAAACACACAAACAGCTCTGCCCCAGTACTCTCCACAAACACACAAACAGCTCTGCCCCAGTACTCTCCACAAACACACAAACAGCACTGCCCGAGTACTCTCCATAAACACACAAACAGCACTGCCCCAGTACTCTCCATAAACACACAAACAGCACTGCCCGAGTACTCTCCATAAACACAGAAACAGCACTGCCCGAGTACTCTCCACAAACACACAAACAGCACTGCCCCAGTTCTCTCCACAAACACACAAGCAGCACTTCCCAGTACTCTCCACAAACACACAAACAGCACTGCCCCAGTACTCTCCACAAACACACAAGCAGCACTTCCCAGTACTCTCCACAAACACACAAACAGCACTGCCCCAGTTCTCTCCACAAACACACAAACAGCACTGCCCCAGTACTCTCCACAAACACACAAACAGCACTGCCCCTGTTCTCTCCACAAGCACACAAACAGCACTGCCCCAGTACTCTCCACAAACGCCCAAACAGCACTGCCCCAGTTCTCTCCACAAACACACAAACAGCACTGCCCCAGTTCTCTCCACAAGCACACAAACAGCACTGCCCCAGTTTACTCCACAAGCACACAAACATCACTGCCCAAGTGTGTTTGTGCATGAGGAGACTTCGGACAGTGCTATGTGTGTGTGTGGAGACCTGGGGCAGTGCTCTGTGTTTTTGTGTGTGTGTTTGTGTGTGTCAAGACCTGGGATAGTTCTCTCTTTGTGTGTCTGGAGACCTGAGGCAGTGCTTTCTGTGTCTGTGCACACCTGGTGCGCTGCTCTGTGTGTGTTTATGTGTATGTGGAGACCTGGGACAATGCTGTTTTTGTGTGTGGAGACCTGGAGCAGTGCTGTGTGTGTGAGCGGAGACCTGGGGCAGTGCTCCGTGTGTGTGTGTGTGTGTGTGAAAACCTGGGGCAGTGCTCTGTGTGTGTGTGTGTGTGTGTGTGTGTGTGAAATCCTGGGGCAGTGCTCTGTGTTTGTCTGCGTCTGTGTGTGGAGACCAGTGGCAGTGCTCTGTGCGTGCGTGCGTGTGTGTGTGTGTGTGGAGACCTGGGACAGTGCTGTGTGTGTGTGTGTGTGTGTGTGTGTGTGGAGACCAGGGACAGTGCTCTGTGTGTGTGTGTGTGTGTGGAGACCAGGGACAGTGCTGTGTGTGTGTGTAAGGGTGGAGACCTGGGGCAGTGCTCTGTGTATCTGAAGACCTGGGACTGTGCTCTGTGTGTGTGTGGAGACCTGGGACAGTGTTGTGTGTGTGCATGGTGACTCCTGGGGCTATGCTCTGAGAGTGTGTGGAGACCTGGGACTGTGTTGCCTGTGTTTGAGGAGACCTGGGGCAGTGCTCTGTGTGTGTTAGGAGACCTGGGGCAGTGCTCTGTTTGTGTTAGGAGACCTGGGGCAGTGCTCTGTTTGTGTGGAGACCAGGGGCAGTGCTCTGTGTGTGTTAGGAGACCTGGGGCAGTGCTCTGTGTGTGTGTGGAGACCTGGGGCAGTGCTGTGTCTGTGTGTGGAGACCTGGGGCAGTGCTCTGTGTGTATGTGGAGACCTGGGGCAGTGAACTGTGTTTGTGGAGACCTGGGGCAGTGCTCTGTGTGTGTGCGGAGACCTGGGGCAGTGCTGTGTGTGTGTGTGGAGACCTGGGGCAGTGCTCTGTGTGTATGCGGAGACCTGGGGCAGTGCTCTGTGTGTGTGCGGAGACCTGGGGCAGTGCTCAGTGTGTGTGTGGAGACCTGGGGCAGTGCTCTGTGTGTGTGTGGAGACCTGTGGCAGTGCTCTGTGTGTGTGTGGAGACCTGGGGCAGTGCTCTGTGTGTGTGTGGAGACTTGTGCCAGTGCTGTGTGTGTGTGTGGAGAGATTCCTGGAGCAGTGCTGTGTGTGTGTGTGGAGAGATTCCTGGAGCGGTGCTGTGTGTGTGTGTGGAGAGATACCTGGACCAGTGCTGTGTGTGAGTGGAGAGATACCTGGGGCAGTGCTGTGTGTGTGTGGAGAGATACCTGGAGAAGTGCTGTGTGTGTGTGGAGAGATACCTGGAGCAGTGCTGTGTGAGTGTGGAGTGATACCTGGAGCAGTGCTGTGTGTGTGTGGAGAGATACCTGGAGCATTGCTGTGTGTGTGTGTGGAGAGATTCCTTGAGCAGTGCTGTGTGTGTCTGGAGTGATACCTGGAGCAGTGCTGTGTGTGTGTGGAGAAATAGCTTTGGCAGTGCTGTGAGTGTGTGTGGAGAAATACATGGGGCAGTGCTGTGTGTGTCTGGAGAGATACCTGGAGCAGTGCTGTGTGTGTGTGGAGAAATACCTGGGGCAGTGCTGTGTGTGTGTAGAGAGATACCTGGAGCAGAGCTGTGTGTGTGTGCGGAGAGATTCGTGGAGCAGAGCGGTGTGTATGTGTGTGGAGAGATTCCTGGAGCAGTGCTGTGTGTGTGTGGAGAAATAGCTGTGGCAGAGCTGTGTGTGTGTGTGGAGAGATTCCTGGAGCAGTGCTGTGTGTGTGTGTGGAGAGATACATGGAGCAGTGCTGTGTGTGTGTGTGGAGAGACACCTGGAGCAGTGCTGTGTGTGTTTGGAGAGATACCTGGGGCAGTGCTGTGTGTGTGTGTCGAGAGATACCTGGAGCAGTGCTGTGTGTGTGTGCGGAGAGATTCGTGGAGCAGTGCTGTGTGTGTGTGGAGAGATACCTGGGGCAGTGCTGTGTGTGTGTGTGGAGAGATTTCTGGAGCAGTGCAGTGTGTGTGTGTGGAGAGATTCCTGGAGCAGTGCTGTGTGTGTGTGTGGAGAGATTCCTGGAGCAGTGCTGTGTGTGTGTGTGGAGAGATTCCTGGAGCAGTGCTGTGTGTGTGTGTGGAGAGATTCCTGGAGCAGTGCTGTGTGTGTGTGTGGAGAGATACCTGGAGCAGTGCTGTATGTGAGTGGAGAGATACCTGGAGCAGTGCTGTGTGTGTGTGGAGAGATTCCTGGAGCAGTGCTGTGTGTGTGTGTGGAGAAATACCTGTGGCAGTGCTGTGTGTGTGTGTGGAGAGATTCCTGGAGCAGTGCAGTGTGTGTGTGTGGAGAGTTTCCTGGAGCAGTGCTGAGTGTGTGTGTGGAGAGATTCCTGGAGCAGTGCTGTGTGTGTGTGTGGAGAGATACCTGGAGCAGTGCTGTGTGTGAGTGGAGAGATACCTGGAGCAGTGCTGTGTGTGTGTGGAGTAATACCTGGAGCAGTGCTGTGTGTGAGTGGAGAGATACCTGGAGCAGTGCTGTGTATGTGTGGAGAGATACCTGGAGCATTGCTGTGTATGTGTGGAGAGATACCTGGAGCAATGCTGTGTGTGTGTCTGGAGTGATACCTGGAGCAGTGCTATGTGTGTGTGGAGAGATACCTGGGGCAGTGCTGTGTGTGTGTGGAGAGATACCTGAAGCAGTGCTGTGTGTGTGTGGAGATCTACCTGGAGCAGAGCTGTGTGTGTGTGGAGAGAGACCTGGAGCAGTGCTGTGTGAGTGTGGCGAGATTCCTGGATCAGTGCTGTGGGTGTGTGGAGTGATACCTGGAGCAGTGCTGTGTGTGTGTGGAGAGATACCTGAAGCAGTGCTGTGTGTGTGTGGAGATCTACCTGGAGCAGAGCTGTGTGTGTGTGGCGAGATTCCTGGATCAGTGCTGTGCGTATGTAGAGAGATAACTGGGGCAGTGCTGTGTGTGTGCAGAGAAATACCTGGAGCAGTGCTGTGTGTGTGTGTGTGGAGAGATTCCTGGAGCAGTGCTGTGTGTGTGTGTGGAGAGATACCTGGAGCAGTGCTGTGTGTGTGTGGAGAGATACCTGGAGCATTGCTGTGTATGTGTGGAGAGATACCTGGAGCAGTGCTGTGTATGTGTGGAGAGATACCTGGAGCAGTGCTGTGTGTGTGTGGAGAGATACCTGGGGCAGTGCTGTGTGTGTGTGGAGAGATACCTGAAGCAGTGCTGTGTGTGTGTGGAGATCTACCTGGAGCAGAGCTGTGCGTGTGTGGAGAGATACCTGGAGCAGTGCTGTGTGAGTGTGGAGAGATTCCTGGAGCAGTGCTGTGGGTGTGTGGAGTGATACCTGGAGCAGTGCTGTGTGTGTGTGGAGAGATACCTGAAGCAGTGCTGTGTGTGTGTGGAGATCTACCTGGAGCAGTGCTGTGTGTGTGGAGAGATACCTGGAGCAGTGCTGTGTGTGTGTGGCGAGATTCCTGGATCAGTGCTGTGGGTGTGTGGCGTGATACCTGGAGCAGTGCTGTGTGTGTGTGGCGAGATACCTGGAGCAGTGCTGTGCGTATGTAGAGAGATAACTGGGGCAGTGCTGTGTGTGTGCAGAGAAATACCTGGAGCAGTGCTGTGTGTGTGTGTGTGGAGAGATTCCTGGAGCAGTGCTGTGTGTGTGTGTGGAGAGATACCTGGAGCAGTGCTGTGTGTGTGTGGAGAGATACCTGGAGCATTGCTGTGTATGTGTGGAGAGATACCTGGAGCAGTGCTGTGTATGTGTGGAGAGATACCTGGAGCAGTGCTGTGTGTGTGTGGAGAGATACCTGGGGCAGTGCTGTGTGTGTGTGGAGAGATACCTGAAGCAGTGCTGTGTGTGTGTGGAGATCTACCTGGAGCAGAGCTGTGCGTGTGTGGAGAGATACCTGGAGCAGTGCTGTGTGAGTGTGGAGAGATTCCTGGAGCAGTGCTGTGGGTGTGTGGAGTGATACCTGGAGCAGTGCTGTGTGTGTGTGGAGAGATACCTGAAGCAGTGCTGTGTGTGTGTGGAGATCTACCTGGAGCAGTGCTGTGTGTGTGGAGAGATACCTGGAGCAGTGCTGTGTGTGTGTGGCGAGATTCCTGGATCAGTGCTGTGGGTGTGTGGAGTGATACCTGGAGCAGTGCTGTGCGTATGTAGAGAGATAACTGGGGCAGTGCTGTGTGTGTGCAGAGAAATACCTGGAGCAGTGCTGTGTGTGTGCAGAGAAATACCTGGAGCAGCTCTGTGTGTGTGTGGAGAGATAACTGGGGCAGTGGTGTGCTCTTGTGGAGACATACCTGGAGCAGTGCTGTGTGTGTGTGGAGAGATACCTGGAGCAGTGCTGTGTGTGTGTGTGGAGAGATTGCTGTAGCAGAGCTGTGTGTGTGTGTGGAGAGATACCTGGAGCAGTGCTGTGTGTGTGTGGAGAGAGACCTGGAGCAGTGCTGTGTGTGTGTGTGTGTGGAGACCTGGGGCAGTTCTGTGTGTGTGTGTGTGGTGAGATTCCTGGAGCAGTGCAGTGTGTGTGTGTGTGGAGAGATTCCTGGAGCAGTGCTGTGTGTGTGTGGAGACCTGGGACAGTTCTGTGTGTGTGTGTGTGGTGAGATTCCTGGAGCAGTGCTGTGTGTGTGTGTGGAGAGATTCCTGGAGCAGTGCAGTGTGTGTGTGTGGAGAGATTCCTGGAGCAGTGCTGTGTGTGTGTGTGGAGAGATACCTGGAGCAGTGCTGTGTGTGAGTGGAGAGATACCTGGAGCAGTGCTGTGCGTGTGTGGAGTGATACCTGGAGCATTGCTGTGTATGTGTGGAGAGATACCTGGAGCAGTGCTGTGTATGTGTGGAGAGATACCTGGAGCATTGCTGTGTATGTGTGGAGAGATACCTGGAGCAATGCTGTGTGTGTGTCTGGAGTGATACCTGGAGCAGTGCTGTGTGTGTGTGGAGAGATACCTGGGGCAGTGCTGTGTGTGTGTGGAGAGATACCTGAAGCAGTGCTGTGTGTGTGTGGAGATCTACCTGGAGCAGAGCTGTGTGTGTGTGGAGAGATACCTGGAGCAGTGCTGTGTGAGTGTGGAGAGATTCCTGGAGCAGTGCTGTGGGTGTGTGGAGTGATACCTGGAGCAGTGCTGTGTGTGTGTGGAGAGATACCTGAAGCAGTGCTGTGTGTGTGTGGAGATCTACCTGGAGCAGAGCTGTGTGTGTGTGGCGAGATTCCTGGATCAGTGCTGTGGGTGTGTGGAGTGATACCTGGAGCAGTGCTGTGTGTGTGTGGCGAGATACCTGGAGCAGTGCTGTGCGTATGTAGAGAGATAACTGGGGCAGTGCTGTGTGTGTGCAGAGAAATACCTGGAGCAGCGCTGTGTGTGTGCAGAGAAATACCTGGAGCAGTGCTGTGTGTGTGTGGAGAGATAACTGGGGCAGTGGTGTGCTCTTGTGGAGAAATACCTGGAGCCGTGCTGTGTGTGTGTGGAGACATACCTGGAGCAGTGCTGTGTGTGTGTGGAGAGATACCTGGAGCAGTGCTGTGTGTGTGTGTGGAGAGATTGCTGTAGCAGAGCTGTGTGTGTGTGTGGAGAGATACCTGGAGCAGTGCTGTGTGTGTGTGGAGAGAGACCTGGAGCAGTGCAGTGTGTGTGTGTGTGGAGAGATTCCTGGAGCAGTGCTGTGTGTGTGTGGAGAAATACCTGGGGCAGAGCTGTGTGTGTGTGGAGAGATACCTGGAGCAGTGCTGTGGGTGTGTGGAGTGATACCTGGAGCAGTGCTGTGTGTGTGTGGAGAGATACCTGGAGCAGTGCTGTGTGTGTGTGTGGAGAGATACCTGGAGCAGAGCTGTGTGTGTGTGTGTGGAGAGATTCCTGGAGCAGTGCTGTGTTTGTGTGGAGAGATACCTGGAGCAGTGCTGTGTGTGTGTGTGGAGAGATTCGTGGAGCAGTGCTGTGTGTGTGTGGAGAAATACCTGGGGCAGAGCTGTGTGTGTGTGGAGAGATACCTGGAGCAGTGCTGTGTGTGTTTGTGGAGAGATTCCTGGAGCAGTGCTGTGTGTGTGTGAAGAGATTCCTGGAGCAGTTCTGTGTGTGTGTGGAGAAATACCTGGGGCAGTGCTGTGTGTGTGCAGAGAGATACCTGGAGCAGGGCTGTGTGTGTGTGTGGAGAGATTCCTGGAGCAGTGCTGTGTGTGTGCGTGGAGAGATACCTGGAGCAGTGCTGTGTGTGATTGGAGAGATACCTGGGGCAGTGCTGTGTATGTGTGGAGAGATACCTGGAGCAATGCTGTGTGTGTGTGTGGAGAGATTCCTTGAGCAGTGCTGTGTGTGTCTGGAGTGATACCTGGAGCAGTGCTGTATGTGTGTGGAGAAATAGCTGTGGCAGTGCTGTGTGTGTGTGTGGAGAAATACATGGGGCAGTGCTGTGTGTGTGTAGAGAGATACCTGGAGCAGTGCTGTTTGTGTGTTTGTGCAGAGTACTGGGGCAGTGCTGTTTGTGTGTTTGCGGAGAATACTAGGGCAGTGGTGTTTGTGTGTTTGTGGAGAGTACTGGGGCAGTGCTGTTTGTGTGTCTGTGGTGTGTCCGGGGGCAGAGCTGTTTGTGTGTTTGTGGAGAGTACTGAGGCAGTGCTGTTTGTGTGTTTGCGGAGAGTAGTGGGGTAGTGCTGTTTGTGTGTTTGTGAAGAGTACTGGAGCAGTGCTGTTTGTGTGTTTGTGAAGAGTTCTGGGGCAGTGCTGTGTGTGTGTGTGGAGAGATTCCTGGAGCAGTGCTGTGTGTGTGTAGTGAGATACCTGGAGCAGTGCTGTGTGTGTGTGCGGAGAGATTCCTGGAGCAGTGCTCTGTGTGTGTGTGGAGAGATACCTGGAGCAGTGCTGTGTTTGTATAGAGAGATACCTGGAGCAGTGCTGTGTGTGTGTGTAGAGAGATTCGTGGAGCAGAGCTGTGTGTGTGTGGAGAGATATCTGGGGCAGTGCTGTGTGTGTATGGAGAGATACCTGCAGCAGTGCTGTGTGTGTATGGAGTGATACCTGGAGCAGTGCTGTGTGTGTGTGGAGAAATACCTGGAGCAGTGCTGTGTGTGTGTGCGGAGAGATTCGTGGAGTAGAGCTGTGTGTGTGTGGAGAGATACCTGGGGCAGTGCAGTGTGTGTGTGTGGAGAGATTCCTGGGGCAGTGCTGTGTGTGTATGGAGAGATACCTGGAGCAGTGCTGTGTGTGTATGGAGAGATACCTGGATCAGTGCTGTGTGTGTATGGAGAGATACCTGGGGCAGTGCTGTGTGTGTATGGAGAGATACCTGGGGCAGTGCTGTGTGTGTATGGAGAAATACCTGGGGCAGTGCTGTGTGTGTATGGAGAGATAGCTGGGGCAGTGCTGTGTGTGTATGGAGAGATACCTGGGGCAGTGCTGTGGGTGTATGGAGAGATACCTGGAGCAGTGCTGTGTGTGTATGGAGAGATACCATTAGGCTGTGCTGTGTGTGTATGGAGAGTTACCTGGAGCCGTGCTGTGTGTGTGTGTAGAGATACCTGGAGCAGTGCTGTGTGTGTGTCTGGAGAGATACCTGGAGCAGTGCTGTGTGTGTATGGAGAGATACCTGGGGCAGTGCTGTGTGTGTATGGAGAGATACCTGGGGCAGTTCTCTGTGTGTTTGGAGAGATACCATTAGGCTGTGCTGTGTGTGTATGGAGAATTACCTGGAGCCGTGCTGTGTGTGTGTGGAGAGATACCTGGAGCAGTGCCGTGTGTGTATGGAGAGATACCTGGGGCAGTGCTGTGTGTGTGTGGAGAGATACCTGGAGCAGTGCTGTGTGTGTGTGGAGAGATACCTGGGGCAGTGCTGTGTGTGTGTGGAGAGATATCTGGAGCAGTGCTGTGTGTGTGGAGAGATACCTGGAGCAGTGCTGTGTGTGTGTGGAGAGATACCTGGAGCAGTGCTGTGTGTGTGTGGAGAGATACCTGGAGCAGTGCTGTGTGTGTGTGGAGAGATACCTGGAGCAGTGCTGTGTGTGTGTGGAGAGATACCTGGAGCAGTGCTGTGTGTGTGTGGAGAGATACCTGGAGCAGTCCAGTGTGTGTGGAGAGATACCTGGAGCAGTGCTGTGTGTGTGTGTGGAGAGATTGCTGTAGCAGAGCTGTGTGTGTGTGTGGAGAGAGACCTGGAGCAGTGCAGTGTGTGTGTGTGGAGAGATACCTGGAGCAGAGCTGTGTGTGTGTGTGTGGAGAGATTCCTGGAGCAGTGCTGTGTGTGTGTGAACAGATACCTGGAGCAGTGCTGTGTGTGTGTGGAGAGATACCTGGAGCAGTGCTGTGTGTGTGTGGAGAGATTCCTGGAGCAGTGCTGTGTTTGTGTGGAGAGATACCTGGAGCAGTGCTGTGTGTGTGTGTGGAGAGATTCGTGGAGCAGTGCTGTGTGTGTGTGGAGAAATACCTGGGGCAGAGCTGTGTGTGTGTGGAGAGATACCTGGAGCAGTGCTGTGTGTGTTTGTGGAGAGATTCCTGGAGCAGTGCTGTGTGTGTGTGAAGAGATTCCTAGAGCAGTTCTGTGTGTGTGTGGAGAAATACCTGGGGCAGTGCTGTGTGTGTGCAGAGAGATACCTGGAGCAGGGCTGTGTGTGTGTGTGGAGAGATTCCTGGAGCAGTGCTGTGTGTGTGTGTGGAGAGATACCTGGAGCAGTGCTGTGTGTGAGTGGAGTGATACCTGGGGCAGTGCTGTGTATGTGTGGAGAGATACCTGGAGCAATGCTGTGTGTGTGTGTGGAGAGATTCCTTGAGCAGTGCTGTGTGTGTCTGGAGTGATACCTGGAGCAGTGCTGTATGTGTGTGGAGAAATAGCTGTGGCAGTGCTGTGTGTGTGTGTGGAGAAATACATGGGGCAGTGCTGTGTGTGTGTAGAGAGATACCTGGAGCAGTGCTGTGTGTGTGTGGAGAGATACCTGGAGCAGTCCAGTGTGTGTGGAGAGATACCTGGAGCAGTGCTGTGTGTGTGTGTGGAGAGATTGCTGTAGCAGAGCTGTGTGTGTGTGTGGAGAGATACCTGGAGCAGTGCTGTGTGTGTGTGGAGAGAGACCTGGAGCAGTGCAGTGTGTGTGTGTGGAGAGATACCTGGAGCAGAGCTGTGTGTGTGTGTGTGGAGAGATTCCTGGAGCAGTGCTGTGTTTGTGTGGAGAGATACCTGGAGCAGTGCTGTGTGTGTGTGTGGAGAGATTCGTGGAGCAGTGCTGTGTGTGTGTGGAGAAATACCTGGGGCAGAGCTGTGTGTGTGTGGAGAGATACCTGGAGCAGTGCTGTGTGTGTTTGTGGAGAGATTCCTGGAGCAGTGCTGTGTGTGTGTGAAGAGATTCCTAGAGCAGTTCTGTGTGTGTGTGGAGAAATACCTGGGGCAGTGCTGTGTGTGTGCAGAGAGATACCTGGAGCAGGGCTGTGTGTGTGTGTGGAGAGATTCCTGGAGCAGTGCTGTGTGTGTGTGTGTGGAGAGATACCTGGAGCAGTGCTGTGTGTGAGTGGAGAGATACCTGGGGCAGTGCTGTGTATGTGTGGAGAGATACCTGGAGCAATGCTGTGTGTGTGTGTGGAGAGATTCCTTGAGCAGTGCTGTGTGTGTCTGGAGTGATACCTGGAGCAGTGCTGTATGTGTGTGGAGAAATAGCTGTGGCAGTGCTGTGTGTGTGTGTGGAGAAATACATGGGGCAGTGCTGTGTGTGTGCAGAGAGATACCTGGAGCAGTGCTGTGTGTGTGTGTGGAGAAATACATGGGGCAGTGCTGTGTGTGTGTAGAGAGATACCTGGAGCAGAGCTGTGTGTGTGTGTGGAGAGATTCGTGGAGCAGAGCTGTGTGTATGTGTGTGGAGAGATTCCTGGAGCAGTGCTGTGTGTGTGTGTGTGTGGAGACCTGGGGCAGTGCTCTGTGTGTGTTAGGAGACCTGGGGCAGTGCTCTGTTTGTGTTAGGAGACCTGGGGCAGTGCTCTGTTTGTGTGGAGTCCAGGGGCAGTGCTCTGTGTGTGTTAGGAGACCTGGGGCAGTGCTCTGTGTGTGTGTGGAGACCTGGGGCAGTGCTGTGTCTGTGTGTGGAGACCTGGGGCAGTGCTCTGTGTGTATGCGGAGACCTGGGGCAGTGAACTGTGTTTGTGGAGACCTGGGGCAGTGCTCTGTGTGTGTGCGGAGACCTGGGGCAGTGCTGTGTGTGTGTGTGGAGAATACTAGGGCAGTGGTGTTTGTGTGCTTGTGGAGAGTCCTGGGGCAGTGCTGTTTGTGTGTTTGCGGAGAGTACTGGGGCAGTGCTGTTTCTGTATTTGTGGAGAGTGCTGGGGCAGTGCTGTTTCTGTATTTGTGGAGAGTGCTGGGGCAGTGCTGTTTCTGTATTTGTGGTGGGTGTTGGGGCACTGCTGTTTCTGTACTTGTGGAGAGTACTGGAGCAGTGCTATTTGTGTGTTTGTGGAGAGTACTGGGGCAGTGCTGTTTGTGTGTTTGTGGAGAGTACTAGGGCAGTGCTGTTTGTGTGTTTGTGCAGAGTACTGGGGCAGAGCTGTTTGTGTGTTTGCGGAGAATACTAGGGCAGTGGTGTTTGTGTGTTTGTGGAGAGTACTGGGGCAGTGCTGTTTGTGTGTTTGTGGAGAGTACAGGGGCCGTGCTGTTTGTGTGTCTGTGGTGTGTCCGGGGGCAGTGCTGTTTGTGTGTTTGTGGAGAGTACTGAGGCAGTGCTGTTTGTGTGTTTGCGGAGAGTAGTGGGGTAGTGCTGTTTGTGTGTTTGTGAAGAGTACTGGAGCAGTGCTGTTTGTGTGTTTGTGAAGAGTACTGGGGCTGTGCTGTGTGTGTGTGTGGAGAGATTCCTGGAGCAGTGCTGTGTGTGTGTAGTGAGATACCTGGAGCAGTGCTGTGTGTGTGTGCGGAGAGATTCCTGGAGCAGTGCTGTGTGTGTGTGTGGAGAGATACCTGGAGCAGTGCTGTGTTTGTATAGAGAGATACCTGGAGCAGTGCTGTGTGTGTGTGTAGAGAGATTCGTGGAGCAGAGCTGTGTGTGTGTGGAGAGATACCTGGGGCAGTGCTGTGTGTGTATGGAGAGATACCTGCAGCAGTGCTGTGTGTGTATGGAGTGATACCTGGAGCAGTGCTGTGTGTGTGTGGAGAAATACCTGGAGCAGTGCTGTGTGTGTGTGCGGAGAGATTCGTGGAGTAGAGCTGTGTGTGTGTGGAGAGATACCTGGGGCAGTGCAGTGTGTGTGTGTGGAGAGATACCTGGGGCAGTGCTGTGTGTGTATGGAGAGATACCTGGAGCATTGCTGTGTGTGTATGGAGAGATACCTGGAGCAGTGCTGTGTGTGTATGGAGAGATACCTGGGGCAGTGCTGTGTGTGTATGGAGAGATACCATTAGGCTGTGCTGTGTGTGTATGGAGAGTTACCTGGAGCCGTGCTGTGTGTGTGTGGAGAGATACCTGGAGCAGTGCTGTGTGTGTGGAGAGATACCTGGAGCAGTGCTGTGTGTGTGTGGAGAGATACCTGGAGCAGTGCTGTGTGTGTGTGGAGAGATACCATTAGGCTGTGCTGTGTGTGTATGGAGAGTTACCTGGAGCCGTGCTGTGTGTGTGTGGAGAGATACCATTAGGCTGTGCTGTGTGTGTATGGAGAGTTACCTGGAGCCGTGCTGTGTGTGTGTGGAGAGATACCTGGAGCAGTGCTGTGTGTGTGTGGAGAGATACCATTAGGCTGTGCTGTGTGTGTATGGAGAGTTACCTGGAGCCGTGCTGTGTGTGTGTGGAGAGATACCATTAGGCTGTGCTGTGTGTGTATGGAGAGTTACCTGGAGCCGTGCTGTGTGTGTGTGGAGAGATACCTGGAGCAGTGCTGTGTGTGTGTGGAGAGATACCTGGAGCAGTGCTGTGTGTGTGTGGAGAGATACCTGGAGCAGTGCTCTGTGTGTAAGTAATTTACACCTAAATTAGATCCCTCTTAATCTTCTGTACTCCAGGGAACACCAGCCTCGTCTACACAAATTGTCCTCATAATTTAATCCTTTTATCACCAGGATCATTCTGGTCAATCTGCCCTGCACCCTCTCCAATACCAATGTATGCTTCCTGAGGTTCGGTGATCAGACTGAATGCAGTCATTCCCGTTGGACTCCGTCCAGAGGTCTGTCTCTCTCTAACATCATCTCCAGGTCTTCAGGAAGTTGAGGATTGTATAAGATTAAAAGAAATGGCCTATAAAGTTGCCAGAAATAAGAGTAAACCTGAGAATTGGGAGAATTTTAGAATATAGCAAAGGAGGATGAAGAAACTGATAAAGAAAGGGAGCATAGAATATAAATGTAAACAAGTAAAAAATATAAAAACGGACTGTAAAAGCTTCTATAGGGACGTAAAAAAGAAACATTTAACTCAGACAAATGAGGGTCCATTACAGGCAGAATCAAGAGAATTTATAATGGGGAATAGAGATATAGCCGGGAAAGATACAAGAAATCTCCCAGAATTAGAGATCCAAGGGATTAGGAGGAATGAGGAATTGAAGGAAATTAGTATTAGTAATATGTTTGTATTGGAGAAATTAATGGGGCTGAAGGATGATAAGACCCCAAGATCTGATATTCTACATCCAAGAGTGTTGAAAGAGGTAGCTATGGAGATAGTGGATGCATTGGTGATCATCTTCAACAATTCTATAGATTCTGGAATGATTCCTGCAGACTGGAAGGTCGCAAATGTCACCCCACTATTTAAGAAGGGAGGGAGAGAGAAAACAGGGAATTACAGACCTGTTAGTCTTACATCAGTCATTGGGAAAATACTAGAATCTATTCTAAAGGATGTGATAAATGGGCACTTGGATAATAATGATCTGATTGGTCATAGTCAACATGGATTTATGAATGGGAAATCATGTTGATGAATCTGTTGGAGTTTTTTGAGGATGTTACTCACAGAATTGATAAAGGGGAGTCGGTAAACGTGGTACACTTGGATTTTCGGAAGGCTTTTGATAAAGTCCCCCACAGGGGGCTGATTAGCAAAATTAAAGCACATGGGATAGGAGGTAATATATTTGCATGGATTAAGGATTGGTTAACAGGCAGAAATCAGAGAGTAGGAATAAACAGGTCATTCTCACGTTGGCAGGCTGTCATAGAGTCATAGAGTTATACAGCACAGAAACAGGCCCTTCAGCCAATTGTGTCTGTGCTGGCCATCAAACACCTAACTATTCTGATCCTATTTTCCAGCACTCGGCCTGTAGCTTTGTATGCTATGACTTTTCAAGTGCTCGTCTAAATACTTCTCAAATGTTGTGAAGGTTCCTGCCTCTACCACCTCTTCAGGCAGTGCGTTCCAGATTCCAACCACCCTCTGGATAAAAAATGATTGCCTCAAATCCTCTCTAAACCTCCTGCCCCTTACCTTAAATCTCTGCCCCCTGGTTATTGATCCCTCCGCTCAGGGACAAAGTTTCTTCCTATCTAACCTATCAATGTCCCTCATAATTTTGTATACCTTAATCAGGTCCCCCCTCAGCCTTCTCTGCTCTAAGGAAAACAACCCGAGCCTTTTCAGTCTCTCTTCATAGCTGAAATGCTCCAGCCCAGGCAACATCCTGATGAATCTCCTCTGCACCCTCTCCAGTGCAATTACATCCTTCCTATAGTGTGGTGACCAGAACTGTACACAGTACTCCAGCTGTGGCCTAATTAGCGTTTTATACAGCTCCATCATAACCTCCCTGCTCTGATATTCGATGCCTCGGCTAATAAAGGCAAGTATCCCATATGCCTTCCTAACCACCTTATCTACCTGTGTTGCTGCCTTCAATGATCTATGGACAAGTACACCAACGTCCCTCTGACCCTCTACTTCCTCAGGTCCTGCCATCCATTGTATATTCCCTTGCCTTGTTAGTCCTCCCAAAATGCTTCACCTCACACTTCTCAGGATTAAATTCCATTTGCCACTGCTCCGCTCATCTTACCAGCCCATCTATATCGTCCTGTAATCTAAGGATTTCCTCCTCACTATTTACGACACCACCAAATTTTGTGTCATCTGTGAACTTACTGATCATACCTCCTATATTCACGTCTAACTCATTAATGTACATTACAAACAGCAAGGGTCCCAGCACCGATCCCTGCGGTACACCACTGGTCACAGGCTTCCAATCGCAAAAACAACCCTCGACCATCACCCTCTGCCTCCTGCCACTAAGCCAATTTTGGATCCAATTTGCCAAATTGCCCTGGATCCCATGGGCTCTTACCTTCTTAACCAATCTCCCATGCGGGACCTTATCAAAAGCCTTACTGAAGTCCATGTCGACTACATCAACTGTTTTACCCTCATCTGCACATCTAGTCACCTCCTCGAAAAATTCAATCAAGTTCGTTAGACACGATCTCCCCCTGACAAAGCCATGCTATCCCTGATTCTCTCCAAGTGGAGATTAATCCTGTCCCTCAGAATTTTTTCCATTAGTTTCCCTACCACTGCTGTTAGACTCACCAGCTGTAATTACCTGGTTTATCCCTGCCACCCTTCTTGAATAATGGTACCACATTCGCTGTCCTCCAGTCCTCTGGTATCTCTCCTGTGGCCAGAGAAGATTTGAAAATTTGTGTCAGAGCCCCTGCTATCTCCTCCCTTGCTTCATATCACAGCCTGGGATACATCTCATCTGGGCCTGGGGATTTATCCACTTTTAAACCAGCTAAAACATCTAATACTTCCTCCCTTTCATTGCTAATATGTTCAAGTATATCGCAATCCCCTTCCCTGATCTCTACACCTACATTGTCCTTCTCCATAGTGAACACAGATGAAAAGTAATCATTTAAAACCTCACCCATGTCCTCCGGCTCCACACACAGATTGCCACTTTGGTCCCTAATGGGCCCTACTCCTTCCCTGGTTATCCTCTTGCCCTAAATATACGTCTAAAATGCATTAGGATTTTACTTTATCTTGCCCGCCAATGTTTTTTCATGTCCCCTCTTCGCTCTCCTAATTACTTTTTGAAGTACCCCCCCTGCCAACCCCACACTTTCTATACTCCTCTTGGGCCTCCGCTGTTTTCAGGGCTCTTAATCTTCCGTAAGCCTCCTTTTTTTTCCTGATCCAATCCTCTATATCCCTTGACATCCAGGGTTCCCTGGACTTGATGGTCCGACCCTTCACCTTAGCGGGTACATGTTGGCTCTGAACTCTCACTTTTTCCTCCTTGAATGACTCCCACTGGTCCGATGTAGACTTTCCTACAAGTAGCTGCTCCCAGTCCACTTTGGCCAGATCCTGTTTTATCAAATTAAAATAGACCTTCCCCCAATTCAGTACCTTTATTTCTGACCCGTCTTTGTCCTTTTCCATAACTACCTTAAATCTTACAGAGTTATGGTCACTATCCCCGAAATGCTCCCTCACTGATACTTCTACCACGTGTCCAGCTTCATTCCCTAGGTTTAGGTCCAGTACTGCCTCTTCTCTTGTAGGAGTTTCTACATACTGGCTCAAAAAGCTCTCCTGTATGCATTTTAAGAATTCCGCACCCTTTAAGCCTTTTGCACTAAGATCATCCCAGTTAATATTGGGGAAGTTGAAATCTCCTACTATTATTACCCTATTAATTTTACACCTTGAAAGATAGAAAAACATAGAAAATAGGAGCCCTTTGATCCCTTTAGACCCAAGAGCTATATCGAACTCCTTCTTGAAAACAGACAATGTTTTGGCCTCAACTGCTTTCTGTGGTAGCGAATTCCACAGGTTCATCACTCTCTGGGTGAAGAGATTTCTCCTCATCTCAGTACTGAAAGGTTTACCCCGTATCCTTAGACTATGACCCCTGGTTCTGGACTCCCCCGCCATCGGGAACATCCTTCCTGCATCTACCCTGTCAAGTCCTGTTAGAATTTTATAGGTTTCTATGAGATCCCCCTCACTCTTCTGAACTCCAGTGAATATAATCCTGACCGACTCAATCTCTCCTCTTACGTCAGTCCCACCATCCCAGGAATCAGTCTGGTAAACCTTCGCTGCACTCCCTCGATAGGAAGAACATCTTTCCTCAGATAAGGAGACCAAAACTGCACACAATATTCCAGGTGTGGCCTCACCAAGGCCCTGTATAATTGCAGCAAGACATCCCTGCTCCTGTACTTGAATCCTCTCGCCATGAAGGCCAACATACCATTTGCCTTTTTTACTGCCTGTTGCACCTGCATGCTTACCTTCAGCGACTGGTGTATGAGAACACCCAGGTCTCGTTGCATATTCCCCTCTCTCAGTTTACAGCCGTTCAGATAATAATCTGCCTTCCTGTTTTTGCTACAAAAGTGGATAACCTCACATTTATCCACATTATACTGCATCTGCCATGCATTTACCCACTCACTCAACTTGTCCAAATCACCCAGAAGCCTCTCTGCATCCTCCTCATAATTCACCCTCCCATCCAGTTTTGTGTCATCTGCAAATTTGGAGATATTACATTTAGTTCCCTCATCTAAATCATTAATATATATGGTGAATAGCTGGGGTCCCAGCACCGATCCCTGCAGTACCCCACTAGTCACTGCCTGCCACTCGGAAAAAGACCCATTTATCCCTACTCTTTGCTTCCTGTCCGCCAACCAATTTTATGTCCATCGCAATACACTACCCCCAATCCCATGCGCTTTAATTTTACACGCTAATCTCTTATGTGGGACTTTGTCCAAAGCCTTCTGAAAGTCCAAATGAACCACATCCACTGGCTCCCCCTCATCAACTCTACTAGTTACATCCTTGAAGAACTCTAGTAGATTTGTCAAGCATGATTTCCCATTCGTAAATCCATGCTGACTGCCCGATTCTACCACTGTTCTCCAAGTGCTCTGCTATAAAATCTTTGACAATGGACTCTAGAATTTTCCCCACTACCGACGTCAGGCTGACTGGTCTATAATTCCCTGTTTTCTCTCTACCTCCCTCTTTAAATAGTGGGGTAACATTAACTACCTTCCAATCTGTAGGAACTGTTCCAGAGTCTATAGAATCTTGGAAAATGACCACCAATGCATCCACTATTTCTAGGGCCACTTCCTTAAGTACTCTGGGATGCAGACCATCAGGCCCTGGGGGTTTATCGGGCCTTCAATCCCATCAATTTCCCCAACACCATTTCTCTACTAATACTGATTTCCTTCAGTTCCTCTCTCTCACTAAGCCCTGTGTTCCCCAACATTTCTGGGATGATATTAGTGTCCTTCTTTGTGAAGACAGAACCAAAGTATGTATTTAATTGGTCAGCCATTTTTTTGTTCCCCATAATAAATTCCCGTGTTTCTGACTGTAAGGGACCTACATTTGTCTTCACCAATCTTTTTCTCTTCACATACCTATAGAAACTTTTACAGTCAGTTTTTATGTTCCCCGTAAGATTGCTCTCGTACTTTATTTTCCCCTTCTTAATCAATCCCTTGGTCCTCCTTTGCTGAATTCTAAACTGCTCCCAATCCTCAGGTCTGTTGTTTTTCCTGGTGAATTTATATGCCTCTTCCTTGGATCTAATGCTATCTCTAACTTCCCTATTAAGCCATGGTTTAGCTACCTTTCCCATTTTACTTTTGCGCCAGACAGGGATAAACAATTGTTGTAATTCATCCATGCGCTCTTTAAATGTTTGCCATTGCCTATCCACCGTCATCCCTTTAAGTAACGTTTCCCAATCCGTCATGGCCAACTCTCACCTCATACCTTCATAGTTTCCTTTACTAAGGTTCAGGACCCTTGTTTCAGAATCAACTACGTCACTCTCCATCTTGATGAAGAATTCTATCATATTATGATCGCTCGTCCCCAAGGGGTCTCTCACCACTCGATTGTCAATTATTCCTCTCTCATTACACAATACCCAGTCTAGGATTGTCTGTTCTGAAGTTGGTTCCTCAACGTATTGGTCCAGAAAACCATCCCGTATATACTCCAAGAATTCCTCCACTGCGGTATTGGGACTAATTTGATTTTCCCAATCTATATGCAGATTAGAGTCACCCATAATTATAGATGTTCCTTTATCGCATGTGTCTCTAATTTCCTGTTTAATGTCATTCCCAACATCACCACTACAGTTTGGGGGTCTATATACAACCCCCACTAATGTTTTTTGCCCCTCACTGTTTCTCAGCTCTGCCCATATAGATTCCACATCGTCAGAGCTAATATCCTTCCTCACTATTGTGTTAATTTCCTCTTTAACCAGCAATGCAACTCCACCGCCGTTTGCTTTTTGTCTGTCCTTCCTAAATACTGAATATCCCTGGATGTTCATTTCCCATCCCTGGTCACCTTGCAGCCATGTCTCCGTAATCCCGACTATATCATACCCGTTTACATCTATTTGCACAATTAATTCATCCACTTTATTGCGAATACTCCGCGCGTTAAGGTACAAAGCCTTCAGGCTTGTCTTTTTAACATTACTTGTCCCCTTCCCACTATTTTTCACTGTGGCTCTGTTTGATTCTGGCCCTTGATTTCTCTGTCTATCACTTTTTTTATTCCCCTTACTGTCTTTTGTTCTTGTCTTTGATCCCCCCCTCCTCTGATTCCTTGCAAGGTTTCCCACCCCCCTGTCATTTTAGTTTAAACCCTCCCCAACCACTCTAGCAAATACTCCCCCAGGACATCAGTCCCAGTCCTGCCCAGGTATAACCCGTCCAGTTTGTACTGGTCCCACCTCCCTCAGAACCAGTCCCAATGTCCCAGGAATCTAAAACCCTCCCCCTCACACCATCTCTTCAGCCACGTATTCAGCCGATATATCCTACTATTTCTACTCTGACCAGCACGTGGCACTGGTAGTAATCCTGAGATCACTACCCTTGAGGTCCTACTTTTCAACTTACTTCCTAACTCCCTATATTCTGCTTTTAGGACCTCATCTTTTTTTTTATCTATGTCGTTTGTACCAATATGTACCACGACCACTGGCTGTTCACCCTCCCCCTTCAGAATGTCCTGTAACCGCTCTGAGACATCCTTGACCCTAGCACCAGGGAGGCAACATACCATCCTGGAGTCTCTTTTGTGGCCACAGAAATGCCTATCTATTCCCCTTACAATTGAATCCCTTATAACTAATGCATTCCCACACATTTTACTCCTCCCCTGTGCATCAGAGCCAACCGCAGTGCAAAGAATTGGGCTGTTGCTGCTTTCCCCTGACAGGCCATTCCCCCCAACAGTATCCAAAGCAGTATATCTGTTTTTCAGGGGAATAGCCACAGGAGATTCCTGAACTGCCTGCCCAGTCCTCTTGCTCTGCCTGGTGGTCACCCATTCCCCTTCTGCCTGTGGGGTCTGAGCCTGCGGTGTGACCATCTCTCTGTACCTGCTATCCATGATAATCTCCGCCTCATGGATGCTCCACAGAGTCCCCAGCTGTGCTCCACATACACAGAGCACTGCCCCAGGTCTCCCCAATCACAGACACATACGCACGCATGCACACACACACTCACACACAGACACACAGCACTGCCCAAAGTCTCTCCATTCACACACACACACACAGACACACAGCACTGCCCAAAGTCTCTCCATTCACACACACAGACACACAGACACACAGCACTGCCCCAAGTCTCTCCATTCACACACACACACACACACACACAGACGCACAGCACTGCCCCAAGTCTCCCCATTCACATACACATACACACACACAAATACACAGCACTGCCCCAAGTCTCTCCATTCACACACACACACACACACACAGACGCACAGCACTGCCCCAAGTCTCCCCATTCACATACACATACACACACACAGACACACAGCACTGCCCCAAGTCTCTCCATTCACACACACACACACACACACAGACGCACAGCACTGCCCCAAGTCTCTCCATTCACACACACACACACACACACAGACGCACAGCACTGCCCCAAGTCTCTCCATTCACACACACACACACACACACAGACGCACAGCACTGCCCCAAGTCTCTCCATTCACATACACATACACACACACAGACACACAGCACTGCCCCAAGTCTCTCCATTCACATACACATACACACACACAGACGCACAGCACTGCCCCAAGTCTCTCCATTCACACACACACAGACACACAGCACTGCCCCAAGTCTCTCCATTCACACACACACACACACACACAGACGCACAGCACTGCCCCAAGTCTCTCCATTCACATACACATACACACACACAGACACACAGCACTGCCCCAAGTCTCCCCATTCACATACACACACACACACAGACACACAGCACTGCCCCAAGTCTCTCCATTCACATACACACACACACACACAGACACACAGCACTGCCCCAAGTCTCTCCATTCACATACACACACACAGACACACAGCACTGCCCCAAGTCTCCCCATTCACATACACACACACACACAGACACACAGCACTGCCCCAAGTCTCTCCATTCACATACACACACACACACACAGACACACAGCACTGCCCCAAGTCTCTCCATTCACATACACACACACAGACACACAGCACTGCCCCAAGTCTCTCCATTCACATACACACACACACACACAGACACACAGCACTGCCCCAAGTCTCCCCATTCACATACACACACACACACACAGACACACAGCACTGCCCCAAGTCTCTCCATTCACACACACACACACACACACACAGACACACAGCACTGCCCCAAGTCTCTCCATTCACATACACATACACACACACAAATACACAGCACTGCCCCAAGTCTCCCCATTCACACACACACAGACACACAGCACTGCCCCAAGTCTCTCCATTCACACACACACACACACACACACAGACACACAGCACTGCCCCAAGTCTCTCCATTCACACACACATACACACACACAGACACACAGCACTGCCCCAAGTCTCTCCATTCACATACACATACACACACACAGACACACAGCACTGCCCCAAGTCTCTCCATTCACATACACATACACACACACAGACACACAGCACTGCCCCAAGTCTCTCCATTCACACACACACACACACACACAGACACACAGCACTGCCCCAAGTCTCCCCATTCACACACACACACACACACACAGACACACAGCACTGCCCCAAGTCTCTCCATTCACACACACACACACACACACAGACACACAGCACTGCCCCAAGTCTCCCCATTCACACACACACACACACACACACAGACACACAGCACTGCCCCAAGTCTCTCCATTCACACACACACACACACACACAGACACACAGCACTGCCCCAAGTCTCCCCATTCACATACACACACACAGACACACAGACACACAGCACTGCCCCAAGTCTCTCCATTCACATACACATACACACACACAGACACACAGCACTGCCCCAAGTCTCTCCATTCACACACACACACACACACACACACACAGACACACAGCACTGCCCCAAGTCTCTCCATTCACATACACACACACAGACACACAGCACTGCCCCAAGTCTCCCCATTCACACACACACACACAGACACACAGCACTGCCCCAAGTCTCTCCATTCACACACACACACACACACGACACACAGCACTGCCCCAAGTCTCTCCATTCATATACACACACACAGACACACAGCACTGCCCCAAGTCTCCCCATTCACATACACACACATACACACACACAGACGCACAGCACTGCCCCAAGTCTCCCCATTCACACACACATACACACACACAAATACACAGCACTGCCCCAAGTCTCTCCATTCACATACAGACACACAGCACTGCCCCAAGTCTCTCCATTCACATACACACACACAGACACACAGCACTGCCCCAAGTCTCTCCATTCACACACACACACACACACACACAGACGCACAGCACTGCCCCAAGTCTCCCCATTCACATACACATACACACACACAGACACACAGCACTGCCCCAAGTCTCCCCATTCACATACACACACACAGACGCACAGCACTGCCCCAAGTCTCCCCATTCACATACACATACACACACACAGACACACAGCACTGCCCCAAGTCTCCCCATTCACATACACATACACACAGACGCACAGCACTGCCCCAAGTCTCCCCATTCACATACACATACACACACACAGACACACAGCACTGCCCCAAGTCTCCCCATTCACATACACATACACACACACAGACGCACAGCACTGCCCCAAGTCTCCCCATTCACATACACATACACACACACAAATACACAGCACTGCCCCAAGTCTCCCCATTCACATACACATACACACACACAGACACACAGCACTGCCCCAAGTCTCTCCATTCACACACACACACACACACACAGACACACAGCACTGCCCCAAGTCTCCCCATTCACATACACACACACAGACACACAGCACTGCCCCAAGTCTCTCCATTCACATACACATACACACACACAGACGCACAGCACTGCCCCAAGTCTCCCCATTCACATACACATACACACACACAGACACACAGCACTGCCCCAAGTCTCTCCATTCACATACACACACACAGACACACAGCACTGCCCCAAGTCTCTCCATTCACATACACACACACACACACAGACGCACAGCACTGCCCCAAGTCTCCCCATTCACATACACATACACACACACAAACACACAGCACTGCCCCAAGTCTCTCCATTCACACACACACACACACACACAGACGCACAGCACTGCCCCAAGTCTCCCCATTCACATACACATACACACACACAAACACACAGCACTGCCCCAAGTCTCTCCATTCACACACACACACACACACACAGACGCACAGCACTGCCCCAAGTCTCCCCATTCACATACACATACACACACACAAACACACAGCACTGCCCCAAGTCTCTCCATTCACACACACACACACACACACAGAGACACAGCACTGCCCCAAGTCTCTCCATTCACATACACATACACACACACAAATACACAGCACTGCCCCAAGTCTCTCCATTCACACACACACACACACACACAGACGCACAGCACTGCCCCAAGTCTCCCCATTCACATACACATACACACACACAGACACACAGCACTGCCCCAAGTCTCTCCATTCACACACACACACACACACACACAGACGCACAGCACTGCCCCAAGTCTCTCCATTCACACACACACACACAGATACACAGACACACAGCACTGCCCCAAGTCTCCCCATTCACATACACACACACACACACAGACGCACAGCACTGCCCCAAGTCTCTCCATTCACACACACAGACACACAGACACACAGCACTGCCCCAAGTCTCCCCATTCACATACACATACACACACACAGACACACAGCACTGCCCCAAGTCTCTCCATTCACACACACACACACAGACACACAGCACTGCCCCAAGTCTCCCCATTCACATACACACACAGACACACACACAGACACACAGCACTGCCCCAAGTCTCTCCATTCACACACACACACACACAGACACACAGCACTGCCCCAAGTCTCTCCATTCACACACACACACACACACAGACACACAGCACTGCCCCAAGTCTCTCCATTCACATACACACACACAGACACACAGCACTGCCCCAAGTCTCTCCATTCACACACACACACACAGACACACAGCACTGCCCCAAGTCTCTCCATTCACACACACACACACACACAGACACACAGCACTGCCCCAAGTCTCTCCATTCACATACACACACACAGACACACAGCACTGCCCCAAGTCTCTCCATTCACACACACACACACAGACACACAGCACTGCCCCAAGTCTCTCCATTCACACACACACACACACACAGACACACAGCACTGCCCCAAGTCTCTCCATTCACACACACACACACACACAGACACACAGCACTGCCCCAAGTCTCTCCATTCACATACACATACACACACACAGACACACAGCACTGCCCCAAGTCTCTCCATTCACACACACACACACACACAAATACACAGCACTGCCCCAAGTCTCTCCATTCACATACACACACACAGACACACAGCACTGCCCCAATTCTCCCCATTCACACACACACACACACACAGACACACAGCACTGCCCCAAGTCTCTCCATTCACACACACACACACACACACACACACAGACACACAGCACTGCCCCAAGTCTCTCCATTCACATACACACACACAGACACACAGCACTGCCCCAAGTCTCTCCATTCACACACACACACACACACAGACACACAGCACTGCCCCAAGTCTCTCCATTCACACACACACACACACACAGACACACAGCACTGCCCCAAGTCTCTCCATTCACATACACACACACAGACACACAGCACTGCCCCAAGTCTCTCCATTCACACACACACACACACACAGACACACAGCACTGCCCCAAGTCTCTCCATTCACACACACACACACACACAAATACACAGCACTGCCCCAAGTCTCCCCATTCACATACACACACACAGACACACAGCACTGCCCCAAGTCTCTCCATTCACATACACACACACAGACACACAGCACTGCCCCAAGTCTCCCCATTCACATACACATACACACACACAGACACACAGCACTGCCCCAAGTCTCCCCATTCACATACACATACACACACACAGACACACAGCACTGCCCCAAGTCTCTCCATTCACACACACACACACACACAGACACACAGCACTGCCCCAAGTCTCTCCATTCACACACACACACACACACAGACACACAGCACTGCCCCAAGTCTCTCCATTCACACACACACACAGACACACAGCACTGCCCCAAGTCTCACCATTCACACACACACACACACACACAGACACACAGCACTGCCCCAAGTCTCTCCATTCACATACACATACACACACACAGACACACAGCACTGCCCCAAGACTCCCCATTCACATACACATACACACACACAGACACACAGCACTGCCCCAAGTCTCTCCATTCACACACACACACACACACAGACACACAGCACTGCCCCAAGTCTCTCCATTCACATACACACACACACACACAGACACACAGCACTGCCCCAAGTCTCCCCATTCACATACACATACACACACACAGACACACAGCACTGCCCCAAGTCTCTCCATTCACATACACACACACACACACAGACACTCAGCACTGCCCCAAGTCTCTCCATTCACACACACATACACACACACAGACACACAGCACTGCCCCAAGTCTCCCCATTCACATACACACACACACACACACACAGACACACAGCACTGCCCCAAGTCTCTCCATTCACATACACACACACACACACAGACACACAGCACTGCCCCAAGTCTCTCCATTCACACACACATACACACACACAGACACACAGCACTGCCCCAAGTCTCCCCATTCACATACACACACACACACACACACAAATACACAGCACTGCCCCAAGTCTCTCCATTCACACACACACACAGACACACAGCACTGCCCCAAGTCTCTCCATTCACACACACACACACAGACGCACAGCACTGCCCCAAGTCTCTCCATTCACATACACATACACACACTCAGACACACAGCACTGCCCCAAGTCTCTCCATTCACATACACACACACACACAAATACACAGCACTGCCCCAAGTCTCTCCATTCACATACACATACACACACACAGACACACAGCACTGCCCCAAGTCTCTCCATTCACACACACACACACAGACACACAGCACTGCCCCAAGTCTCCCCATTCACATACACATACACACACACAGACACACAGCACTGCCCCAAGTCTCTCCATTCACACACAAATACACACACACAGACACACAGCACTGCCCCAAGTCTTTCCATTCACACACACATACACACACACAGACACACAGCACTGCCCCAAGTCTCTCCATTCACACACACATACACACACACAGACACACAGCACTGCCCCAAGTCTCTCCATTCACACACACACACACAGACACACAGCACTGCCCCAAGTCTCCCCATTCACATACACACACACAGACACACAGCACTGCCCCAAGTCTCTCCATTCACACACACATACACACACACAGACACACAGCACTGCCCCAAGTCTTTCCATTCACACACACATACACACACACAGACACACAGCACTGCCCCAAGTCTCTCCATTCACACACACACACACACACACAGACACACAGCACTGCCCCAAGTCTCTCCATTCACACACACACACAGACACACAGCACTGCCCCAAGTCTTTCCATTCACACACACATACACACACACAGACACACAGCACTGCCCCAAGTCTTTGCATTCACATACACACACACACACACACACAGACACACAGCACTGCCCCAAGTCTTTCCATTCACATACACATACACACACACAGACACACAGCACTGCCCCAAGTCTCTCCATTCACATACACACACACAGACACACAGCACTGCCCCAAGTCTCCCCATTCACACATACACACACACAAATACACAGCACTGCCCCAAGTCTCTCCATTCACATACACATACACACACACAGACACACAGCACTGCCCCAAGTCTCCCCATTCACATACACACACACACACACAGACAAACAGCACTGCCCCAAGTCTCTCCATTCACATACACACACACAGACACACAGCACTGCCCCAAGTCTCCCCATTCACATACACATACACACACACAGACACACAGCACTGCCCCAAGTCTCTCCATTCACATACACATACACACACACAGACACACAGCACTGCCCCAAGTCTCCCCATTCACATACACACACACACACACAGACAAACAGCACTGCCCCAAGTCTCTCCATTCACATACACACACACAGACACACAGCACTGCCCCAAGTCTCCCCATTCACATACACATACACACACACAGACGCACAGCACTGCCCCAAGTCTCCCCATTCACACACACAGACACACAGACACACAGCACTGCCCCAAGTCTCTCCATTCACACACACACACACACACACAGACACACAGCACTGCCCCAAGTCTCCCCATTCACATACACATACACACACACAGACACACAGCACTGCCCCAAGTCTCCCCATTCACATACACAT